>NC_066618.1:71773157-72129198 GCF_025201925.1 Gopherus flavomarginatus | reverse complement strand
AAGGGGCCATGTCACGGAGCAGGGTCACTGGCCCTGAGCTCTATTACTCCTTAAAGGGGGCACAGCACCCTGTTACAGGATACCTGAGGGAGGAGCAGGGTGAGCTTCAAAAAACTTACCTTCAGCTTCATGCCACTGATTGTAGCTTGTCCTCAGTGAAAGGATCCTTCATGCAGCCTGCTCAACTGACTGAGCATGGATCTTGCTCTCACATCAGCTGGAAGCCAGGTTTCATGATGGTATGGACCTTGTGCCCATACTAGCTAGGAGTTGAATTCCTATGGACTGCTGTCTCTTGGGCAGAGAGATACTGTCCTTCAGACCCTCCTCAAAAAGCCAAAGGCTTTTTTGAGGAAATCCTTGAAGCCAATAAAGCAACTGAGACTCATTAACTCCTTAAATCCTTTAAAAATCTGGTGAATGGTTTGCTACAAGGGGAGCCCTTGAATCCACTCTATGTGCTGCGTGGAGACAGAGAATTCTGGATGGTTCATCCTGAGGGGTGGTCCTAAACTCAGGTTCAGAACAAAGATCTAGTAGTCTGCCTCCAGTTGCCATGGAGACAGAAATGCCCCACTGTGAAGACTGTGGGACAGGGCCATACCACCACCTCTGTAGTGGTGGTGGACCAACTGCAGTAGTCTGTCTCCAAAACTGTTGAAACTCATAGACTTCCAGGTCCTCCTGCTGAAAAATACTGACCAGGTGCTGGATCTCAGAAACGTGATGGCCTGGTAGGTACTACAACTCTCTTGACATTTTGTGTTAGTCTATAGGCCTCTCTTTTGATAACTTATGGCAGATGAAGTGGAAAGGCAGAAGTTTGAAATGATACTGGTGAAGAACTAAATCTCATTTCAGCTGACTGTTGTACAATTCCTATTCTACTGTGATGAGCAATGCTAACAATTTCCTCTCCTCCAGTGTCATAATCCCAGTCAGTGGAACTGTTCTAGATGGTGAGACAGCTAAGCATTAGCATTACATGAAGACTTGACTGGTGAGGAAATCTTTTTATTCCCTCTTTTCCAAACATATTCCCAGGACAATTTTATGAATACTGACTGGGCTACAAATGGAGATGGGCACAGATACAAATTCATATACAGCCAGGGGCAGTTCTAGTCTAAATCCCGTTTACCCAAATTTCTCCAAAGATTTGAATTTGGATTTTAAAGATAGGTTTAAAGGTGGAATTGTTTGAATAAATGGTTCCAGTTTTTGCTGGAGATAGCCCTAAACCAAAACTCTGACTCCACAACCTTCCTCCTGCCACCCCCACCCCATAAATTTGAGAGAAATTTGTTACTGAACTTTCTAGCTTGTACCTAACTATATAATGGGATGAATCAAACCACAGATCCAAACATCATAACTCTGGGGAAGTTGGAATTTTCAGTTTGGCCAAAACAAGAGATGAGTGCAATCTCTAGATGAAAATGCATGTTTGTGACAGATATGGCAATGTAACTTTGTGGGACTCACCCCTGAGGTGCCTCCTGCTGGTCATCTCAGGGAATTAGCTCTCCAGCTTCCAGAGCACCCTCTGCAGGCCGGTGTCCCGCTGCCGCTTGGCCCCCGTGTCCCTCCCTGGACTCCGGTGCTCCATTATCTGGGGTGCTGCCCCCTGGCCATACACCCCTCAGTCTCAGGGTCTCCCCTCCCGGGGAACCCCCACCCCCTATCCCCACCTCGCCTCAGTAATGGGCTACTGCCAGTCACCAACTAGCCCCTGTTCCCTGGGGCAGACTGCAGTATAAGCCACTCATCACTGGCAAGAAGTATTAGGTCCTGCTGCCTTCCTCTACCCTTGGGCTGCCCCCTGCAACCCTAATACCTATTCGGCCTTATACTAGGCCTGCAGCGGGTTCCAGGCCAGAGCTCCTCTGGCCTTCCCCCAGCCCTGCTCCACCTCAAGTACACTCCTCAGCAGCCAGGCCCCTCCCTCTCAAAGGCTAGAGAGAGAGAGTCTCCTGAGCTCCTGGCTCACATCCTTTTTTTAGGGCCAGCTGCGGTCTGATTGAGCCATGGCCCAGCTGCGGCTACTTCCCCAATCAGCCCAGGTTTTCCCTACCATAGCCCTCTCCAAGGGCTGTCTTTAAACCCTTCAGGGCAGGAGCGGGTGACCACTCTGCTACAGGCAATTTTATGCAATATTCTGGACAACCCTTAGTGAATTAAGTTCACATATCTTAGAAATTCATTGTATTAAAATGCAAATGGTTATTTATATGTGGAATTGAATCTAATGTCTCTGAAGAGGAAACCTGATTAAGGCCTTGTCTACACTACAGAGTTTTGTCAATGCAAGTTAAGCCAACAATCAAAAACTGGTATATTTACATTGCTTGTGCATGTTCACACTATGCTCCTTCTATTGCCAGAGGCCATCCACACTTGGTGCTTTATCATTGTCACTGAGAGCAGCACACTGTGGGTAGCCACCCCACTGTGCTACTCACCACCTTCTACAGCTAGGAGTTGTGGGAAGGCAGAGTGGATCACGGGTGTGGGCTCAACATCCCATGATGCAGTTCTTTCCATCCCAACATTCCATGGGCTTCCGACTGTGTTTTGCGGTATTTTTCAACAGCCCCTGTTTACTGTGAGCCAGCCATCTCTGTCTGAAAGGATGGATCCCGGACTGCTCTGTACTGTTGTGGTCACCATTATGCACACATTGTGGATGGTCATGCAGTATATCATGAATACCCAATCTGAACAGGAATCAGAGTTGCTTGACCTGCTGTGTGCCATGGAAAGAAGCAAAACCAGATTACTGTTGGCATTCATGAAGCAGCTGAACATGGTGGACCATTGCTTTGGGACTTGGGAAACAAGCACTCTGTAGTGAGATCGCATCATTATTCGTGTCTGGGATGATGAGCAGTGGTTGCAGAACTTTTGGATGCAGAAAGCCATCTTCCTGGAACTGTGTGCGTTGCTTGCCCCAGCACTGCAGTGCAAGGACACCAGAATGCAAACTGCCCTATCAGTAGAGAAGCGTGTGGCAATCGATGTGTGGAAGCTTGTGACTCCAGACTGCTACCACTTGGTCCTGAATCATTTTGGAGTTGGGAAGTCCATCAATGGGGCTATATTAATGCAAGTGTGCAGGGTCATTAATTGCATCCTGCTATAAATGACTGAGACTCTTGTCAATGTGCATGAAATAGTGAATGGCTTTGCAGCAATGGGATTCCCTAACTGCAGAGGGGTGATAGATGACACGCATGTTCTAATTTTGGACCCAACTCTGTTGTGAAGGAGTACATCAATAGAAAGGAGTAATCCTCTATGGTATTGCAGGCACTTGTGGATGTTTCACTGACATCAATGCAGGGTGGTCTGGGAAGGTTTATGATGCACACATCTTCAGGAACACTGGCCTGTACAGAAAGCTGCAAGCAGTGACTTCTTTTCCAGACCAGAAGATTCCAGTGGAGGATGTTGAAATGCCCATAGTGATCCTGGGAGACCCAGCGTACCCCTTACTCCGATGGCCCATGAAGTCTTACATAGGAAACCTGAACAGCAGCCAGGAGAGGTTCAACAACAGGCTGAGCAGGTGCAGAATGGCGGTGGAATGTGCCTTTGGCAGATTAAAAGTGCACTGGTGCTGCCTTTATGGCAGGTTAGGCCTAAATGAGGAAAGCATACCTGTGGTTATAGCAGCCTGCTGTGCACTCCATAATATTTGTGAGGCTGAGGATGAAAAGTTTACCCTAGGGTGGAGTGTGGAGGAGGATTGCCTCGTTGCTGAATTTGAGCAGACAGATACCGGGGCTATTAGAGAGGCAGAACAGGGGGACTATCCAAATCAGGGAGACTTTGAGGCAAAATTTTGATAATGAACACAAATAACATCTTTCTGTACAGTGCTCTGCCATTCTTTGTTAACTTGCTGCCTTGCATAAAAATTGTGGTGATTCTTGACTGGGATATTTAGTCTGCAAATGATCAAATTTCTACTCAATATTACTGCCAGCAGCAACCATCACGTGTAGGAGACAAAGACTGGTTATCTTTCAGAGAGTTGTTTTTATTAAATAGTAATTAACAAACAAACACAAAAAGCATGGTGGGAAGAGAGAACAGTGTAGGGCACTGTAGGCTCTCATAGATGTGTGTAAGTCCAGCTATCATTCTGGAAGTTGTCTCAAGGGGTGGAGTGAACAGGGTACCGAGATGTGCCAGGAATTTGCAAGGAATGTGTGGGAGGAGTGTGGGGAGGGCATGGAAAGCAGTTCTGTATCGACTGCAGGGGAAAGGGAGGGCAAGCACATATGTGTTCTGCCTGGAGCGTGATTAGGGACTTCAACATCTGTTTCCTCCTCCATCACTTGCTCCTGGCCCTTTACAATGCAGTCCTCATTCTCCTTTCTGTCCTGCCTGTCTATTTTAAATGTTTCCTTCAGGATCTCTCTCCACTGCCTGCATTCTCTTTTTTCAGCCTCTGAGGATTGGAGCACCTCTCAGAATGTGTGTTCCTTGCTACACCTTGGTCACTTCCATATCTGGCAGAGGCATTCCACTGCTGTGTAGGGGTTCCTCTGAAGGCCACATCTGCATAAACACAAGAAACAATACACAGAAGCATGACTGCAAGTTCATGCACAGGATTGAATCATTATAATAAAATAGCCTCTTTTAAAATCACTTTCTCACTGTATCTCGGCAAGCACACATCTCAGCGAATATCCTAAACATGGTGAGTTTGGCCCGGGTTGGGCGTTCAAGAAGGGGCAAAGGGTGTAGGTATTTTTTAAGGGTATCAGTGCAAGTGACTAGGGACAATGTTTAAATTCCGCCACCATTTTCCACAGATAGAGGTAACTGAAGTCGATATCTCACTCCTGAGGGTAAGCAAGGCTGCAAGGGGATATCTTCTGCATGTGTGCAGCCTCAGACCCAGTCCCTTTGCTGCGTTCCTGCAAAAATGAAGTGGGAAAGTTTCCTATACTGGTGGAAGGAACAAAGCAGCTCTTCCAAGGAACTTCCAGCAGAGGATTGGCAAATACCTCCAGGAAAGTTTCCTAGAGACCTCCCTGGAGGATTCCCATTAAATCTTGGTGTGCATTAACACACTGTTCCACCACACTGCTTAGCTGCACAGGGGATTAAACTCAAACACAACTAGTCTTATACATTTCTATCCCTTTACCCACTTCTAGAATATACAGAGCAAAGGTCAGCTCTACCTCATATAACTGAGCAGCATCAATTCAAAAAGAAAAAACTTACCAGGGCTTGCCTCTCCTGCATCATGTGGGCCAGAGACAGACTGCTGGGTTTGACTAGACCACTATGGAGTGGAAAAAGAGTTCCTGATTTGCCACTTCACTTCATCCTCCAACTTTACCTCCTCATCCACAACTTCATCCTTGTGGTTAGGTCCACTGTCCACCACCTCCAGCCTTGCCAAAGTATTCATGGAGCTCTTGGTGGTGTAGATAGGGTCACCACCAAGGTGGATGTCCAGCTCCTTCTAGAAGCGTCAGGTCTTTGGTGCAGCACCAGGGCAATAGTTAGCCTTCCTTGCCTTCTGGTGCCTGTCTCAGATCCTTTATCTTTGCATGGCACTGCTAGGTGTCCTGTGAATAGCCCTTATCCAATAAGCTACGAGAAATCTGCCCATAGGTATCAAAGTTCCTATGGCTGGAGCAGAGCTGGGACTGGACAGCCTCCTATCCCTGCAGTGCTAGCAGATCCAACAATTCAGGTGTGCTCCGAGCAGGAAAGCGTTTGCTGTGTGGAGCCACCATGGTCAGCTGAGAAGATGTGATGTGAGCTCTCCATGCTGAGCAAAGAGGAAGTGGAATTTCAAAAATTCTCAGGCCTTTAAAAAGGGGAAGGGTGTGTCCCTGGGTGCAGGGCAGCAGAGTTTGAACTGCTGACCAGAGCAGTCAGGATGGGCATTATGGGACACCTCCTGGAGGCCACTTACAGTGACATAATCAAGCACGGTGTCTACACTGACACTTTGTCAATATAATTTTGCCACAAAAACCTCTATGCCTCTCTTCAAGGTGGTTTTATTTTGTTGACAAAGCAGGTGGGTTTTGTTGGCAGAATGAGCATGTAGTGTATACACCTCCACTGTGTTGTTGATGAAACCTGACTTTGTAGACAAAACTACTATATATAGATAAGGCCTAACAAACCTTGGAAACTGTTATGAACTTCAAAGCTCTCTTTGAAACAATGTGCTAGACAAAGTTAAGTGGGATTCCTAGGAAATTCTTGAGGGGGGGGGAAGGATTCACAGTTTGGTGGGGGTGCTTGTTCTGAGCTAACAGCTGTTATGAACTTGTTACCACAGAAAACCCCCTGGGTGGAGTTGTAAGGACTGCTCATGACTCAGAGGCCCTATTGGAGTTGGAGTGATCTCAGGTAAGCTTATTAGCATGCATGTTGGTTTTTTATTTTTTTAATTGTTTTAATGTGTTTTTCCCTGTGTTGCTTTTACCTTAGGAGTAAACAAGCAGTATGTTAACTTATAACGGTGGCAATTACACTGTTTATGGCTTTTGAAAAGTAAGAAAAGCATAGACACTGGCCTGTTTAGACCGTCTGCCTTGCTGGGGTATAACACTAGGCAGGAAACTGTTCAGCCAGGAAATACCCTAGTCAGGAGGGAGAGAGGCATGTGTCTCCACCCAAGAATTGTGATGGCTGGTGAGGGAAGCCTGAAGCCTAAGAGTGGGGGCTCTTGCTGGACTACAGAGGGGGAATATAGGTGCAACTGCTCTGAACTGTGACATTGTTTACTGTAATATACCCTCAGAATGACCTTTTCCCTTCTCTGAGTCATTGCTCTCAATTTGGAAGAAAGTAGAAGCTGGAGATGTCTTTAAATGTATACATATTAACCATTGCAACTGGATACTCTTGTTTAATTTATTAGGGTAAGTAGTTTTGTTATTGGCTACACAGGCTGACAATACAAACAGCAGCAGAGAAAAGAACTGGTATGCTGTGGTTACCTTTCTTCGCTCTCCTCATTTATTACTTATGCTTAATTTTTGGCTTTTCCATTGCATGTTGATAATATGCTTGAAATTTAGCTTGGTGTGGAAACGGATAAACTCTATTATTGGTATCATTTTATGGTTATACAAAAGCACATTTGAATTGTCCTTTTAAATCAGCCGATGATCAGTTCATGAAACAAAAAATGCACCATAATCCTTAGAATATTGGAAAACAAGACAATATTTACTGACTGCATCTCTCTACCTTCATTGAGCTTAATGTACGCTCTAGATATGTATCCGTACTGAATTAAATAGTAATTTGGCAGTCTCTTCTGCTAAATGTAGTGAGATAGCTAGTAAGCATTATATGCCCAGGCAAAGATATTGTGTTGCAGTGATAGAGGCAATTCCCTGTGGGGATTACACTGTCAGTTGACTTGATTCTTTTTGATAAATTGACTCAGTGTGTCCTTTATGTTGCAGAAGCACAGATGTGCTGAAGAATCTCATAAGATGAATGCTAGGAAGAGGGGAGAATATCACCAGCACATGAGCAGACTCTGAAACATACTTTATTACATTTTTCATCATATTCCTTTGAAAAAGCATTCTATTGTGTAATATACCTAATTGGAAATTATACATATACAATAAACTATGCACCATGTTTGGGTTTTGAAATATAAAACTGTTGCACTTTTTACCTTTCTATTGCCAAGATTTGATTCGTATGTACATTTTGATGAAATCCTCCAGGCTAGTAAAGCAGTATTTTAAAAATCTCTCATAGATGAAGTGATACATTATTAATGCCTTAATGTAACTGGAAATATTTAGTCTAAGCTGCCTCTATAGTTTAGTTGAGAAAAATGTAATTTCAGACTGTCAAATGCACTAAGAATAGAAATGGCTAAGAATTTATTTTTTGTAACTGAATATTCATTAGACAATGTCAAGTCTTTCCATAGAAATGGTGTTTTAAACAAACATAACAATTCTTTAGGCCATGCTAGCTTAGAAAAGGTACAAAGAGAGAAAGTATTATTGCTGATTTCATATGTACAGCTGAAAAACACTCTTTAGTAGGGCATTAACACTTCTCCACCTCCTTGAGTTCCTGCCTCTGTATATCAGAAATAACTCTAGCTAGTAGAAGGTGAAGATGGAATAGAAGGAAAGTGCTTCTTGTAAATATGAGCCAGTGAGATAATAGGATTAAAATAACTTACCAAATTCTTTTTTGTTCTCAAGGACAAACAGTGTTGTTCTAAACTGTTTCGTGTATTTTTCCAATTGACACTTAGAGAAACAGTTATGGGCAGCATATGCTCCTTCATCTCAACTGCTGGTTAAAAACAGATTCAATACACATTTTAAACTGTTTTAGAACTGTGATATTAGTTCATGAAATATAAAAAATGCACCAAAAGCCTTAGAACAATATTGGAAAACAAGACAATATTTACTGACTGCATCTCTCTACCTTCCTTGACCAAGTAAACCTGTGGCTTCACCTCAACTGCCTTTAAATAAAGTTTTCCTAGTCAGATATACTTTTCTTGGGCAAAGGGAGATAGGTGTTTAAGGATGCTCTCTCTTCTGTCTCACTCAGTGACTGCCATTCCATTGCCTCCATGATCCTGTAAGCATCTCGTTACCCAGATTTTTTTCCCCCTGTCCTACCACACATTCTGTGGCAGTAGCTGTGCATGTCTCCCCTTAGGCAACATTGCCCAGGAGTACTATTGTTTTTCACCTATGCTAAAATCCTGATCCATGCCTTCATCTCCTGTCAACTTGACTATAGCAATTCTCCTCTTGAAGGACCCTCCAAATCCCAGTCCTTCACATTCCAGCACAGGCAGAAAGCTTAATGTCTCACAAAAAGTCTGACCACTCCTCTTTAAACACTTCCACTGACTGCATGCATTTCAGAATCCAGTTCAAAACTGCCTGTCTCTATGCAGCTCTTTTTAGTACTTGCCTCTTCTCTGATGTAATCTAACCACTGTTTGTGTAAGAGCTTCTCCTTTGCAATTTTCCCTCTTCACCTATTTTAAAATCTCATCTGAAAAATGTAGCATTTCTCCTTTGCCTGAGCCTCTGTTTCTTTCTCCCCTCTTATTTTTTTATTATGTAAATTTAAGACTCTGAAGCACGTTGGACACAGGTGCTATAGCGAAGTTGTACGATCATGTATTTTTTCCATGCTTCGGAGGCAACAGAATTCTTTAAAAAAAATGTGCTCAAGACAGCTTTGACCTCTGCTTTGCTGGTGAGTGACGTGTAAAATTAACTGCTGGGTCTGCAGGTTTCTGCAGCCAATGATTTTAAAGATGGATAGTGACAGATGTCCTCATATCAGAAATCAGAACTCATCTCTAATAATTTATTGAAAATGCAGCTGAACTTTATCCTGCCACACAGTTATGTTTGGGGAACATTGGATGGGTGATGTACAGCACAACAGACTTCTCACTCTCAGCCCTAGTGGCTGGATGAGGGATTATTGATAACTGGTTGGTAAAAGCATAGTTTAGCAAAATCCATGAAATATCATCAGCCTTAGTAATTTGATTTTTCACTCTCCAGGGATGTGATGGGATTCTTTCTGAGACCTCTTTCCACTTGGCTTCACAAGTACTCAGTTTGATTCCAGCCTGTGTCACTAAGGTATCGTTATCTAGCATATAGAAGTATGAGGCTGAGTTGATCAGACTCAAATGCAGGGGGGATGAATGCAAGATACATCATAGCCGCAAAGTTACACAAAATCATTCTCCCTTAATATATAAACACCTCTCATTGTATTTACTATACATTGCATCACACATTTTAGGATTGGGTTGGTTACTTTGCAGGAACCAATCCCTGTGCAGCATGCACTGTCCACACAATGTCCACGGTTAGACTTCCTTTTTACCTCATCTCTATGTTCTTAACTTATTTTGTTCCTTGTTATCTAGTTTATAGAAATAGTTTGTGTGTTTTCTCCCTCTTATCTTTGTTAGCTCAGACATTCTGTCGTCTTAGCCTACTGACCTATTTACTTCTCTTATTTAGCACAAACTACCTGTTTTGAACCCGATGATTCATTTACATCCATAATTCTATTTTCCAGAAAATGAGGCTTCCCTCCATGAGTTAGTTATTCATGTTGGTCTGGGCCTCAGTGACAAGACAAAGAGAAAGTTTAGTTGTGGTGATTAGCAGAAGCGTCAGTGCCCTCAGAATGAAGGGATGCATTTTTCCTATTTCCAGATCTCTGTAGAGACCACTGCCAAGAAAATCAGAGGGTAAGATTCTCTGGTTTGCTATGACCATTTTGCACTGCTCACAGCACTAAGTGAATTTTCTATGTATTTATTTAGGAAGGTTTAACAACTTAACAAATCCTTGCCATGTAAAGAGCAGCTGCTCCACTATTGGTAGCTTCTTATTAGAAAAAGAAAAATAGTCCAGCCACAGAGGAATGGTTCAGAAAAATATGAGAGGTTGTAGTTATGGAAAAACTAACGCACCAATTATAGAGAAGACACAGATGAATAAAATGTAACCAAATATTTAATATTCAAAGTACACTCACCTGTAAAAAAAACAAACAACTATGCCTGTCCAATTTTTTCAATATTAACATTTGATGGACGTGTCTGGTGTGTTAAATGCGTATATAGAGATTTCACTGAATTTAATAAGATCACTAGAAATGATATCATAGGTGTTGCTGTAATGATGCTCACTCTGCAATATGGTAAAACACTGTTTGGAGATTCCCGGTGGAGAATTCCCCCTGTGTATGGGTAATGTCTGCTGATATAGAGATTTCCTGCCTTCTATACAGCTGCAGCTCCCATCTTGTGTAGGAGGCAGGTATGTTGGGGAGAAGCAGGTTAGGGATCCAGGGATGGGGCCCCTGGAGCTAGGGTTAGGGGCCTCATGTGTAAGGCCCCTGGAGCTAGGGTTAGGGGCCCCAGCGGTAGGACCCCTGGAGATAGGGTGAGGAGCACCACGGGCAGGGTCCCCGGAGGTAGGGTTACGGGACCCAGGGATATCCTCCCTGGAGCTAGGGTTAGGAGCCACACAGGTAGGGCCTCTGGAGCTAGGGTTAGGGACCCAATGTGTAGAGCCTCTGGAGCCAGGGTTAGTGTCCCTACGGGTAGGGCCCCTGGAGCTAGGGTCAGGAGCCCCAGGGATGGGGCTCCTTGAGCTATGGTTAGTAGTCCTAGGGGTGCGGCCCCTAGAGCTAGGGTTAGGGGCCCAACGGTTGGGGTCCCTGAAACTAGGGATAGGGGCCCCATGGGTAGGGCCCCTGGAACTAGGGTTAAGGGCCCCAGGGATGGGGCCCCTGAAGCTAGGGTAAAGGGTCCCAGGGGTGGGGCGCCTGGAGATAGGAGCATGCACAATAGAGCTAAGACCTAAGTTGGCATAAGGGACCTTCCACTGTGGCTAGGGCCCTAACTTACATGGGGCCTGTATCAAGCAGCTGCAACTGGTTCCTGCAGCTTGCCATCTTCATTACATCCATGCACAGGCCCATAATATTTAATAAGAAACTATTAAGAAAGGCTTGTTTCCCATTGCAAATGTAATTTACATATTGAAGCCTTCTTACATTTTTAAAGTTTTTTTAAAAATATTGAAGTTGGAGGGGGAAAAACGAACTAGTCTGTTGACAAGTTGGAAATATATTTTTAACCTGGCATGACACAACAGACCAGATTCAGCATGCTTAAGAGGATTGAATACCTTGCAGAGAATCTGTTTGACATGTTCTCTTCTTACAAAAATGATATGGTTCCTCACGTCTTAAAATCATTATTTTATTGTTTGATGGTATCCGAGATCTTAAACAAGTTTGTTTTGTGTGTTGACCCTTTTTGCTAGTATTTGAAGATGTGTCACCTTTTAACTAATTAGTGATACTATAAAATGTACAAGTTTTAAAATATGAATACTGTATATTTGAATAATGTGGTCATATATTAAACCTTGGAATTTGTGTTATAGGCTTTGCATATCATTTTGAATTTTCTCTTTACAATCCTCTTTAATTTGACTTATTTTATATATTTTGCCATTTAAGAATTCATGCTTTTCCTGATACATTGAACATCAAGAGTTTGTTTTGGAAAATCCATTAGAGAGATTCCAATAGATTTTGCTGATTCCCAACTATGATGTTCAAGTTGTTTAACAGCAGTCTTTTTTTAAGTTTGTATTTATAGAAAAGATGAGCAAACCTACAGTAACAGCAAAGGAAAATTACAGAAAAAAGCCTGCCTGCCAATAATTTGTCAGCAAAAATTTAATCTATGTATAATGTATTGAGCTTACATTCCTGAAACAAAACATATTACCTCTGGCTTTTGGACCAAATTCAGTGCTGAATTGAAAGAATGTCTCCATGCCCATTGCCAAATTTCATTTGTGCAGAGCTCTCTAAGACTTTCCCTTTTAAATATTCATTGGTTTTGATTTAACTTTATCTAGTATATTTCTGCCTGATATTCCCTGCTCCCTTCCTCCCCACACCTCCTAGCTTGGTGTGATGGGAGATCATTTCCCTAGACCACAACCCTTAATGGTCAGAGTACTGGCTAGACATACCACCTACTGGTACAAGTCCAGGGGCTGGCAACAGAGGAACCTTGGCCCCCCCATTACTCTGGGCCCCAACCCAGAGCCCTGGGCCAGTTATCTCCCAACGTACTCCTTGGGATACTTCCTATGCTTAATTTGTAATGAAATAGGTGCTGGCGCTCAAGCACGTTTTTTTATTTTTATAACTGATGCAGCAAGCCAGAGATACCTGGGCTATGAACTCCCAAAGCACTAATTACTTCCTACCTTCTCCAGAGGCACAATGAAGGCTCTGAGTTGAGGTCTGCTCCAGGGTGGCATGGGGCTCTTAGTGGACTCCTGGAGGCGCTATCAATTCAGGTCTGCTTTCTTGCATTGACCACCCTGACTGAGCTGTGCTGCTCCTGCACCCTTTTAAGCTCCACCTCCACTGAGAGCACAGCCAGCAGGTGTGCTGGGTGGAGCCTCTTATGACCAGAACTGCTCCTTAACCACCTTGTCACAAGTGTGAGGTTTGTACACCCAATCACCGTTGGTGAAAGTTTCTTCTACAATTCTTCATTCCAGAACCTTACTGCATCACATGAACAACTTGCATACAAATGTAGTTGAGTTACATTTTTATCTCTCTCTCCCCCTCTCTTTATTTTTTTAAATCCAGAGCTGAATGTCCATGTGTCCTCAGGGCCCTGTCACATTGGAGCCTTGCTGTCAGATCCTACAATACCAGACACATTCTGTGCTATTCTAGCAACTCTCTTAAAAGGACAGATGAAAACAAATTACAAAGTCAGCTGTATGATTATGTTGTACATATGAACTTCCAAAAGGCATTATACAAATCTGCTTTTACCATATGTCTGTTAACAAGAAGGTAGTCTTGTGGCTCAACCATAAGTCTGGGAACTGGAAGTTCTGGGTTCCATTCCTGGATCTTTCACAGACATCCTGTTTGTCTATGGACAAGTCATTTGGCCAAAATTTTCAACAGTGATTAAAGTGCCTCAGCTTTTGGGTGCTCTGCTTGAGCCAGAGGCACCATCCACCTGTGAACATCAGCCCTGTATTGAATCAGAACACAACAAAATTGAGGCACACAAATATTGGTCCCATTTCTAAATATTGGCCTTTATCTCACTGTAACTCAGGGACTTTTATGTCCCCAACCATAAAATGTGGATAATACTTTTCTACACTAGAGGGTGTTGTGAGGCTTAATTCTTTAATTTTTATAAAGTGCACTGAGGCCCTCACAATCCTGCCAGCTCTTGAGATTTTTATCATGAGTCATGCAATATATGATGTCCTTCAGCCCCAGCTCCTGGAATCATGTGACTGTGAGAGACTCTCAGCTTTTATCTCTTTATAAATAACTGTGTATGTAGCCCTCCTGGCGGAGAAAAAGCATGAAAATGAGCATACTGCACCTTTAAATGCGGAGGGAGTTTGGCTGGCAGGCTGAAAGAAGGGCATAGCACTGTATTGCTGGGGGGAGGTCAAACTGCTGCAAAAGGGACAAGGGGCAACACTGACTTAGCCCCTGGAATACAGATGGGTGGAAAGGTTTAAAAGGGGCAGCAGGTGTGGTGAAGCCTCCTTTCACACAGAGCAGGCTGGGGCTGGTGAAGCCTGGAGTAGTGTGTTTGATTACCCAATGCTGATGAAAGGGGCAGCTCCTGGTGAAGCAAACATCAATGCAAGTGAGCTGGCTGGGTTTGCTAGTGAGACAGTCAGCAGGGATTTGATGCAAGAGGCCAGGGCAATTGTGTCTGATGCTGTTTCTGCAGCACTATAGGGTTTACAGGAGCCAGGATTTTCGACTCAGGTGATTGCATGAGATGATGGAAAAGCTGAGTGCAGGGGTGAGTTAAATTAACAACAGATAGAGGTTCTTGATTGCAGGGTTGCTTGGATCTGCATCTGGTGGAGGCTGCAGGGGCAGTGGGCCCTTACACACAATATGTGAGGCATGGGGTCTGGGCACTATGGGTTCCTCTGAGGCTTTACATGGTGAAAATGGGGGCCAGTCAGAGGCCACCAGATATAATTGTGGCACAACTTGGGGCAAACGATTTGGAATGTATAGTGGGGTCGAATTAATGCTCAGAGCAAGGAGGGATTTGAAGCTGATCCTTGAACTTTTTCCAGGAGTTAAAATGGTATGGTCAGACATGTTTCAGTGCAGGGTCTGGCGGGGAGCTGTGAAGTCCCCCATGGTGGACAAGGCAAGGAGGTGACCAACAGGGAAGTGGCCAAATTCCCTGGGACCATAGGGGAGGCTGTAATTTCACATCCTAGCAAAGTAGATGGGGCACCAGAGTTATTTCGGGAGGATGGGCTTCACCTGTCAGACTTAGGTGTGACATGTTTTTGGCTAATATAAAAGAGGGCATTGTGAGGTGTCTGGGAACCCGATTGGGTTTGGGGAGGAGATAGCCAAGCTATTTGCTGGTGCCTTCTTGTGGCGGCTGTCCAGTGCAGGTACTCCATGGGAAAGGTGTACAGAGACCAGATAAATGGCTTGGTAAAGGGCTTAAATGGAGCTGTTGGTTAAGGGAGTGGGATGGGGGCAGGGAGGGTTTGGGGATCCTATGACTGGTATGGCAGAGAGTCAACCCTCACCTTTCTTATAGTCCACCTTAGCCCTCTTACGAGGAGGAGGTGGATAGTAAGGTCCCAGCAATAGGTTGGCTGGGGGACTTGAATGGAAAAAGAGGGGGGGCTGGCAGAAGCTCCCTGGGGAGTTATTGAATGAACATGGGGTTACCGGCACTTTTCACTTTTATCTAATGAGTAGTCCCTGACATCTAATAAATTGCAGCCTGATTAAAACCACATGTAATGTCTCCTGTCCTTTAGGTATAGCTGGACAACAGCTCAAAAATCAGAAAGCAAGTAGACGAAACAGAAATGTATTATTTTTAAGCCAATTTCTTGATTTTGGAGGTGCTTGACTTCTGAGGTTGTCATTACTACCTTCAAATGGCAGGCATCATGAATTGCAAAGTATTATTACTTTTATTAAGCTCTGCAAATAACTTGTAGGAAATAAAGTCCATGATGAATTTAGCTTCTTTTTATGCATATAGAATGTTTGAACCCGGATTGCAATTTCTTTGCATGTATTTGTTCACATTTACTGAGATTTTCTTACAAGAGCACTTTACAATATCCATGTGAAAATTCAGCCTTTGCATTGGATAAACATGATTTAAATTTTAACTGCATCGGATAGTCGTGAGTAGCCACAATATCAATTCCTAATGTCACCATGACTGTTGCTTCTCCTTGGCTCCAAAGCATGCGTTGCCATGCCCAGTCAGAGTCAAGGAGGTTTATTTTCATAACAGGTTAACAAAGGAACAGAACACAGTCTAAACTAAATCTTTGGCAACAGGCTTCAGGGCCACCCCTCACAGGAGCCTCTGGCTTCCAGCTCCTGTCAACTTCCTAGCCTCAGCTGGCTTTGCTCCCCTCCTTGCTCCAGGGACCCATCACAACTACTTACCCTTTCTCCCCAGCTACCAACTAGAAGCCCTTTATAGGCCTAGGTGTAGCCCAGCCCTTTTCAATTAGCTGGATTGGCCTCACCTGCTTGTCTATCCTCAGAGACCAGTTACCCTGTGACACTCACACTCTCTCTCTCTCTCTCTCCATATATATATATATATATATATATATATATATATATATATATATATAAGCAGAAGATTTTGAAAAAAGCTATATGAGGCTTAGAATCTTTCAGGGAGACGTAGCAGATAAGCATGATATGGGGACTTCCTGAGAATTTGAAAACCTTTTCTGCACTACATAGATATTGCCCAAGACATTAGGTAAAATTAGGCAACTGTACAATTTATTGACTGGGTGCAGAGTTCAGTGTTTATATTTAATGTTCTCTCACCTCATTAATACAGAGAAGTAGTGTGACTGTATAGCCCTGATTGTGCAATATGCAGTCAGGTCCTTTCTTCTAACTTTTTAAATTTCTTCAGCTCCAGGGCTTTGGTGTGGGGTTTTGGGAATATTATCCTGCTGTATTAAGCTATGTCTCATGACACATGAAACAATACCGCATGCGTTAAATTTACTGGTGTGTATTTCTCTGTCAATGCCACAAAATAAGTGTGTGCTCTGTAAGGTTTGAAATGCTTGCATGAGTGGCTGATATAACTGCTTTCGGCATGGGATTTTGGAAACATCATTACCTTGCAGAGTTAAGCAGCATCCCATGTATATCATGTTGCATTGTGTACCATATGATTTTTGCATACTTATTGGATCAACTGCAGTCTATGATAGAAAAGAACAAGAAACAGGCTTAACAGGTTGTATTGAGGTTGATATGGAGTTTGCTCCTGGAAAACAGGCAGCTGTATGTTCCTCCTTCCACTTGTGATGTTATTGCTAGTAGAGTTCTTTTTAGAGGCCTATGTTTGTGTGTGTAATATTGTTCAAAACATACGTAGTAGAACTGCTTAGAATTTTTGAATTTTGAAGTGTTGACAATATTTTTGTCAATTTCAAATTTCAATTGAGAAAAAAGGGATACAAGTTTTTTGATGAAATTTTTTCATTAATTTCATCCCCCTGTTTTTTTGACCTGCTCTGCTTTATATTATATGACATTAGCTAAAGTGCCTGCATGTTGACCCATTATTTTCAATGGGGTTCTGCATAGGCATAGTAATCTGCCAACACAGATGACAATGTAGAATCTGGAGAGCCTAAAGCAGCTTTTGTGAGTGTGGTGTAAAGAGCTCTATTCTGCATAGGAGTAAAAATGCTGGAACTGCACACAAGCATTTAGATTGATAAGGCTTCTAACTTGGGGGAAAAAGGAAGCTTGGACTTGCTGTATAAGTGATGATGGTGCTGCTGGCAGAATTCTATTCTGAGGGCCTTACTGGTCAATTATATTGGGGTGTGTGTGTGTGTGTGTGTGTGTGCGCGCGTGTGCAGAGCACACATATTGACCAATTATACTTTGATTTAGTAGTTATGAGAGATGGTAAACTGCATGCTATCTAATGCTTCAGACAAACAATTATCTCTGAAAGCTTGGCTCTGTTGCCAATGATCAATTGCATTTTACAGGTCTGTGTCATCTTACACTGGGGTTACATTCCACAGTCAGCGCGTAAAGCAAAAATCGCATATAGTCAAAATTACATTGAGTGTAATGGTGAGTGGAATCGCCCGCACTACAGAAACAGTATTTAAATTGGGTTTTTTTCTTGTTGTTGCCGACCACGTAAAGCTGAAATCGCGCATGTTAAATGCACCTAAGATGCAACAGACTTGTATACCATTTCATTTGTGGCTGAATTCCATTGGCTGAATTCTACACTATTTCCTTTTTTAAAACAAACTGGTGACCAAAGCAAAGATCAGCACCAGAAAACCCAGATACACCAAACCATGTTCATTCAGCAATACCTGCCTTTCTAAAAAAGACAAAACAACAACAAAATCCTAACTAGAACCATCTAATTTTAATTTCAAAATCATGCTTACAAATGACAAATTTTGCTTTTTTTTAAAAGAAGCTTCATAATTTCCAATTTAAAACCACTATCATATGAGAGCTAAAGGAGAGGGTTTTTTGATAGAGGGAAAAATAAAAATGCTTTAACTCAACTAGCATTAATTTTTCCCCACAAAAACTTCTTAACTCATATTCTTATTTATAATTTGCTATTGTGATTTCTGAAAAAATGTAAATGTTCAAAATGTAACCAAAGAAAATTCTTAAAAAAGAAATCTTACTCTCTCTTTTTTTTTAAAATGTTCCCCCCCCCCCTTTTCATATATATGTTGGCTTCCTCCCTACCCTCTCCTACAAAGTAATTTTGTTACAAGGCCACATAAGGACTTCTGGCATGATTTTAAAAATCACTATCTGTAAATGCTGAACTTATTATCATAAAACTATGTCTTTGTGAGGGTTCACACAATCAAAAGATAATCACTCCATTTTGCGTGGAAAGGAAACTCAACAGGAGTGCAGTTTGCTGAAATGACTTCATCTTCAAATTCAAGTGAATGCTTGCAGAACTTTTAAAATTTTGTTTCTGTAGTCACCCATCTCATTATTTTATAGATATATAATCTAGATACAAAATAACATGTAGATGTCATGACCCGTGAGTCTTGAACCCAGCTGTGCTCCAACCCTACTCCTGGTAGCTTGCTGACAGTTGCTTATCTGGGACCCATGAAGTGCAGTCTCACCTTGAGGGTCCACCCCTGAAGTCCAATTGGTAGAGTCTCTGAATGCCCCCTTCTTTATCCACTGTGGGTTCCTGTTACAGTGTGTACCAGGACCTTTAAGGCCCCGCCCCCACTAGGGGCCTTGCAGACCTCCACACCCTGCCCCAGGAAAAGGAGCAGTAAAGCTGGGTCCTCTAGGCCTGCCTAGAAAGGCTGCAGTGAAGCAGCCAATAAGAGCACAGCAGGGTCAAATACAAGGAGCTGCAGGGCTGAGCAGATAAATTGTTGAGTGGGACCAGAGGAGTGAGGAAGGACGTAAAAGTCTCCAGGCAAGGAGACCTAGGAAAGATCCTGCTCAAGCAGGGGACAGACAGAGAACCCACAGACTGTAACCCTAAGGTAATGGGTGAAGGTGATGGGACAGAGTAGGAAGCAGCCCCAGGAATGCAACAGATATTAAAGAAAGCAGCACGTGGCTGCTATTTGTAGGGTCCCTGGGTTGGAACCTAGAGATATAGGCAGGCCTGGGTCCCCCCACTGGTGAAGTGGCCCAAGTCCTGAGAAGTGGACAAGTTTTGTTTGGAGCCCAAGCAAAGGGTTGGAATTTAAACAGGCCACGAGATGGGGTATGAAGACCCTGGAGAGGGCCAATCATTAGTTAAACTTTGTTATGCTGAGAGGGGACTGAAGTGAAGGAATCACTTGGCTGTAGAACTGGGACACCACAGAACTGGTAAGTCTCCAGGGAGAAAGCCCTGGGGCAATGCTCTATACCAGGGCAGGCACAGATTTACTTGGTCCAGAAGTGGTAGAGGAATAAGCCCAGACACAGGACTAAAAACTTTTTAATAAAGGCACAGGGACAGGCCCTGAGGTACTTTTGTTACCCCAGAGGCAGTTCATTTGTGCATATTGACTGTGTGTGACTAGATCACTGAACACCTATCTGATGGGGTTAACAGCTGATAGGGTGTTGGAGCAGAGAGAGAGAGACTGTGTGTGTATGCAGGTTCACACCCAATTGACGAGATGCTCACGAGAGGTGTGTCCCCAGTCACAGTACCACCCCCAATGTCACTTAGAAATGCCCACATCCTCCCACAACCCATCTCTCTTGGATCTAGTGCAATTCATCCCTCTCATCCAAGAGGAGATAAAGGGACCCCTTGACAAGGTTAAGGAGGACTACTAAAAGCATGAGGACAAACAGACAACTGGGACCTACCTACTCTATTGGGATAAAAGGTATGGCTTTCAACAGAACACCTCTGCATAGACAGACCCTTACAGAAACTAGACTATCAGTTCCTTGGTCCATACCAGATTTAGTGACAAATCAACCTGTTTACCTTTGAGCTCCAGCTTCCTTGATCCCTTACAATCCACCCTTCATTCCATGTCTAACTTAAAAAGCCATACACTGAGAACAAATTTCCCCATAAAGCCCAATTACTGCTCCCACTGGTACATGTGCAGGGTCAGGAGGAATATATTGTTCATGAAGTCCTCTACTCTAAGAGTAAATGAGACAAATTATAGTACCTGATTGATTGGGAAGGTTACAGCCTAGAGGAACATATTTGGAGCCAGGTGAAAACATTCATGCTCCTGCCCTGGTTTGGGCCTTCCATAGGAGCCACCCTTGGAAACCTGGTCCCTTGTCACTTGGAAGGTACCCCTAGGGAAAGGAATGATGTCATGACCAGGGGTCGCAAACCAGGTCCTCAGGATTCATGGGAGCAGCCATGCTCCATCCCTACACCTGACAGCCTACTGACAATTGCTTATCTAGGACACAAGAAGTCCAGCCCCTGATTGAGATTCCACCCCCAGGTCTGATTGGTGGAATCCCATAGTGGATGATTGGTCCATTGGCCCTACATAAGCCAGCAGCAGGAACAGCAAGCAGTCTGAACAACTGAGCTCCCCACTGTTCCTGCACCTGCTTCCTCTCCCTCAGTTTGATTTCCTGCCATCCCAACCTAGTGTGACTCCTGGCATCTGACTTGTGGTTTTGATCTCCAGTTTGTCTTCTGCTTCTGATCTCTCAATATCTTGACCCAGCTCACTCTTGACTCCTGCCTTAGTATTGCAGACTCTGGCTCTGATGAGTAGGTCTGGCCCCCATGACTTAGCCATGACAGTAAATGTCTTCAGTTATTTGGGTCTTACAGGATGGCTTGATGAAATGGAGTAATGTATTTGGATGCTGAGGCTTTCACAACACGTGATTTACAATGGTATCCATCACTCCTGAATGTGTTGATTGTGTTTGATGTATCAGTGAAAATGGAATTCCTTTGAAATTCTCCTTTTAAACTTTTGAACAATGAGAACTGTCACAGCAAGGGAAGGAAGAGAATGAATAACAAAATTGTCATTTAATAAATACAATGGCAAATGAATGTGCAGATATGCTGGGAAGTTCTCTGCTGATCTGAATGCAGCCTTTTGCTCACATTGCACACTTCTCCTTTGTGCTGCTGCTGAATTATGGTACTTACAGTGCACCTATATTTGGTAATTGCATAATCATTTTTCAGTAGTGGCATAGCTGCTTTAGTATTGCAATATATCTACTGTGGACCAGGTAAACTAGTTTTTATCAGCATGTATCATCTAATGATAATCAGAGGTAAAAATGTCTGAACCTGATTGTAAACATCCGGTGCTGGGGCTCGTCCCTCTCCGGTGCAGCTGGGAGCCAAGGTGCCTCACTACAGATGGCAAAGTAGGTCAGGGTTCAGACCCCTCAGCAGGGTAGGGCCAGCAAATAGTCTCCAAGCCCAGGCCCTGGGTCAGGGCGGGGCACTAAGCAGTTCAGGGTTCAGGCCCTCAGGCAGGGGCTGAGCAGCAGTTCAATGAGGAAGTCTATAAAGCCCAAGCCCTGGCTCAGGGTGGGGCAACAAACAGGCACAGGGCTCAGACCTTTAGGCAGGGGCTGAGCAGCAGTTCCAACAGTAAGTCTATAAAAAAGGCCTCCTCAGGCCAGGGAGAGGGGGAGTCTGCCACCCTTGGAAGGGTGGCAGGGCGAACGCAGGCCCTCCCACTCCACTGCGTTCCAGCCCGGGGCCCTAGCAGCGGCCAAGACTCGCTGCTGTCAGTGGGGATCCTGGCCGCAACACACTGACATTGGTTCAGGCTCTTTGGGAGGCAGACCAGGGTCGGCTACCTCCGGGCCACTTCCGACCTCCTCCTCTCTGGGTACCTGTGTCTCGCCGGCTTCTTCTGGTGGGTCCCAGACGATGGGTTCCTCAGGATACCAGGCAAAGGGAAGCTCAGGCAGATCCTCAGGATACCGGGCATGGGGCAGGCTCGGCCAGTCCCCCTCAGGATACCGGGCACGGGAAAGCTCAGGCAGCTCCTCAGGAGGGGAAGCTCAGGCGGGGCAGGAGCTGGGCCAGTCGCGTCTGGTCTCTTCGGCGGCCGGCCTCCAAGTGAGCGCTGGGGCTGTGCTTTTATACTTCTTGTCCCGCCCCTTGACTTCCGGGGGGCGGGAATGGGCAGCGGTGGCTCCGCCCATGTTGGGGGCTGCAGGGGCTCGGCCCTCTCAGGCAAGCTGGGAGCCAGGGCGCCTCACTACACTGATATACAATAAAACTATTCTGTTGGTAGTACCGGTGCTGAAAAGTCAGTATGAACATTCCTAATGTGCGCTAGGCTGCAGGGCCTGGACCAATTTTATATAGTAGACAACATGGCTTGTCACTTAATGCAGTGTTTCTCAGTGACAAGTCCGTGACAGGTTCTAGTCCCTGAGATCTCCCTGACACAGTTTAGGAAGGCAGCAAGCCGGTCCCTGGTATCAAAAGAGTGAGAAACGTTGACATAACCTATGAGTTGAGATTGGTCATGGATTTTGGCGAGGAAAATTTTCGCAACAAATTAAATGTAAAGAAGATTCATAAATCATAGTACATTGAAGTGAATGGTAAAACTACTATTGACTTCAACTGGGGTAGGATTTCACCAGATATGTGTAGTGAAAAGTGAGGAAACAAAGCAAGTTGTGACGCTAGTCCATTTCTTTGCTATTTCTTGTAGCAAATGTTCCCTGGGTGCTATAATGTGATCAAAAGAGTAACAGATTTTACAATTGTGCTGTATTGCAGAATCAACTGCACTCTGCTTGCAACAAAGGTTGAAAACAAAGCAGCCTTCAAATAACACTGTAGAAACAGTAAATACATCAGGGGCTAGGGAACATTTTCAGAGTATAAATGAAAGAGTGACTTCTCTTCCATTGCCTCCTCTAGGTGTGTATGGAGAGGGAAAAATAATTCCATTAATGGAATTAATCTGGTTATTTGCCTTAATTAAAGCAAAACTCTTGACTTACAAATTGTGGACG
Organism: Gopherus flavomarginatus; assembly: GCF_025201925.1. Taxonomy (NCBI): domain Eukaryota; kingdom Metazoa; phylum Chordata; order Testudines; family Testudinidae; genus Gopherus; species Gopherus flavomarginatus. The sequence continues at coordinate 72,106,074 of NC_066618.1, read as the reverse complement.
CAGCACCTACAAAACATGTTCACATTACAGTTACCCTGTCCTCTCTCTCTTCATCCCTGTTTGTTTTTTGTTTCACTCTCCTCTTGCATTCCAAATCTTCCTTTTACTATATGTCTGCCCAGCACCTAGCACAACAGAGCCCCAAGCTGGTTGGGAACTCTCGGTGCTATTTTAGTACAATTAATAGTAGATACCACCCTAGCAGAAATTCCTGTCACTTCTGACTATCTACCCCTGGAAGGCTATGGAACATCATTCCATGGCAGGTTGGTGCATGCCTGCATGTGTGCTTAAATGGTACTACTATTCGAACACTTGTACACTTTAATGCTTTCTACTCAGAAAACAAAGCTAAATGATGTGCTTTGAAGAAAAAATAATTTGGAATTGATATCTAATATTGATGCAATATAACCATGTGTTCTGATTATTGTTGCCTTTGTCTTTCCTCCCCCTTCTTTCTTAGTTGTGTGCTATACTCATTTTCCATTATGTTTTTAAGCTCATCGCAGTGAGAACTGTCTTGTATTGTGTCTTTGACCAGGGCCCCATTATACTGTGTGCTGATCTTGATTGGCAGCTCTGATCATTACCATAATACAAATAATAATAGATCTCAAAACACGTCACAAAGGCCAGTTTATTTTACATTCATTTTGTAAAGTCTATTCACTTGAATTTTGCATCATTGTAAAATTTTTAAGGTGTGTAAACTGTTTACCAGGTTTGTGGCTTTCTGGGACAATACTGAAGACACAGTTGCTGTCCCATCATAACTGACAGTACCTTCAATTTCACATGAAGTGGAATTTACATTTCTGTAAGAATAAGAGGATCCAGACCAAATAAACCATTGAATAAGTCAATGTCTTAGGACATAGTGAGTGCCCATTTAAAGAAATCTTTCAGACCCAAACCTAGCCAGTTATACATGGACACTTGAAATCAATACAAAATCCATCATGTTTTAATTTACTTCAGCCAATTCTTTCTTGAGAAGTTATGGTAAAACTTTGAGTGGTCTAAGTCAGTCACAGATCATGAGAAATTCACAGCACTAATGTAAGAAACTAGAGGGATATTTTCTGGTTCTCCAATCTTTGTTCACTTTTTAAAATTATTAATGTACCACTGTATGTATTCGTGAGCAGAAGTAATTATTAAAGACAAATACATAAAATGACTGTATTGGATGTTTAGTTTCACTCCCTTTCTCTTATTATTTGATGACACAGCTGTCCGATACCACAGTGATGGAATAACTAGAATAGAATAGCGGGGGATGGCAGAGGGGAGGCATGTGGGACCAGATTTTCAAAAGAGCTCAGCTTCCATTTGGGTGCTTAAATAAAGGTCATTTTTGACAGCTCCCACTGTGACACTGATAGTCAGATCTTAAAAAGAGCTCAACATTCAATATGAAAGTCTGGCCTAAGTGGGAGCAGAGCTCTCCTGATCATCTGACTATTAAAGCTGTTGATAAATTGTACAGTCAATTGTTTGACCATACTGTGATTCATCATGAAATATACTCAAGATACCAAATAACCAATGGCAGTCAGATTTATTGCTAGAAATATAACCCAATAATACCAATCTCTGTGAAGCCATCTCGTGGCAGCAATGTTACTGTTACTTTATGCAGAAGGTGTGCTCCCAAAGTTACATCCCTAAAGCCATCTTTTTATACCCTACTTCTTTACAAGTAAGAGGTGCTGTGTATGTAATCTGAAACTAGATTTAACCAATCCACTTTCCATCTTGTTTTTTCTGGTACTGTGGTGTATCCCTTTCTCTTTGTTCTGAACACATGTATTGCAGATATCAAAGGGAAAGAAGGCACCTCCTAGGCTGCTACTAGGGTAGAACAATCCTATGTCTTCTCCTCTTCCATTAAGACATTTCAGTACCAGGACCGGCACTAGTTTTTTAGCACCTTAGGCGCACGGCCATTTCGCCACCCTGCGCGCTGGTCCCGCGGCTCTGGTGGACATGCCGCAGTCATGCCTGCAGAGAGGGTCCGCGGCTCCGGTGGAGCTGCCGCAGCCGTACCTGCGGGAGGTCCACCGGAGCCGCGGAAGCAGTGGACCGTCTGCAGGAATGCCTGAGGCAGCTCCACTGGAGCCACGGGACCAGGGGACCCTCCGCAGGCACTACTGCGGCAGGTCCACCGGAGCCGCCTGCTGTCCCCGCTCCGGCAAAATGCCTCCCCCCAATAATCCTGGTGCCCTAGGCGATTGCCTAGGCTGCCTAAATGGAAGTGCCGGCCCTGTTCAGTACAGACCTGAGAGAGTAACTCCCTTTCTGTTGCTATGATAAAACACTCAACTGTCCTAATCTTGACAACTTCCCTATTCGCTCAAGCCAAAACTTACTCCAGTGATTTGCAAGGGGTTATGGGATGCTTAGCATAAGTGAGCAGGGTTATATAAAAATCATAGTCAAATTTAGGCTATATAACTGCTATCATGTTTGTGTTTAATGCGCATATATATATATATATATTAGTGCAGATGATACATAGTATTAATATATATGCTACTCTGCATATATTAGTCAACAAAGCCAATTGTTTTGGTGGTAGTTCATATACTACACGTTATATTGTATGATTCATAAAGGTTAAAGAAAAGCAAATTGTAAGTTAATAGATTTTTGAAATGTTAATCTTTGAGTGAAGAAAACTACGAGGTTGGATTTTCGGAAGTGCTGGGAATCCACAACTTCTTGGAAGCTTCTAGTACACAGCAACTCTGGAAAATGTGACCCAAAATGTCTAGCCAGTAAGGTGATTTTTTTTTCCATTGAAGAGAGACAAATTCAATAGTGTCTAGCTGGTGGATATAATTTTATTCTGCATGTTGACAAACCACATTAGAGTATTTGTGTTGTAATTAATTACATCTGAAAATTAGGATTGCGTTAAAAATCAAGGCATATAGGGGATGATTTCCTGTAAATAATGGGTGAAATCTTGGCCCATTAAAGAATTTTTCCACTGATTTCAGTAGGAACAGGATTTCACACAACATCTTTATGTAGTTAGAATAGTTCATATAAAACGGAAGAATTTCAGAGGAAGGAATAACTGACTCTCCTACCCAAGTATAGAACAGGTCATTACATAGCTGTCCTAAACTTTGGTAATCCAAGAGGTAGTATCAACTCATTCACACTGGCAACAAAAGAAGTGCTCTGAATAATTGTAAAAAGGTTACTACTTCATAGGATACTCCCTTGGCTATTTAAGCAGTTGTGTGTCCATATAGGTTTGTCATAGTGAAGGAGATTGGCATGTACCTATCACATGATTAAATGTTTGTATAATCATGCATTCAGAATATTTTTGTGTCATAGTCCATATATATAATTTTTGCCTGTATTCGCTCTGATTTAACAAGGCACTTAAGCATATGCTTAACTTTAAGCATGTGAGTAATCCATTGATGTCCCTCCACCCAGGGGTAACCATGACCAGCTAACAAGTTTGTAAACATGACCTTTACTAGGTGTTAAACCAGAGGTGGGCAAACTACAGCCCGTGGGACTGTCCTGTCTGACTCCTGAGTTCCTGGCCAGGGAGGCTCGCCCCCAGCCCCTTTGACGCTGTCCCCACTCCCCTGCAGAGTCACGCTGCTGCGCGGGCAGTGCTCTGAGTGGCAGATTTGCATGCTCCTGCTGAGTGTGTCTGGCTTCGGCCGGCGCAGCAGTCAGACATGCTGCTCTGTATGCTCTGCTCAACATGGTAAGTGGACCGTGGCTAGGTTGTTGTATAAGGGGGCAGGAGGCAGTCGGGACAGAGAGAAGGGGGTGGTTGAATGGGGTGGAGGTTCTGAGGGGGGCGGTCAGGGGACGGGAACAGGGGCGGTTGGATAGGCGTGGAGTTTCAGGGGGTCTGTCAGGGGATGGGGGTGTGGATGGGGTTGGGGCAGTCAGGGGACTGGGAGTAAGGGAGTTGGATAGGAGGTGGGATCCAAGGGGGAGGTTAGGGGCGGAGGGTCCTGGAAAGGGGCAGTTAGGGGTCAAGGAGCAGGGGGGGTTGGATGGGTCGGGGTTTCTGAGGGGGGCAGTCAGGGGGCAGGAAGTGGGAGGGGGCCAGGCTGTTTAGGGATGCACAGCCTTCCCTACCCAGCTCTCCATCCAATTTTGCAACTCCAATGTGGCCCTCAGGCCAAAAAGTTTTCCCACCCCTGTGATAAACTATATTTAACAAGTACATGTTGGTTCACCCATTTTCTAACATGGGGATGTATTTTCCCAGGGAAGCCAAGGCCATTGTCCCTCAGAAAAGAACTTTTGTATCCAGTTTAAAGAGCATTATTGATATTTAAACTTCACTCAGTGCTGTCTCTCATGTAGTTAAATGCACCTCATTCAGTACAATGATCCCGGAACATTCCACAGTGCAAAAAGACTAGAGTGAAAGACAGATAAAACCATATATCAGTAACACCTTATATTAACAACAGCAATACCACAGGAACAAAGTTAATCCTCCTGTCATTATATGAACACTACTGGCTTAGGCAGTGGAACTCTAGAAGTTTTTCATCCCACTCTTCCTCGGTTCTTTTGGGTTGGATAGAACCCTCAGGTGTGCTAGTGAGGAAAATCTCTGGTGACAGACCTTGACATTGATGCAAAAATGATATTGCAATTAATATTTATTAGTCATTAAACTTGCCCGTGCCTTTACTGATGCTTACAATATATTTATCATTACTTTCATATATATGGTGCGAGGAGAAAAGTACCTCATATGCATATTTTTTGTTTATTTAATTTTATGAAATATTCAAGCTAACCAAGGAATTCCAAGGGGCTTCTCCTTTGTCTTCTGGGAAAATCTTTTTCTTTAAACATAAAACCATGTTTATTACCCCAAGGGTGTTATAGAAACTCAGGGAAGCTTGCTTTAACTTTATACTATTTTCTTTTCTGTTATATTTAAAAGAGATATTGATTATTGAAATTTGTGCTTTTTACAAAAATGTAATTGAAGTTTAATTGCTATTACAGAGATTGTAACTCTTGGGTGCTTGGGCCAAGAGACAACAAAGCCCTAAGAGTATCTTATCTAGACTAAGATATTGCAAAAAGGAAGGTAGGAATGTGTTATCAGAGCAATGAATCTAGGTTGTAAAGCAGGCCTATGACAATCCCCATTTCTTTTCAAAGAAAAACCTATGCTTGTGTCTTCAGAAAAGTCTCCTAGGAAACCTATGTGTAGTTGGAAATATTTTAAGCCTTTTGTTTATTTCTTCAATGTTGAAATGATAAACACCTTTGTGAAATGCATACTTGCAAATATGTTCATTGAATGAAAAGTCCTAATATAATTTCCTACTATCAGAGCTATGTACTTGGTTAAATGATCCAATTTAATAGATTAGATTATCAAGGTTAAGAAGCCATTTAAGAATGGAATATTTATAGTATAGAATATTGATGAATTAATTAATTACTAGTAGTGCTCAAGCAAGAATGTCATCCAACTCAGGAAGACAATACTTACTACGTCTCTCCAAAAATTGTCATGTAGAATCAACGACTTCTTAAAGAGAGTATTTATCTTAAATATTATTAAAGAATTGTTTAATACTAAGACTGTTTACAAACCCCCCTCAAGTTTTATGGAAATAATAGGGGTGCTTGCACTTTTGGAAAACAGAATTTTATTCCCCGTCATTCTTTCAATTTTATTAGAGTTTAATCTCATAAAGTGGACTGAATAAAAACTTTTAAAGTTAGTTTTAACTCTCTCTTTTCTGATGCTTCCCCACCACAATAAGAACAAAGGAATAAGGATGTGTGGGACTTAAACTGAGGTCTATAGTGCCTGGGACTGTTGACATTCGTTCATTGCTATCAGGAGGCCATGCAGTGCCACGTCCAAAGAGAACTGTGGAAATTAAGCACTGCAGGAAGTACTGCTCAAAGGGTCCAGAGGAAAAGCACCCTGTGGCCTTCTGATTGGTCCATAGTCACTATTTAACCCCTAAGAGTGTCCCAGGAAGTTGTCTGGGTAACCATGTAGACCTCTGGCTTGCTATGACGCTAGACCTCACCTTGCTTGCTGACCTCCAGTCTGACTCTGAGCTTGACTCATGCCTGCTGATTCAGGTTTTAGCAATTTCTCTGATTCCTGCTTGCTGTCTGCCCCCTTGTGGCTGTGCTCGACTTGTGAACACCAGCCCAGCTGCGACTGCTAGGCAAGACTGCCCATTCTCTCATCCCTTATAAAATCATTAAATATTGTGCACTTATTAGGCAGATGGTGTATTCAGGAGCTGAAGGTGTTATCTAAGCCAACCAAGGAGGCATGGAGCCAATGAAAGAATAACAGATAGTTACTAGACTCATTGACTGTGAATCTAAACAAGCCTGAAAGAGGTGAAATAGGAAGGAAAAGAGTATTAAAAGCTCTGAAGTGAGCATCTCTCTCTCTCTCTCTCACCCACCCACCTACCTTCTGCTACCCTGCATATCTGGCACACGCTCATCGACTGAGTCTGTCCATCTCTACAGAAGCTGCCATGACAGTTAAGGAAAACAGAAGAGACTCAAGAAGAAACCAACCCAAGGGTGCTTCCCCAAGATTTCAACATGGACTGGTAAGTGAAAGTTAATTGAGACACTACCAAGGGATTAGATTTAAAACACTTGTAATGAATTTACTGGGATTTGAAAAAGCTGTAAGTTAATATTTTAAGTTTCTCCTGTTAATCACCGAATGATGATACTATATATTCCTGGAGAGGAAACAGGGGCTAAACATTGGTGAACAGAGAAACAGCAGGATTTAATTGGATTTAAGATTCTTAATATTTGCGATTGGCCTGTCTTTCATTCCTTAAATGGCTTCTTCTAAGTAACTGATTTATTTTTTTTCTTTGATATAATAGGATTTAGTTAATATTGCTTACTTTGCCCAATTATAAACTGGTTATTAATAATATCCAACAGGAGCCACCTGCCCTTAAACTCTTTTGCTCAAGCATTATCTTTCTTAATTATCTAAGGATATTCTAAGACTGGCTTCATGACAATCTTGTGAAATAATACCTTGGTCTCATTTTATCAAGAGTGAAGTACCCCACTAAATGTGAGTCCACTGTCCAAGGTGTTATATCTGTTAAAAGCTCTTCATAGAGAGGCATACAGAAGACCTTGTAACAGAGAAGTAACCAATTGACAATGTGTTCTGTCATCTGTGTTGTGGTGTTTAATATTTTCTTTTCCTTTTTAAATAATAAAATACCCATGGTTGTTAATTAATTATTTTGCTTGTTCTTGACCATGATATCCCCTAAAGTACTTAAAGAACTCCTGTGACTAAAGCAATGGGAATTTCATCTCCTGAGATTGTTTTATGAACAGTCTGTATTAATTCCATCTTTTGATTTGGTTTTCCTTGCTTTGCCAATAAGAGAAACAATTAGTAAGAGCGAGCCTAATATTTCTTTTTTCTCTAAATTCAATATTTGTAGTAATTTTTAAAATAAAATTGCTTGGTGTCTAACAATTCAAAATTGCCCTGTTTCTTACCCCTGCTCCCCCAACTCTTTGTGCTTGGGTAAGGACAAGAGCTTCAATGCTGGCCAATCCTGGTTAGCAGTATAATGATGCAGTGTGGTGAAGGTTGGGCTTTTTCCACCAATGAAAGTGGGGAAGGCACTATCTAGGCTTTATTCAATCTGTGTTAGTATTAATGAATACTATTTGTAATATGAAAAGTCTCTTTAGGTGTAAAGATAAGATACTCTTAAGACCACTCTTTCAAATGTGATCATCTTTCTTGTGCTTGCACTCACAAAAAGGTAGCTATGCTTTATGTTGGGTGTTATTATTTAGGAATATACCTGGCTTGAGTATTCAGTTGCAAGCATAGGCGCTGATTCCATGGGTGCTCTGCAGCTGGAGCACCCACACGGAAAAAAATAGTAGCTGCTCATCACCCATCAGCGGACCCCACCGATCAACTTTTCTCCCTTTCTCTAGCACTTTCCACCCATCAACGGGCCTGCCGATCAGCTCCTTTGCCACTTGCCTGTCAAGGATCAGGTTCAGCGGTGTGCGGTAGGTGCTGGTGGGGAGAGGGGAGTGAGGGCGGGGCATGCTTTGGGGAGGGGGCAGAATGGGGTGGGAAGAGATGGAGCTAGGGTGGAGCATGAGCAGAAAGAGAGGCAGGGTGTGGTTGGGGCCTTGAGGGAAGGGGTAGAGTGGGGGTAGGATTGGGGCGGAGCGGGGGTTGAGCACCCCTCAGTAAATCAGAAAGTCAGCGACTCTGGTTGCAAGCATTTTTCAGGAACAGCATATGAGCCCTTAAAGATTCAAAACCTGAAAAATGGCCTTTAGTGAGATTTGTGTGCTCTCCACCTTAGTTTTTTTTTACCACAGAGCATGAATACTTAATGAAGGCAGTGGCATTATGGCAAACTAAAGAACTCTGTTTAATCCAAGAAATATTATGAGGGCTTTACTTTCTTAAAGCCAACTTGGGAAACTTCCCAGGTTACAGTTCATTTCTCTCTGATACCAAACAGAGAGGCAGTGAGGGGGACTTGGTTACTGTGCTGTCATCTTTGTAATAACAATCACAGAATCTTCTCTAGCAGCCACTGTTTTCAAGAAAACTTGCAAATACAAAATTAAACACCTGCCTGTTAGATCTAGTGTGTGTCTCCTTGCTGATCCACATTTAGTATGTAGGGAAAGCTGTTGGGTAAGTTGTGAGGGCAAATTCGTATCAACAAAAATAAAATATCTATTTTCTCTCTCACTGTTCTCCCGTAATCATCTCTCTTGATTCTTCTTCCTACCCTTCTTACTCCTCAACTTGTCTTAAATATTAGTGTCACAAGACTTGGCTCAAGTTGAGCTGTCATCCTGAGCTAACTAGTTTGGATTCCAAACCAGCCTGCTTCCATATGGGTGAACTGTAGACTAGGTAACTCTCCAACAGTGGGCTTTGTCATTACCTGGGGATGCAACCGAATAGTAGGATTTTGATTCTTACATCCTTCCTTATGATAGAAGCTCACAGAAAAGAGATCCAAATTGTTCATACAACCCAGACTTGTTTTGTGAGCTGAAACACTGTTTTCTCAACACCATCTTAAAAAAAAAAAGTACAACAGAGAAAAGTAATTAATAGATAAGTCTGACAAGTTTGGGTCATTTATGTCCAACCTATAAGTTTCAGTTGCAGAAAGCAGCTGCCAAGGGCAGGGCCAGTGCAACCATTTAGGCGACCTAGGCAGTTGCCTAGGGTGCTGGGATTTGGGGGGCGCCATTTTCTTCGGCAGCTACCGCGGCGGCCAGATCTTCAGCCGCCCTGGTCACTGCTGGCATTTAGGTGGAGGGAGCTGGGGCAGGGGAGCACGGGGAGGGCCGCTTGCAGCAAGTAAGCGGGGGGGGCAGCATGCAGGGGAACTCCTCACCCCAGATCACCCCTGCCCCGCCTCCTCTTCACTTCTACTGCCTCCCAGGCTTGCGGCGCCAATCAACTTACGCGCCGCAAACCTGGGAGGTGGGAGAAGTGAAGCAGCCATGGTGTGCTTGGGGTGCTCGTGCATGGAGCAGGGGTGAGCTGGGGCGGGAGGGTGCCTCAGGGTGGGGGGCTGGGGAGCTGCCGTGGGGGGAGCGCCTCAGGGCTGAGGGAGGGAGCTGCCGTGGGGGGCGCTCAGGGTGGGGGCACGGGAGGAGCACAAGGTGGAAGAGTAGTCAAAAAACCCTGGCCAAGGGTAGTCAAAAAACAATTTCATTGACTGCAAGCCACACTTGGTCTTCTAGCAATGACTAGAATAAATATTAAGTAAATGCATATTTGAAATAGTAGTTTGGGCTTGATTCTCATTTGCAGTAAGATCCCTTTCAAAGGTTAATGGTATAAAGGGACCTTTATATGTGTACTTTATTTTCCCTTATGTTGAAATCTGGTTTTTTGGCCAGTCTCCCTTCCCCCTTTTTTTCAAATAATAAAGCCCTGAAACTAGGGCAGTTTGATATAAGCCTTAGTTCCATTGTTTTTCACTAATATGTAGATTTTTCCTGTATGTAACTCACTGTAATGCACAAACCACTTGTCGCAGAACAAAGAAAATTCTTGGTATGCATGTTACCAGACAGAAAAAGAAAGCAGAGATGAAAAATGTCTGGTAACATTTTTGTGTAAAAGGATTAAAAATGGAATGTCTGTTTCAGACTCATTAGAATTATATGAACAAGAAACTTTAAGCACTTTACTGAGGCAAAAGAGTGAAGAATTATATAATACTTTTCTGTATCCACTATACAAATTGTAACCTTTCCCTTGACCTGTACATATTTCCATAAAAGGAGAGATAAATTTGATGAAACAAGGTGTAAGAGCTAATATATATAAAATCAGAGTTAGCATATATTCTACGAAACAATGCTCTCTGGAATAACCCTTCTTTGCCCGACGCACAATAGGGTTCAGTAGAATTTGATCTAAAAATTACCATGAACATTTTAACAACTCATGTAGATTTGGTATGTAAATGAATGAAACAATATGTATAATGAGTCTTTTAAGTGATTTATCGATTAACTTATTAGCAATCTGTTCTATCCTTTATTATCTGATTACTTGCACCAGAGGCCCGATTTGAAGTGCTGTAAAGATGTATGATGACAGTACCTGCTGACTTTAGGAGCTTGCAGTCTAAGTCTCTGATCCTGCAAAGGCTTACACACATGCTTAACATTAGCACTTCTTGTTGTCCCATTGAAATCAGTGGGACTACTCACAATATGTAAAGTCAAGCACTTGTGTAAAACTTTGCAACATACATGATATGATGTAGCAAGTGGATGAAACAAACAGGGGATTGAGGAGGCATAGAGCACAAAGTACAGATATGTTTTTCATAGACTAGGTCTGTGCACAGTTAGTCATATATTTGTGTGTGGTGTGTGTGTGTGTGTGTGTGTGTGTATTTTGTTCTTAGTAAATGAAAACAAGTACACTGATCTGTAGCAGTAGCATCAGCTTGCCACCTGCCTGACCATTATGATCTGGCAGTGTTTGGAGAGCATACAAATCATTAATAATAATCATGGTAGAAGTAAACCTTAAGGGGGAGGTGAAAGATGCTTTTATAGATTTATTTATTGTCGGGGGAGGGCATTCCACATGCAAGGAAGAAAGCATGAAGATTTTTGTTGGGCTAAGGGGCTTTTATCAGAAGAGCAATAGGGCATTGATGATCTAAGATGGTAAGGTGGAGTGGTAGGGCAGGGATACATGTGGAAAGTAAGGACAAGAAGTTTGTACTTGTTTGGTATTTTTGTTTTATATTCTCTTCTGCTCCCATCCAGTGCTACTTCCCCTCTTGCGTGTCCCACTGAGGTGGGAACGGTGGGTTGCTCAGGAAGATGGTGCTGGACAATTGCAGCAGTCTAGGCTAGAGAAGAGAGTTGAAATAATATGAAATAAAGGCACAGTAAAGGGTTTTGAAGGTGTGGACTAAGAGGAAGGGAAACATCTTTGGAATGTTATTTGGGAAGTAATGGCAAGATTTAGGTATGGTCTGGATGTGAGAGTCCAGAGTAGGGGCTGAGTCAAAAACATTTGGAATTTGCACTGTTTAATATAAGATAAAAATTTATAGTTATCCCATTACACTGCATGAGCCCAGCCTGTGTTCTCTGAGCACATAAAACTCAGACTGAAGTCAACTAGAATTTTGGGTGTGCAAGGAGAGTGTCTAATATGCTATTAGAAATACCCTTACTTTTGATTTTTATTCTCCTTTAATCTCAAAGATAGACATTGATGTTTTGTTTAATAAAAACCTTTATAAATTATACATGTGAAAAGGTAATTATAATCTCTCTTTAGTCTTGAGACTTCCCCAGTGTTCTTGTCTGATTTCTATGTATAGAACTGTACAATTGACTGCTTCCTGAAAACTTGAGCAAAGAATCCTTTTCAGATGAATTCATTTTTTTTTATTTTGGCAAAGGGTAATTCTACAAATTGTGACATCTACATAAATTATCTATTGTAGCACCTTGTAAAAATGTATATTTGTCTGCCAGTATGTCTGTACGTAAATTATAGCATTGCCCCTCTTGACCTGAGTGGCAAGTCAAAGTTTGGTGCCCTAGGAATGTTCCATTTGGAAGTAGAAATTGATGATAGGTATTTCTTTCTTGCAGTTTTGTTTACATGGAATGTACAGAGTCCTCTGAACGTGGAAGGAACCCAAATCAAAAAGATCAGTTTCTTAGCTTACAGCCCCCAAGCCTATTTAGCCAAAAGCGCTCTCTCTAGCTCTTTCCCCAGCTTCTTTAAGTCCATTTCCTGTTTATCAGGGATCTGGACCGATTATTCAACAAGTATCTGCACTAGGCACCTGCCACCTGCTAAACAGCAAAAACTTGAACTTTACCTCCTGACTTACACCCCCTGGGTCCTTGAACTGCTGTGGGGAAGGTGGAAAAAAATCACCCTACTGTGGCAAATCTGGAACTAAGGGAAAAAGTCCTTCCCAGTCCCCCAAAGGACAACCAATGCAATGCTCACAGCAACTCAAAAAAATCCTTCCCTACTCTGATCCCAGAGGTGGGAGGGTGGGAGCTGCTAATTAGATGGGGGTGGGGTGTTAGGGTAGAGAAACAGGGTTCATATAAGCCTCTCCAGGGGCAAATGACATACTTAATACTCACTGGCCCATACATCAGCTCAGATACCACCTCCCTCCTCCATGCCATTCCCCAGCCACCTGCTGGAGGGGGAAGCTTAAGGGAGTCACTACCACTTTTTGCCACCTAACCAGACAAAGTACCCCTACACACCCTATCTTTGAGGTTTCGGGGCTTATATTTCTTGTTTGCAATGGAAGTTTCCCTCCAAGTGCAGTGTGGGTTTGATTATTTCTCAAACCATTAATTAACTATTAGAGGTAAAATTCACATATCAATTTTAGTGATAGTTACCACTGGAAAAATGTGAAGAACAGCAACTGCCAAATAGAGAACCTGTGTTCAGTACTGATATCTCTCTGTCTTCGGGTTTTTTTCTGTAAAGATTTTTAATAGATCATGTTAGTTTGGGCAATTTGGGAAGAGGGGATGAAGACAAAAACAAAAAAAAAGATATTTCCTTCCATCTGATCAGGGGAGGCTCCAGGCCCGAGCACGCCTCCAAAGCCGCGGGACCAGCAGACCGTCTGCAGGCAAGCCGCCGAAGGCAGCCTGCCTGCCGTGCTTGGGTGGCAAAATCCTTAGAGCCGCCCCTGCATCTGGTTTGCCAGAATATAATCCATTACCCATGGTACTTAATAAATTTAGATTCTTAGATTTTTACATTTAGTTGACTCAAAAGGTAGGAAATGCAATCTTGTAACTGTTAAATTAAATTACTTCAAAAACTTGCATGGCTGCAGATCCTCACTGAGTGTCTCATAGATGGGTGTACATTATCTTTTATGTACAGATACACATACATAAACTGTTTTTGAAGCACAAATTTGTTATACTACTCTATTAATTTACAGTGAATCATAATGGGCATGCTCCTCAGCTGGTGTAAATTGATGTAGTTGCACTGCCTTCATTAAAGCTAATATACACTAGGTTAGGATCTGGCCCATTATGCATGTCACAGTCGTCTTGTACTCCTCTCTTATACACTGGTGGTCAATAACCCTAGGGAATTCTTCAGAAAGGGCATGGTATCTAGTGCAGTGGTTCTCAACCTTTCCAGACTCCTGTACCCCTTTCAGGAGTTGGATTTGTCTTGAGTACTCCCAAGTTTTACCTCACTTAAAAACTACTTGCTTACAAAATCACACATAAAAATACAGAAGTGTCACAGCACACTATTACTGACAAATTGCTTGCATTCTCATGTTGTCTGTATGAAATTTTAGTTTGTACTGACTTTGCTGGTGCTGTTAATGTAGCCTATTGTAAAACTAGGAAAATATCTAGATGAGTTGATGTACCCCCTGGAAGACCTCTGTGTACCCCCAGGGGTACACATACCCCTGGTTGAGAACCACTAATCTAGTGGGTCTTTTGTGCAGTGATGCAATATGTGTAGTCCATAACCTGCATTATTAGTTGGAGTATGTGTGTTTCAGTGGAAGAATAGACTTTCCTGACATTGATTTGAAAGTTTTTGATCGGGCAGGTGAAAGCAATAGCATGCTGGAAATCAGACAGGAGAAAGCATTCAAGATGTGTCCATAAATAAGAGTAACTCTATTATCCCACAGGAAATGTACAAATATCTGAATTATTTGCATGGAGGAAAGAAATGCTGCAGGAAATCACATTTCAGATACACTTGATTTTCATCTGACAAAAAAATGTCCCTATATGTCTACTTTGATATATCTTTTTTGACTCTGAATGTGTGTGTATCTTTTAAAGAATATACAATTTCTTAGTTATTTCAAGGCTAGATTATTGTACTTCTCAATTTGTAGTTCTCCTTGGGCATGTTTTTCATAGGATGAAACTTACACAAAATAATACAGCTTGCTCTCTCACTTGTATAAAGCTCAGCACATCACTCCTGTATTATCATTTTTACATTGGCTTCTTGTGAAATTTGATTTTTTTTAAACTTCCTTTATTCCAATGTAAAGGCCTTTAATTTTAGACAATCTGTCTAATCAATCTGTGATCCCAATTAATCTGAATTAAGAGTATTCAATATATAACTTTTTTAAATAATTGAGACAATAAAATGAGAGCTGGAGATTTGGTTGTTCTTTCTATCAATATTTGATATCGGGAGTAGCATGGGTATAATTACAATGGAGACTATATCTCTGCCACTCTCTGCATCATAAGTAACAATTTTAGATGCACCAGGAGTAATCTTTCTTATGTGGCTCCCTGATTTGCATCTTCGTAAAATGATGTTAAGTTAGTTGGAGGAGCCAGTTGTTATAATTGATGTACAATTATAGTTTGTTGTAGCATAGGTTGACAGTCACCCACCATTTCAATAAGTAGAACTAAGTTTATTCAAGTGGTAAAATATAGGAAGAAATTGTTTATGGGTCTTTGAGTGTAGAATGCAGAAAGAAGTCTGTCCTGGAGGTAAAGAACTAATTCAGTTGGCTCATGCTAGAAAAGATTGTACGAATCTTTTTCAATGCTACCATTACTGCAAGGTGTCTTTGAAATTCTCTAGGTTTAATTCAATTCCATTCATTTTGTATTTACTATGTATACAAGGATGTTACATATTAGCTCAGTTGCAGAATAGATTCAAATCTTTGATACCTGCATTTTCTGTTACCTCTGTGTTCATTGCCCTATGTTCTCTGTGCCATCAGCAGTTTTGATTAGTTGATTGCTGGTGGTTCTTTTCTCTTGCTTTTCCCTAGGGATCTGAAATAGCAGAACTCTAAAACTTACTCCTGTTGAGAATGAAATAATATAATTTTCGCTTTATTTTATTAACACTTCGTTAGTTATGTCTACATTATGAGCTGGGTGTGTGATTCCCAGCTCACAAATACATAGCCATGCTGACTTTCATCTGGGCTGGCATTCTAAAAACAGTATAGCTGTGCTACCATGGACAGCGACAGCGGCGATACTGTGCTAGCCACCCACGTACAAACCTGCCTGAAGCTCATGGATATGGACTGGTGTTTGCTAGCACATGCCACCAATGCCACTCCCGTGCTATTGGAGTAACACTACTACTTTTAGTGTGCTAACTCAAATGAGAGCTAGAATGGGTATATCCATGGGAGCTGGAAATCACACCCCAAACTCCTAATGTAGACTTAGTCTTATTTGGATTAGGATAGCACTCACAATGTGACAAATGTTCTCCACACACTTAATTATATGAAGACCCCCCAAAGCTAACAGTCTAGGAAGACAAACATACACAAAGGGCTAGGGATAAAACATAAAACCAATTTTTTAAAATACGTCATCTGTTCCACTGGTCTACACATGATTAGCTGGCCCTTTTGTTGAATGTAACTTTATTTATGAATAGTTTTCTGGTTTCCGAAACTTTGACTGGTCCTGTAGACAAAGTCCTATGCTAAGACCAAGTGCAGGACAAAACCCTTTCATCTAAAAGGTAATGTACTATCTTACTTTTATCAAAGGCTTTCTGAGAGCCAAATACATTGTATCATTTGCTATCACCAGTCTTGCCTATAACTTCAAACTGGTCAAGGGTCAGCTTTTTTTCATGAGAGATATTAAAGAAAGATAAGTAAGAGCTCTACTGAATGTGCCATCAGCTAAAATGTTATACACATGAATAGTGAAGGTGCTTGATGTAAGAATGATGCATCAAATCAAAAAATAAAATTACATTCTTGCTTCTTGTAAATGCAATTTTAACACTTTATTTCATATTTTTTCTTGTCATATTCTCTGCCTATCCAAGATTTTTCTTTCTAAATCCATGTTGGTTCTCCAATTACATGATGATGAATAGACTTGTCTTCTAACTTTCAGTCCATTATATTATGTGTTACACAGCTGTGACTCAACTGTGTCAGGATATTATTAACTCTCTAAAATATCTGGGTTTTTTTATATAGTCTTAAAAGCTACTGTGAACAAGTAATAAATAGCAATAATAATACAACTGGCCTTTGAAGTCCAGGTAAGATTATTTTCATCCTGTAAGTATCAAGGGAACAGCAGTACTGAAGGGGAAAATAAGTTCTGTAACTACAAATGTCCTCTGTCACCAAAACCCAGGAGAAGTAGAAGGGAATCTATTTTTATGAATAATCTTAATATTGCCTTACAGGAAATTGAAGGGGAAATATAGACCAACAAGCAAAGTTGGCATTAGGATCTTTTACCACTATATGTAAAATTTGAGTAAGAGGTATAAGCCAACAAATGGAGAGAGGTCTGGGTCTCATATTTACTGTATGTGAGAAGACCCAGGAATAAATGACATGGTGGGAAATAGGAATATATATTCTGCTTGTGACATTTTCTTCCTCTGTGGTTATCTCTTGTTTCCTGGTGAGTATCATCAATTTACTATATATTAGTACTATTAGTAGAATGATGAGTTATGGAAGAGTGCCAGGTTCCAATGATCGTTTACACCTAGGGTAACAGAAGATTATTTTAAAGAGACTCAAACACATTTTTGGAGGGGCTGGATGGTTCATGGGAACAGTAAGGGGCTTTAAACCCTTTCACCTCTGTCATCACTTCAAATCCATTACAGGACAGTAACTAAAAGTAGTGTAGTATCAGTCTAGAGCTGTGAGAAGAGAGATTTCTGTTTCAGAGGATTTCAAATTTTGGTTTTGTTCTCCATGAAGGGAATGGAGCCATGGACCCTAAAATCTTTGAAGTCCTTGGCTCCAAAGCAGTCTGCCTGGTGGGCTACCAGGGAATCTGGAAGCCCTTGGAGTGTCCAACTGCAAGGTAGTCTAGCAGGTGGGCTGCCAAGGACCTGGGCAGGTGAGCTGGCAAGAAACCAGGTAGGTGTCTATTGGAATCCCGCCTGAGTTTTGGAGGAACTTTGTCAAAAACAAACAGTCTCCAAAGTATTTTTATTTTGATGAATCAGCAAATTATAATTGGAAAAATTCTGGCAACACATCTCTTTTAATCAGCTCTGTATCAGTCCAATTTCTAATGGACTGGTTTTGACATCAGAAAAATACTGCAGTGCTTGTATTAACTGGTACCTTTGCTGGCAGCCTAATGGTACATTTACACAGCAAAAAAGGCCAACACTAGCAAGTCTCAGAGCCAGAGTAATTGGCTTAGGCTTGCAGGGCTTATGCCGCGGGGCTAAAAGTAGTAATGTAGATGTTTTGGGCTTGGGCTGGAGTCTGGATTTTGAAACCATGGTGAGGAGGGAGGGTCTCAGAGCCCAGGTATCAGCCTGAGCCTCAGCGTCGAGACTACTATTTTTAGTCCTGCAGTGTGAGACCAAGTCACTTAAGCTGGGCTCTGAGACCCGCTGCTCTGGCTTTTTTTTATTTTAATTTTTTTGCTAACACTAAATGGACAGAAAAACTAAACTATCATACTGCCTGAGGGAGGTGTATTACAAATGTGATTTGTCTTTTGCTAAGCAGTGACCATGTGCTAGGTACAAGCACAACAAGGAAAGTACCTGTCACATAAAGCTTCTATGCTGAAGGGCAGACAGAGGTAAGTCAAGGCACAGGAGGTCCAGAGGAGGTGATGGCTTTACGATGTTTGTTATGGCTTGGAATAAATGTCTTCCAAGGCACATTCATGGCCCAGCATGGGGAAGCTTGCACTGCCTCTGCCATTGGTGTGCCTCTTCTGTGGATAAAGAATATTTTCTTCTCCATTGCTGTCAATAGAATTTTTTTCTCTTGAGCATTCATTTCAATTCAGTGATAAATTAAAGGTTTTACATTCACAGCATCAGTCTTTTTGTTTTTCTTGTTGGAAAGAATGGTTGAACTATGTCAAGGAAATGTGTTACAAGGTTATCTGTCAGCATGATGATTTAGATCTTGAAGAAAATCATACCTAGTGTTGCACTGTGCAAATCCATTGTCCCTCTAGCCAGGCAATAGCTCTAGAAATACTCATATTTCTAGGGGTTACTACATTTTAAATAATAGAACAAAAGCTTTATTAACTTCATGCACAGATAAGAACTGCTTACGTGAGCCATCTCCAGTTGAAAGAGGCCCAGGAAGAGCATGGTCTCCCAAACAAGTTCTCCCTAGCTGTTCCGTCACATGAGAATGTCCTGTTTTAAATTTAACTGGCACATCTCATGGGTCATCAGAGCCTTTGCTGGAGTGCTAGGCTCTCAAATGAGGTGTAAAACATGAAGAGTCTTGAATAACTCAATTTGCTAAAGATCTCAGAACTTTTTACATGACTAGGACTGTTTAACTCTGGTTTTCTGGCCTAATTCTGGCTTGATTTCAGCCTAACTAAATTTTGCCTTTGAATTTCCATACTACTGGTATTGGGTGCAGTATTCTCTTTTCACTGTCTGTCTGAAATTATTATTCAGTGTTGCATGATCTTACCTACAGGTGTCTGCATTTCAGTGGCAGATAAAGTGTTTGTTTTCTATACAAATTCTGATCTTAATAATGTTGTGGGATCTCAGCACTTCTCAAGATTAGGATAGTAATTTGCAAAGTGCTTTGGAATGAAAAGTGCATGGTGCTGTACATATGCTGAAAACCTGCTGTGATTGACTGAGTCCTATCATTTCTCCTAGTCTCTAGTGAGCTGTAGTAGTTGGATCCCATGGGTTCTCAGTAAGGCTGCAAGTCTGTCACAGAGGTCATAGAAGTCATGGATTCCGTGACTTTCTGGGACCTCTGTGACTTCTGCAACCTGCCAGTGTGCCTGACCCCAGGCCAGTTGCACTGCCTCCCTCTCCCCTCCCGTCCAAGCACCAGCTGGTGCCCCAGAGCTTCCCCACTTCCTCAAGCACCCAAGATTTAGTCAGGGGTAGATTGTACAAGTCATGCACAGTTCACCGGGCCGTGATTTTTTTTTATTGTCCATGACCTGTCCACGACTTTTTTACTAAAAATACCCATGACCAAATCTTAGCCTTAGTTATCAGTTATGTCATGTTGTAAAACAGTAAACTTTTAGCTCATAGTATGCCACTTCCCTCTACAAACAATGGATTGTGCACTTTTTGTGTTTAAAATGGTCTGTAAATAGGTTAATGTACCTGTCTTCTTGCCCCCTGGGAGATTTGTATCTTATCTTTAGGCATTTCTACCAGTAATACTGCTTACATTTCATGGTTGTGATTTCCTCATATGGTAGGTATAGCTTTATTTTCCTATAGATGTTCCCTGGAGCCAAAGGAGAATGGGGGGAAAATCTTTGCTGTAAAAGTCCTTTATTTATGAGGCTCATAGTGACAGGGAGGGGAAAAAATCCTTAGCAAAATAACACAGGTTTAAAAACAAGCAATATTCACATTTTAAAATGATTTGTGGGACACAGTATTTTAGGTCTATAAAATAAAAATAAAAATATCTTTGGATGTTGTTAATAAAACAGGTGGCACATCTTTCAAAATCCCATTTTAGCCAGCCAGTGATTTTCAATGAAACCTGACATGTTCATTTTTGCCAGACTTAGCAGCCCCCAAGGCCTGTTGAAAGTCATCTGAAAAAAGGTCTTTTTAATAGATCAGAGTTTTCTTTGCTGAAGCCATAGAAGCTCCCTATATTTATAGAGATTTGGTTCCCTTATGTCTGTATCAGTTGAGCAGCAGATTAACTACAGTGATGTAGCCTAACAAAGTAGGCTGGTTATATAACAGTAAGGCATACCAGTTTAAAAAAAAAAAAAAAAATCCTGGAAAACATTACAATTGTCCCTTTAAATATTTGCTACTTCATTTTCTTTTTACCTAATCAATAAGGAAATAGTCCCTTGGAATTTATAACTATATCTGCTGTCATCTGAAAAATTTCGGTTAGATTGTGAATCTCCAAGAAGACACAATGTTGATTAGAGCTGCTTGGGAATTTTTTTGGTGGACTGTTTTCCTGTTAAAAATGTTGACTTGTTGAAACCAAAACTGTTCACAGGAAAGGGTCCGTTTTGATGAATTTTGTGTCCTTTTTTTTTTTTTAAATAATTGAAATGATTGAAATGTCCTGTTTTGGACTTATTTTAAACTAAAATTTCTGGTTTCCTAGTTCAAATGACTTTTTGTTTCAAAAATTAAACTAATCTAATTGAGGCAACATCTAAACAGAACATTTCAAAATTATTGAAATGAATTATTTCAATTGACCTAAAATGACCTTTTCATATGGTGGTTCATAAAAGCTTTTTTCATCTTTTTTTCTCCATCTCTAAATTGGACAGTAAATATTTTTCAAAATCTTGAATATTTTCCTAGGATGAGAAAACCATTTCCTGAACAGCCCTAATCTCAATCTCTCTGAGATTTACAAAGCAAACAAAGATTGATTGCATACAAAGGTAAGGGCTGTTGTTCAAATTTTTGTCTGTTTGGGATCAAAGTATATAGAAACTGCCCCTTAGATGATTCACATTTCTCTATTGCAACCAGTGAAACTGTAAATACAAAAGCATGTATAATATGAATTACACAGGCCTGGGGACTCCAGGTCCCATCACACCTCACTTTTTCTAGTTGAGGGACTTTTCTCTTCAACCAGAAATGTTCTGAGAATGGATCAAATGCCATAGGAGTGGTTTGGTGCAGCACCTGTGGTTGTCTTAGGTGAGGTGTGGATGTGACATCTTGAAATTGGAAGTAGGAAAAAGGCCTGAAAACAATACCATACAGCTGTGGTGGGCAACCTGTGAGGCGCATGCAGCCCATCAGATGATCTGATTGCAGGCTGGAGACATTTTGCTGATGTTGACCATCCGCAGACACAGCCCTCCACAGCTCCCAGTGGCCACAGTTCACCGTTCCTGGCCAATGGGAGCCGTGGCAAGTGGCGGCAGCATGCCACTGTGGTTTCCGCAGTTCCCATTGGCCAGGAACTGCGAACCGTGGTCAGTGGGAGCTGTGGAGGGCCATGCCTGCAGATGGTCAAAGTTAGCAAAATGTCTCGCGGCCTGCAATCAGATTACCCGGATGGGCCGTCTGCAGGCTGCAGGTTGCCCACCACTGCCATACAGGAATAGTGAGCTTTGAAGATGTCATTGTCTGGATACTTGTTATCTGCCTAGATTCATAAACTCAGCCACGTTCTTCCTGCAAGATAGTGCAAGAAAGAGCACTTGTGGTTTTCTGCTCTTTTCTTTTATAATCCAGTGAACCTTTGACTTGGATCCTTTTAAAGATCACTATTCAAAGTAAAGTTTATCCAAAAGGCGAGGAAGTCAGCATGGAGTCCAGTGACGAAGGAGGATCCATGCACTTTCTTCCCCCCATTAGTGTTTGCTAAAATGCAAATAGTTCTGTTCCCTGCCATCTCCTCCCCCTCCTGTCTTGAGGACCATGTTTACTACTTATATATAAATTGAGGTAAACACACATTCCTTTGTTTGGGATACATCTATTTAACAACTTTTGCGTAGTCAGGGCTGTGTGCTTTTGAATACAAGCTAATATCATAGAAGGGAGATTCCTAACTTTATATATAATGTTGATACATACATTTCACCATGATAATACTGACCAGCGAGTTGTTAGTTTTCAGATGATACCTCACAAGGCATATTTTGTACAAAGAGTATCACAGTCTCACGTAGGGTATGAATATGGGAGTGCTTTTGGTCACAATTGCTACATTTGATTTGTGAACATCTTTCTACAGTTCTGCCACTTCCATGGGTCGGTCTGCACAGGAGTATTCACTTTTATCTCCAAGCTACAGTGACTTTGCTTGATACAGAATATTTGAAGTGTCCATGAGAAGCCTCTTGTAGAAGATGTGCCTTTGAACTTGCATTGTGTGTGAATGATCAACACTAGGCAACTTTTCTTTTTTTTTTTTTTGCTCTTCTTCCTTTTCCTTACATGTCAATACTTTTGCATTGGCACTCTTCCTTTCTTTTCTCTCCATTGATGTGCAGTGCTGGAATCCCTTTATTCATAGTGTTGAATTGGTTAAGGGAGAGAATCTACCCTCCCTTTACCTTGTATGACATTTTAAAGTACAGCTGTATAATTAACCTCTACTTTTAAATGCAATAATTCAAGCATCCTGATTTAAGGTCAGAGGAATTATTTGTGCAGACCATGCCCTGATAGCTTTCTACCACACACCTCAAAAAAGTCAGTAGGAGTTATTCTGAAAATGTCTAGGAATTTTATAAAATACAGCCTGAACATTCTAGAACTGTGTGAAATTCTGTGGTTTGTTTGCAGGCAGCTTATTCAAATATTTTTGTTTGTCTGTTTCTTATGTCTTGCTTTGAATACCAGGTGAAAACTGAAACTCATTTGAAACTACCAAGCTTTTCTGGTGTTAGGTTGAAATCATGTGAAGCCAAAAGGTTTTGGATTTTAATCCAAAACTGTAATTGAGTCCAAGTTTGTATTAAATTCAGTCCACCTATAATGGGAGCATGTGAACCTTTACTGAACCTGGCACAAGTTTTGCGGATCTCTAAATATACCTCTTCCATTCCACATCTGGACTCCAGGAATCATGCTCAGTGAAGTGTTTGATCTTACAAGCTGCAGACCGAAGAGTTCCCATGTGACTAGGAGGCTTCATAAGGTAATTACTGACTAGAGGGTCTGACATGGAAACCTTTAGTCCAGTGAACACTATACTACTCCTCCTTTCAACCTTCAGATTACAAAGAGTTTTGGTTATCTAGAGCTCAGAAATGAAGTTTGTCTTGCTGTGAAGCAAGGATCTTGCAAGTACCACTGACAAACCCTCAGAACTTTTAAGCAAGAAGCTCCACATTTTCTATTCCCCACCTTTTAAAAACCAGAGAAATTAAATGATACTCCCATACACAGCCTACCCTCCCCAAAAAATAAGCAAGCTAGCAGGACTGTTTATGCAGCACTGAGATTGAAAAATAAAATATTCAAAGACCAAAAAGGTGAATGTACCTATTTGGATTAAAGGAGGGAAATTCTATAATTGCTTCTTTTAACTTCATTCCTAAGGAAATTTAGATGAAAAATATTGTATAAATCAACAATTACAAGTTTAAATATTTATTGGGGCTATAAAAGACAATGCTACCAAATTTTCATATAGTCATTACTGTTAAATTAAAAATAACCTAAGAGGGGCAAAACCTAGTATCATTTATCTGAAATCAAAATTGGCTTGGTTTAAAGTGAACCTAGTCCTCCAGATCTGAATTGTTTTTGATTTGGGTACTGCAAAACCCAAACCCAACAAACTAGATTTTTGTAAAAGTAAAATCTCTCTTGTTTGTTCTTAAGGAATGCGGTATTCTATTTTTCAGAACTCTCAAGTTAGGGCTGAGGGAAAAACGTTTTGGGCTACAAGAGTTGTATTTCTTTCTGCACTGATAGACTTGACATCAATGTTTTTATCCAGCATACCAGGCAGTTGTTTTGAAATTATTTTGGTTTATAATATCTCTCTTGTTCAGATTTGTAGTTTAGTTATGCATTTTTTTGATTATGTCCATCTTTTGTTTTCATAACCCTTAGAGTTCAGGACATATGCTGGCAGCTGACATGTTTGCCCTGCAAAACTAAGATTTTAAAATAACCATTTTCTACCTTCTTTGTTTTCTTGATGATAAATCTGGAAGAACATGAATTTTCTGCTTTTCTAAAACCAGTTCTTAGTGTGATGAAGACATGGAATTCTGGTAGGAATGTGTCAAACTAGCTAAGCTGATTTTCTGATTTCCCCCACCCATCCCTGAGCCCACTCTAACAACTCACTGCCAGACTGCTAGGCCTTTGTCTTATGTTAATTCTTCAAGTAAATTTTGGGCAAGTGAAAGGTCCTAGACTAATGATCCTAAATTCATATTCCTAGAAGTCTTATTTATTCACAATAATGTAATATTCCCTATGCTGGTGATTGTGTATGCCTCATTCATAGCTGACATGTCAGTAAGAGTAAAGGGTAATTCCACTTCCCTTCTCACTTATTTATTGGCTTCTCTGAGACTGCTAACAAGGGACCTTATCCTGCAAATACCTGCTCATTTGAGTAGTCCTTATCTATATGTATAGTCTAATTAAATGGGATTAGTAGTAATTAGGACTACTTGTGAGTAAGAATTTGCAAAGATGGAGCCCAGTGGTACCAGAAGTCAGGACACTTCCCTGTATAGTGTGGCTATTTGTATCTTTGTCTAGATCTTCACTTAACTTTCTGTTTCAGATTATCTCTTTCCTAACCAGCTGGGTGGCCCAATAGGCATAGATTTTTGGGCTTCTAAGTATTTTCTAATGACTCAGCTTTGAAATGAAATGAAATCTTATCCTGAATCATAGCTGTGATCAGTTTAAGTTTCTTTTTAAGCACAAAATTATATTCTTCCAGTGACTCTGTCCTTTCTTCTATCCCTCCGAATCTTATTTCAGGCTTACCAAACAGCTGATGTAAGAGTCCATTTTAAGTCCATTACCTATCTTTTAAAATTATAGTCTTATGAGCTATATCTCCACCATCCAGCCACGCTTTTGTCTGAATTGCTATTCTGCAAAGCGTGAACCAGAAGCAAGGCATGGACAGATGCTCAACCAAGACTAGCTGTACCATGAGGACAGGAAAAAGGAGTTGAGTAGGCTAGCAAAAAGTTCAGTAACTGTTTATGTGGGACATGGGAGAGCTACCAGGGTAGACATTTGCTTGTATGCCTATGAGGGTAGAACCCTTGGAAGTCATCAAGTACCTAATGTTGTTTCTGTTACCAATTTTTTTCCACAGTTCTTCAGTTGCTCTTACAAATAATTCCTTTGTAGGAATATTTCCAGATGTAATTGCTCTTGCCTTTTCCCAACAACTGAGAAGTGTTTATTCCCCAAATCCAAAAACAAATAGTGACATTTCTTTTTGTTGGACTGTTTCTCAAATACAATATATTTTGTTATTTTATAATAAATATACTAAAGCACAGTATGGAACAACCTTGGTTTAAGTAGGCACAGCTCCATTGATTTCAATGGTTATTTCAGGGCTGAATTTGGCTATGTATGTCTTCTCTCTGAACTGTGCACAAAGGTAAATATTTTAGCTTTTTAAAATAAAAAAATAACAGAAGTAAGTAATGTGTAATCAACAGAAGGGACTCCATTGACTTTTGCAAAAGTTGGATAGGACTCTGAGAACTGCTTTTTTCTATTCTACTTATGTTCAGAATTCCTCCAGTTATTATGTCCAGCTTTGTATAGCTTTTGAAACATTCATATCAAGTGTTTCAAAAAGTACAAATCACCATGCTTGTTATGTGATTTTAATATACTAGAATCCTCTCTTATTGAAGCTAACATTCTCATGTAAGTCCTATTCCTTGCATTCAACAGGTGCTTTGTTCAGACTCCTCAGTCTTGGGTCCATATTTCATTCTGTTCCACACAGACTGTGCATTGTCCCATGATCTGTTGCTTTACATTAATATCAGAAGTACAATAATGAGATAGTTGTGGAACCACTTACAGTTGACACTATTTTCACATCCGTTGAAGACTGCTGCCAGGTTCTTTTGTTGAACTAAGGTAAACCTGGAAGGAGTCAAAATTGGACTTGTAAGCAGTTTTCCTTTATAACCTTACATAGAAAGAAACTGCAGCTTCTCCATAATATCCAAGACTGTTAAATCTGTATGATTTGCTTTTTATATAATTGTAGATAAACATAACTTTAAATATAATTTCTGACATCTATTTTTGAAAATTCTTAAAATGCTTATAGAACCACCAGAACCATTATTTATTTTCCTCCTAAGCAAATACTTCTGTCTGAAACTATGGAAAATGTAAGAAGAAAAACGGTGTGTCTTTTCCTTAATAGAGTAATCATTTAATGGGAGACTGCCAATATTTTGTTATGACATTCTCATAGCAAACAAACCTAACTCATTGATCAAAGAAGCCATTTTACATGACCACAAAATGATTTTCAGAATACCGCTCCTATTAATTACATAACCTAAGAAGTAGTAAACATGTAAAATGAAGACAAAGAAGGAACCAATACGTTTTAGTCTAAAGGCCAAAATTCTGTTCACATATACACTGATGTAAAACCAGAATGACTGCATTGGCTTCAGATATTTCCAATCTTCATTAGAATTTCGTAATAAAGCCCATAACTCATTGATCAAAGCCACTTGTTCTTCATCAACATAGATATCCTTTGCAGGTACCAAAAATCTGGGTGCTAGCATTGTCTGTCTGTTGAAAAATATGTAAGGTGGGTGTCATCAGTATATCAGTGCATGACATCTCATAACTTTGGGGCCAGTCGGGCTCATTCTGTCCCATAGCTGCCTTCCCTAGCTTCCTTCTTGCCTATTATCTCCCCACCCACTGGCAGCCAGAGCTATTAAGCCAATTTCTTACTTATGGCTGGATCTTCTTCCATCAAGTAGTAATAGGTAACAATAGTATTTTAAGCTTCTGTACACTGCTTGCAGATACTTTCAGCGTCTTTGGACCTACTACATGAAGTAGAGAAAGAGTCCTAATGAAGGGGAGAGGGAAAGGGGAGAAATATTGTGCACGTGTTCCTGTAATCTTGGCACTGTGCATTTCTTTGTGTCATTTTGATCAACCCACTTTCAGATGTCAACAGCCACTATTTGCTTGGAATGTTAATAATCCAGTGAAATAACACATACTTTGTTGCTATTAATTTTTTTTTGTAGTGCTTAGGAGCCCCAGCCATGGACCAGGACCCAGTTGAACTAGGCAGTGTACAAAGAAGGAACAAAAAGGCACAGTCTCTGTCCAAAAGAGCTTTCAATATAAGTTCATGCATGCTCTTCAAACCCTTATAACCTTATTTCTTTAAAGAAGAAGAAAAAAAAACCCTTAAGAAAAGGAGAAATTACAAACATGCTACATAACTTTGCATAGATATGATCGTGTTTCTCAGCACTCTACTGTTGTACTTTATTATATATTTCCATGCCTTAACCTATACTGGGACTGATTCTGATCCCATGGTGTTAATGGCAACAGTATTATTGGCTTCAGTGGAAGCAGAACCAGATCATTGTTAGTATGATAGCTGTTTCCTTTGCTAATATCTCATGAGGGAATCGTTCAAATATTTATGTTAATTCTCACTATTTTGTGTGTGAACAAACATTCCATTAAAATAAAAATTCTGGCACAACTCTTGATATCCATGGATGGAAAGTGCTAACTAGCTAGCTACTTGTATGGCTCACATGACTGCACTATCTGAGCACCTCATAAACATTAACAGATTTATCCTCAGAACACTCTTGTGAGGTATGAAAGTATTATCCCTATTTTGCTTTAGCAGATGAGGAAATGAGGTACAGAAAGGTTAAGTCCAAGCTGAGTGCCTCAACCGTAAGACTAGCTTTCTTCCTTATATGATTGTGAAGTTGGCTTTATGATTGAGGAAGAAATAACATCATTTAACCTAGGATAGAGACAATCGAAGAAAAGAAGTTTAAAATTTAAGGCGGGGGGGAGGAGGAGAGGAGAGAGAAAACAGGAACAAATCTGCCTGTACAAACTGTAGTGCCACTGGAGACAGCCACCACTTTTATGGATAAGAAATTTGTTGGAGATAATAGTAGTTACCACAACAGTAATAATAAAGCTGTTTTGTCCATATATAAAAGGTAAGGGAAAAAACCACAGCAATTCAATTTGGCTTTATATTTTCAAACTTAAAATTGTGAAATCCTGGTTCTATTAAAATCAAAGGAAACACTCCCATTTAGCTCATTAGGGCCAGGATTTCAATCAAGGTTTTTCTGATGTACGTCCAATGTAAATTGGATCAATTTTGTTTTGTAGCGAGTGGTAGTTTTACCACTGACTTCAGTGGTAAAACAGTGGGGCCCATTGATTTGAGTCTTAACCTGAAGTTAATGAGAATATTGTCTTAAATTAGGTAATATAGTCGATCCTCACTGAGATATACTTCACTTTCTATTTAATAACTTTCTTGTTTTATAATTATAACAGGATCAGATCCATTGTCTGTTTAGAAGTGAAATAATTGTCTTTCAATTTGCAAATTAAGGAATGCATAAAGTGATGCACTATACAGTGTGCTCAATCATACTGGGCT
The DNA here is from genome assembly GCF_025201925.1 of Gopherus flavomarginatus. Classification (NCBI taxonomy): domain Eukaryota; kingdom Metazoa; phylum Chordata; order Testudines; family Testudinidae; genus Gopherus; species Gopherus flavomarginatus. The sequence continues at coordinate 72,077,383 of NC_066618.1, read as the reverse complement.
AAATCTGTTCCTGGTGTGATTCTCATTGGCTTCAGAGGAGTTACAGTAGAATTGAATTTCTCCCATTGTTTCTAAACCAGAACAGAAACAGGGTTTTATAAATCAAAAAACATTTACATGATAACAATTACCAAGTTTATCTTATGAGGATTTTAACTAAAGTCGATTAGCAATCTGTAGCCAAAATGTGTTTTAAGAGGAATGAAGATCTTATCTGAGATGCTGAAACAAAAATGCTAGAAGGTTGTGATTGTCTTTTAATATTTATGTAATCCCTCTGAGCATATCAATATTATTTTGTGAAAACTTCCTGGTAACAGAATCTCTTTTTCAAAGGAAAATATAGCCTAAAGGGCATACATGAACTTCATTTCAAAAGCCTGGACAGAATTTCTCATTGAGATTCTTAGAAATAACTGGTTCTCCTTTCCTGAAGACAAATTAGTAGAAGAGTACTATAAGATTGGAATGTAAGAGAATTGCCAGGATCTCAAATTATTACTGTAGTTTTGAATGAAGAAATAGTTGATACAGAGATGTTTCGATATACAGTGTATGCTATCCAACAATATGCAGTCCATTTAGTGTACAGATATGCATCCATTTGTGGAGTTTGGCAGGCTGAGCATTCTTTACATATCTGGCTTTTTTGGTTTTCCGCTTGCATTTTGGCATACAATAATATGCTGTATATTACTGGTATAAATCAAAATACGTGTTGTCAAATATGTGCTTTATTGTATTACTGTAATTTAAAAAATAATAACATAGTCAAAGATGCACATTAAATTCCCTGACAAAAAATCTTTATGTAGTGTTAAGGTTGACATTGGATCTCAATGGAGTCCAGTAAACCCCTAAAAAAAGTATACAGAAATAAATAAATAGACTGAAGTAGCAGCTAACAGACGTAGCCAGTTTCCCACTAGCAGATGTAACCTTTCTCACTGTTTTCCCGTTCAACCTTCACTTTGCCCCCATGTTTTGTTTTATTTTCAAATTGTTAATTTTGTGCATTGTTTTGAAAGCAGTAAATCCAGGGTAAATTATTTCAGAATTCTATAGATTATAATAGGAGTTGTCTAATTGGAAAACAACAAGCTTCCAGGAAAGTAGAAAATATAATTTCCTGTTCAAGGGATCCATGTCCAATATGCAATAGTAATAATATTGTTTACTGCAGAAAAATGACTTGTTAGTTGCTGCACAGTACAGCTAGTATATTTAAAAATACAAACTTGTAACTGGATGTTGACCTTGCATAAATCTAACTGCATTGATCTGTTTGGTGAAATCATTCTAATTATATTCATAAACATATTCTCCTCCACCTATGTATAATGCTTGTCTTCACTAAAATATGTTTCATGTTCAAACATGATTATAAAGTCAAATTATCTAACCCAATGCTGATCCAGACTGACTGGTCATTGTAGATGAGGATAATTTAGTGTATGTCTTCACTGCTGAGTTTACCCGTGTGTGTGTGTGTGTGTGTGTGTGTATGTGTATATATATATATAAAATATATATATAAAATATATATATATATATATAGTGTGTGTGTGTATACACACACAGTGAATGCAACATTTACCAACCTTTGCTGATCAAAATATAATCCTTCTAAGCCTACATTTAAATAAGGATGCAAGTTTCAGTTCAAACTTCCAATAGACTGCAATAGTGAGGAAAATTATTTAAAAATGACATTGGCACTGTGTCTTGATTCAACATAATATCAAAACCATAGAAAGGTCTATTAATATTCCAGAAATATTTTAAACTTGGAATATAAAAAGCCAAGGGCCTGTTCTGAAAACCTTTGGTTCCATTAATAAATACTTACAGCGCCCCAAATCCCAAAGTCCTTACTAACTTGTCACTAAGTCTTTACTCAGGCAAAATTCTCATTTGACTTCAGTAGGACTAAGAACTAAGGTCTTCAGGATTTGGCCCAAACTGAATTTTACTGTTCTTTTTTCATATTTAGACTTCAGAAATATGTATCTAAGAGGAATCATGGGAATACTACCCCATTTTTAATGTGCCATATGTTTGTCATATTCTTGAAATATATTTTTGTTATGGTGCCTAAAAGTTCAAGAAACTGTGGTTTAGCAAATCTAATTAATAATAGTATCTATGGCAGAAGACTTTTACATTGTCAAACATTGTTCGTCATTATTCACACCATTAAATTTCATTTCAAGTTATGTAGAAAGGTTCAATATTTTTTTTCTTATCAGGATATATAACACCTTTGAAGTTCACTGTGTTTAACACATAGCAAATACTCAGTCTTGTAACTTTACAACTGATAGGTAGTTTTACTCACATGAGCAGCCTCTGAAATTAATAGAACTACTTGTATGAATAAAAGTTTGCAGGCTTGAGATCATATTTTGTGAGCCAAATTTTCAGCCAACTTTGACCTGGCCTCAAAGTTAACATATACAAAATTGCTCATGCAGCTGTTTCTGCATATATTAGGCAAAATCCTGGCCACTCTGAAGTCCCTGGCAAAATTTCCAGCTTCAGTGCGGGTAGGATTTCACTCAGTCTGCTTGTCTATACAAATAAAGTAATTGCAGGTGCAAAAACGAAACCACTTATTCACAGTGTCTCCTTTTGAGTAAATGATTTCACCAGCAAAATAGAGCAATAATTGTAGAAGGATTTTCTGTACTTGTTGTTGTACCAGCACCTTACAGGGTTGGTACATTGTGCTGATGAAACCTAATATCTTTTAACATTGTAGGCTTTTTGTTTCTGCTCTTGTATAGTAGTGCTATATGAGGCACTTTTGGACGTGAAAAGGGACAATAGGTGTGTAGGATTGCATACTAATATTTATGTGTTTGTTTTGCTTGCAGTGCTGCATTAGGATTTGTATTGAATTTAAGTTCTAGGAGCACATTTAGACTTGTATTCAGAAGTAGAGTTTGTGTGTGTGTTTAAGCTTTGGTTTGATGGTTTTATAGCGAAATCATTGTCTCCACTTTGTTATTTCTGTGGAGGAATAGGGGGGGAAGTTCTATCATTAAATTGAAAATGTCACTGGAAACCTGACATTTTTGTCCACCATAGGGTGACCAGATGTTCTGATTTTATAGAGACAGTTCTGATATTTGGGGCTTTTTCTTATATAGGTGCCAATTACCCCCCACCTCCTGTCCTGATTTTTCACACTTGCTATCTGGTCACCTTGGTCACCAGGATAAGAGTGATTGCCTCATTACAAGAAGTTGAGACTCCTGGATCATGGAGCAGAGCTGTGAGAATTATAATTGTTTTTGTATTAGCATGGACCTATGAGTTCCCGAAATTAAGCTTTGAAATTCCAAAGCCATTTCAGAAGTGAAAACTAAAAATCCCCACAGTGTGTATCTCTGTACATAGTGCCTCTGAAATGTTTCAGACTGTCAGCTATGAAAATTTGATAATCTTACACCCCTAATGACCTTCAGAAATGTCATATGCAAATAGAAAATGTTTTAGTGGGAGCTACATGTTATGTGTATGGCATCTCTAAGTTTTATAACCTCTTGATATAAAAAAAAATCAGTGAAGTGATTACTTACTGTGCACATCTGTATTTGAGTTGTCTTTTTTTAGAGAATCATATGGTTCTTAGGTATGGTCATTTTCATGTACTTCTAGAGTCTTCACACTGTAAAATCTTAGTTTAAAATATGTATTTGGAACCCACAAAACATTAAGTACTAGTGTCCTCTACCTCTAGCCCATAGAAGGGGCCAAGTTCAGTTATGCTGCTGGGGGAACAGTGGCCTTCCGAGAACAGTGATCTGTAACTGCCCCTTACCAATAGCATGTTTTTATCCTCTGTGCCAGCCCAGAAGGCAAAAGCTCTGCCCATACTTCACCCATCTTTTCACTTCCTTTCCACATATCTGATGAAATGCTAGGCATGCAGCCCCTGTTTTCTCTTCCCCATAATGTTTGCAGAGGAAATGCAGGAAAACCATTCAAGGTGTGAAAGGTATTACTTTGATGAAGGCTATGTGATCATATAGGTCAAGCCACAATATGGCCAGTTTTGACTGGTGAGGTAGCCACCTGCTGCCCCAGTTACAACAGTCAGAAAATGCTGACATAAACTCCATTCTAATTAATATTCCAGTCAGTAACATGAAAACAATTCTGGACTCTGCCAGCTGTGAGATGTGCCAGTCAATTAGAACATGACCTGACATGCATCATAATTCTGAACATTGCCAGCATCTGTCTTTTACGCCATGCCTAGATAATCTGTGTGTGTATGCGTGCGCTTAACAAAATGTTTGCACAGCAATAATGTACATTGCCTAATGTACTGCTGAAGGCTCAGATTTCATCCTCTCCTTTTTGCCCCCCACTCCTCCTTCATAGACATTGAAGGCCATAAAAAACAGCAGAACTTCTGCATTTTTTTGTATGCAGTGTTGTAGCTGTGTTGGTCCAAGGATATGAGAGAAGCAAGTGGGTGAAGTAATATTTTTTTATTGAACCAATTTTGGTTGGTGAGAGATACAAGCTTTTCACTTTACACAGATCTTTTCTTCAGGTTTTCAGACCTGGGTATGTTCTTGGGGTGGCAATCCCATTCCACCACTCATGCTGCTGTGACTACACTTTTATTTTTAGTGCACTAGCTCAGTCAGCACTAGCACGGACATTCGAGCTGGAAATTACACCTCCAGCTCCAATGTATATGTACTCAGAAGCAGAACTGTGGCTAGTGGCTTAACAAGTATACAGATCCATTAGCAAAAACTCCTGTGTGTTTGGTGGTTAGGGGGAGGTGAGGAAGAAACGTGGGGGGGGGGGGGGCGGGACAATGGTTATTATGTAAACAGCCAAAATTGTTGCTATGTACTCATCATGGGGATGATTCTATTCCCCTCTTCTCTGCAGAGATCTATTATACATTTATTTAGTTTTGCTCAGTCCTTCAGGATTATGCCATACTCGTGATGAGTGTGCTACTAAATGAATGTTTCTTTTTAAAGTTATCTGTTTTAGCTAACAGACCCAGGACCAGGTTTCTGTGCTAGTGGTCTCTACTGTAAGATCAGGGCCAATGTTATGTGCAGTACCTATGGCTTGAAGAAATACCTATTCCTCAATCACTCCAGCACATTAAGGGGCATGGGTCCAAGTTACTGAGTGTCTCCTTCAGGGAGCCGACTTCCACTGAAGTCTTAAAATGGGTAATCACAGTATGAAGACAAGCAGTATATGTTCAAATAATTGTGTGAAGTCACTTTCTTGTTTACATGTGTGCACCTGAAAAAGTGATGCTTTTTCAAAGGATTCAATAGTTATGAAATGAGTTGGTGCTACCAATCTTTCTGGCCAGGAAACATTTTGTGTATATATAGAAGCTATTAGGGTTTTTAATAGGAATTTTCAAAGTGTTGTAGCTGGCACTTCCGTTTCCATATTCTTCAGCATTTCTGAACAGAAGCACCTAGAGATTCTTTTTTAACCAATGTAGGCCAAATTGTTTTAACACTTATGTAATGTACTTAAAACCAACATAAATAACATTTTGGTAAACTCATTTATTAAACAGTAAGGTGAATTATCAGAAGGGGAGAGATTCAAACAGACTAAACTAGACAATTCATGTCCATATGCTTGTTTGTAAACAGTGAAGAAGTCTTTAAGGGGAAAATCATAAATCTATCTTTCAGAAACACACATGATGAAATAGTATTACAGTATCTTATCACACCTGGGTTGATACTGAAGCTCTCTTAAAAAGTGACTGTTCTTCCTTAAGGGCCAGAAATATGCTGAGCAATGTTGCTCTTCTGGGAGTTGTGGAGGATTCTTAGACCTGAGTATCTTTATTACATTTTTCATGCTAATGTACAGTTCAGTAAGCCTGTTTCTTAAAGTCACATTCAATGTGCATTTTAGCCAGGACAAACAAGGCCCAATCCTGGAGTCCTTACTCAAGCAAAACTCCAATGGTGGGCAGGACTGGATGCTTGATTAACTCTTGGCATAAATCAGAGTTCTGAGCCCCTTGGAGCATTAAGTCTGCTGGGTTTATAAACAATTTGCTGCCACTTGCCTTATGCAAGAGGAGCAAGACAGATGAAAGTTGGAAGATGCATGGCCAAAAGATGCAATGTTTCAGTACACACCCTTTGCAGCATCTGGCAGTAGGGTTCTTATGGAGACATGAATGGAAACTAAAGCTGCCACTGACTCCCAGAACCTCCAAGAAGGTGCCAGGTATAAAACAATTGGCACTTCTTGGGAATATGACTCCTCTCTGGAGTGCAATGGGCCTGTTTCAGTTTATGTGCAATTTACACATTCATTCCCCTCCTGCAATGACTAACTCATTGGATCAAACTCAGTCTTCAATTCAACCAGTGTAACCCCACTGATTTCAATTTCAAATAATTTTGAGAACTAAAATTATCACCAACAATAATATTTCCATAAAACATGAGAAATACATTTCCAAACCATGACAAGGAAACATCTTATAGAAATCAAGCCAACTGCTAAGGCAAACTGACAAGCAACATAACAACTTAGTCTGTTAGAATTGATGACACCAAAATATGTGTTAGAAGGAACGAAGAAGGAGAGGGAATAAACAATTAGATATATCTGCTTGCTTGGGAATTAAGAGTTTCAAGGAAAAGTTTCAAGGAAAAAATATATTTAATTAGGAGATGGAAAATAGGACAAAATATCCTCCCTTACTCCCCCTCCCCCCGCATGTTTTTTTTAACTCCTTGACTGGAGTATCTATAGGTTGAATTTAGCCTTGATGCTTTATTTTTCAATTCTTCATACAGAGATCCACACAGATTGATTTTTTTCCCCCCATATCTAAAAATCTGTCCTCAAAGGACATCAAAAGTAGAGCAGCTACTCAATACCTATGGGTCAATTTGCCTTGCCTCCATGGGATCTTGTTCCCCAAACATTCTAAAGATCATCCTTTTTCTGATACAAGAGGTATTTTATCAGATAATGAGAGTGCTTAAGAAGCACTTCAGGAATCACCCATACAGTTTTGGGAATTTATATACTTTGTGCAATAGTTTTGGGTTTCAGGCATCTAAAATTGCCTGACCTGAATGGAAGCTACCCACACAATTTTTATCTATACATGTTGTGCACTCCACCTCTGTTTTGAGAAATGCTGAATAGTTGTGCACATATAAATATATGTACTCGTTTTGTGAAGCAGTTTTAGAAATGTACTTGCATGAAATGTTTCAAATATCTAGCAAGAAGAGTTACATTGCCATGTGCCAAAATATGTTGAATCGAGCAGTAATGATAGGAAAAATGAACCTTGGATTAGAAATGTCCTAGGTATTCATTGTATTGGAAGGAAAGATGAAAATGTGCTGATACCTTTGTTCCATGGTAATATAATCAGATAAGGGATTGAGGGGATTGTGATTGAGTGTATGTTCAAATAGCAATGAATCCTATCAGTGCTCCCATTATGGTTTGCCAATATAGTGTTCTGAGCATTATCTTCCTAAGGCTGAAATCCTTTCCTCTGCACAAAGCCTGAGTAAATGGGCTTTCTGCAAGTAAGTTCTATAGAAGACAAAATTTCTCCAGCTCTGGCCTGCAGACTGGCAATTAAGATGCTCTAGAGTCAGGACTGCAGCATATGGGCTTTCTGAGCCTCTATATCCACTTTACTTTTTAACATAATGTGGGAATTTTGGCTGGTGGATCTCCGAGGGTGGGATTCACTTGTCACCCCTGCATGTCATCTTGTCCACCCCTACTTCCCATGTCCCCTCTATGGTATAGTAGATTGATATGGAACTCAATTGGGGAGTGCAGATACCATACATGGATCCTCTGCATTCTGTCCTGCCTGGTGGCAGTGTACTGCTTCATTAGCTTTTGGCCTATACATGTTGCACAACAACAAAGTAAGCAAATTTGGGCTAAACAAAGCACACAGATTGGTACAAGTATGGAGAGCAAGGTTATAGTTTGTACACAACTGCTACTGCAGTTTGCAATCTATTTGTGAGCTGGTCTCATTCCTCCCTCGTTTCAGATAGTAGATGATATTCTATGATTTTAAGTGACATGCTGAAACTTGAAGACTTCTGGAAAGTCCAGGAAATATATGAGTAGGCGATCTGGGAATGAAATTTCATGGCTATGCAGCTTTGACACCATTTCGTCTAATTTATTCAGCTCGTTACTAAATTTCCGTGGTTGTTTCTTTATTCAAGCTCCCAGATGCAATGTTCTGACTTCACCGTGCACATTCTTTTTAGCAGAGCATCTTTCAAAAATGTCCCCAACTATCAGCAGCAGAAGAGGCACATTTTCAGAATTCTGACTCCTTGGTAGCACATATCTCTATGCCAAAGGAAAAGAAACTGTATCCCAAGCACAGAGAAATGGTGGTATCACAAAATCATATACAGTCATACATGCCTAAACTTCCTCCACCCCCACCCCCCCAAAAAGCAAATGTGGTCAACATTCTGCATAGATTTGGTGTCCTCCTAATAATCAAATTCACTTTGAGCAATGTGAAAACATACTTTTTTTATTGTTTTTCATCACCAGTGTGTGCAGGGATACATTTTTTTTTCTACCTGTTTAATATGACTTATACCACTTTGCCAGGGAAAATAATTCAAGTGAATGCATGAAAATACATTATGTACATATTGAATTAAATATGAACAAACAGAAAACACACACAAAAGCAAATGAAAACACTCTTATAGTTCTACACCAAAAAAGTGAAAGTATGACCGATCAAATACTCATTTGTACTCTTCTCTCCTGTCACAGAGGCTCTCTTCTTCTCCATCACACCTTCTGTTAAGCTATATTTTGATTAAATATGGATAATCATATGGCCCTCTACCTCATATGTACCACACTGTACAAAAATATTCTGGAGTGTAGGAGGGCTCCTGCCCTTTTCATTCCCTCAAAAGCAAAATATAATCTTTTAAAAAGGGGTAATAAACTCCCTCGCTCCCCAGCCATGGAAATTTCCACAATATCTTATCTCATTATATTGGACAAATTTAAATATATGAGGTCTCAGTTGGCATCATGCTTCTGTTTTTTGTTCCTTTCCAAGTGTTTCAGTATATTAATTTTACCTAACCTAATACAGTATATTTACTTTCCACTCCCTTTCCAAGCTATCTACAATATCCCTTTACTATGACTTAACAGCACTTCTCCAATCTCCTTTTTAAAGTTATTCTTAGGCCTTGTCTATGCTACAGGAGAAAGTTGATCTAAGCTATGCAATTTTGAGTTACATGAATAGCGTAACTCCTATCAATGTAGCTAAGATCTACTTACCACGGGGTCCACGCTATGCAATGTTGATGGGAGACACTCTCCCCTTGACTCCCTTTACTCTTCTCGATCTGGTGGAGTACATGAGTCGATGGAAGAGTGATCTGAGAGTCTTCACTAGGCCCGCTAAATTGACTGCGAGTGCATCAATTGTCACTCATTGATCCCCCGGTAAGGGCTTGTCTGCACTTACTGGGGAACTGATGAGCAGCAATCGATGCATTGGCAGTTGATTTAGTAGATCTAGTGAAGACCTGCTAAATCGACCACTCTCCCATCAACTCCAGTACTCCAGTGGATCGAGAAGAGTAGGAGGAGTCGACATCACATCAACATTTCCAACTGAGTTATTGAGTTTGAATATCATAAATGTGCTTTTTAAAAAATAACCTCCATCTTATAAGAATGAGAGTGTTAAAGATAGGGGAACAAAGTTATAATAATGATGTATCCTTAATATCTTTCTCCATGAAGTCAGTGCAGTAAGGGACATACAGACTGAATAGAGTGTCAAAAAAAAATCAAAACTGTTTTGGCACCTTAAAGCAAAGTTCATTTTCTTTAAATATAAAAGTCACTGGGACTTGTATGTGCCCTGTGCCTGCAACCCACCATGACTAGTAAGAAAGTTTTCCCAAATGCTTGCTGAGAGGAATATCTGCTGGTTGCTCCAAGTAGAGCAATTTTTAACAGCAGCTGTGGACCATCTTTTCAGTGCTGCTACAGTAACTACTATAATTTGGCACCCGGGTATAAACACACAAGAAGGAATATAAACAAAAAATTACACACCATACAGTTACATTACCACTCAGGTTACTAGTAAAAAGGCATAAATAGCTCTGAAATCTTCTCAGGACTACACTATCACATTTTTGAATGTATTTTTTCTTGCATGCATATTTGTTTACTGTTTTTGTGTCCATAATTTACTAAACAGCACATGTTGACTTTAAACAAACAAAATGTCCAGAGAACATTACACTTCCAAAAATCAAAGCAGGAATTATCAATATTGATCAGTTCTGTGATCAAATGATTGTTTTGTTAAAATGTTTAAGGCCACAGCCAAAGTATGTGAAGGCGCATATGGGGACCTTCCAAAATTCCATTAAAGCAGTGAATGAGCTAATCGGGATGATTGTCACACAGTGAGTATAAGAGAATTTTTTAACTAAGAGGCAGTCATGTTGGGTTGCTTGCCACTGGGACTGGGGGGAATTATGTAGAACAAATATTGTGGATCAGAAGGGATTGGTAACAGGTGTTTTTCTTTAAAGGGAGTATAGGAGAGTTTGGTACCTCTGAAGGAGAAGGGTTATGTTGAGAATTATTATCTGTAGGTGTGGAAGCCCTGAAAACCTACCCCAGTTGATTGTGTCCCTCTCTTCTGCTCATACATCTCTTCCTCTTGTTAAAGCTGAACTTAAGCCTGCTAGGAAACATTGTGGAGCATCCCAATGAAGCTGTAGTATGCCATGAAGGCACTAAAGCATGGGTCCCTTAATACCCTGTTTTTGGGCTCCCTAGGCTGCACTAGATAAACAGTTGGGGCAGCCAAGGCCCAAATTAAGCTTTGAAGGTAGAGCATCCCTTTACAACCAGGGGCTTCCAAAATTTCCCTCTGGGTTTGTTGTGACCTGTGCCTCCTCCAGGGTGAGGGCAAGCTCCAGGTTTGCTTTGATTATGCTGGCATATAACAGAGTGGGTGTTTGTGGGAGCATACCCTTAAATGAGGGTAGGCACTGTCTGGTGATAATAGGAGTTGAGGGGTCTCTGGGCTGCATGGCTGGCTTTTGACAGTGAGGAACCTGGAGCACTGGGACAGACGCCTGTCCCCTGTGGCTGGGGGCACAGAGGGGGATGCCCACCAGGCACTGACCCCTGGGTTACTCCTTCCTGGAGGAGGCGGAGGAGCTCAGCGGCCAGTGCTGGGGATGGCATCGGCCCTGATCGATGCCAGGGCCTTGCATGTGGCTGGGGAGTCTGAGAGAAGAGGGTGGGCGCGGTTATCACTCTGCTGCGCCCCCACCCCCGAGGGGGAAGGCAACACAGGGGAGGAAAGCAGCCGCTGAGCGTTGGCAGTGCCCGTCAAGGTTCCCAGCTCCCGCGCTAGGTCTAGCGGCTTCCCCCTGCCCGGACCGCAGCGAGCCCCTATCATTTTGGGGGCCGGGGTGGGGGGTGTTTGGCTTAGCCGGGTCTCCGCGGCTCGCTGCGCTCGGGGCAGGCGGGGAGCAAGTTGCAAGGCGCTAAGCCCGGGCCCCGCGCCCTGCCTCCCCTGAGGTGGCACCACGCCGAGTGCCCAGGAGCCGGGCAGCGGCCAGCCCGCCCGCTGCTGATTGACATCCCGGCCGGAGAGGAGGCGGGACCGCCGGGACCACTCTGCACTAGCGGCTAAGCTCGCCCCACACCCCGCATCTCTCCTCCCGAGGCTGGTCCCTCTCTCCCCTGTGCGCATCAGTCCCGGGCTGCTCGCCCTCCCCCTGCGTGGCTGGCTCGCTGGGCAGGAGGGGGCAGCCTCCCGGAGGATGAAGAGCTCAGCCGGGGGCAGGAGGGCGAAGCTGCCAGGAGCTAAATGCCAGCCCAGGAACGGTAAGTTAGGGGGACCCCGGCTCCCCCTTTCCTAACATGGGCTGTGTCTGACGGGGGAACGACCCGCCCCATCCTCTGCATTTCCTGGGGGCAGCGAGCGGAGGAGGGTAGAGATTCCAGGTCTCTCCTTAGCGAAGCAGCAGCAGCGGGGGCTGTTTATTTTTTCCTCTGTTGAAAGGTGCAAAGCTATTTGCAACCCCTCTTCTTTTAGGTGAGTAAATAATAAAGTGCTGGTATGTCGCGGGGAGGGGAAGGGTTAAAGTGTTGAAGTCTGTGAAGAACGTGATTACTTATTTTGTCGCTCAGAGAATCGGGGGTAATTTCTGTATAAGCATCTTTGTCGGAGAAGACAAGCTGTCCTGGGACATGTCTGTGATTAAACTCCTTTAAGCTGCTCCTCATGCATTTTATTTACTCCATCCCAAGGCTGGATGGGAAAAAATAGTGTTCACATGTCTTTTGACATCTTGTTTTGATAGTGGCTTTTTTACTTCATTCAGAAGGATTTTTAAAAGGTATTTATGAAGAGGCAAACTTCATTAAATCTGGAAGGAGCCCTTCCCACATGTTAACGATCTTAATGTTTGGAAAGCATTTTTAAAAACACTCTTCTTGTGTTGTTACTTGAAGGCAGATGCGTATTTCAAGGGCTAACAGTTCTTCAGAAAGCCATTGCACACTTTGGAAATATAGGCTATGAGCAGTTTTATATGAGCTATCGAAAATAAGTGTTCAGGTTTATAACCTCATTTACTGAATGGTGAATTTCTTTACCCAAAGACAAATCTGTTAAGTACCATTTCCTTACTGTAATACTTGGCTGTTGTTGTCTGCTTTGATGAACAAAACCAACAGTTTATTGAAACAGGTCAGATTGTTTTGAATTCTGTCTAGAATTCCTTGTAGTGGTTCATTGTCAGTGGGGTTTTAAAACCACTATTTGGCCTAAATTTGATAAGTGTGTTTGTATAAATCCGGGGTATCTAACCACAAAAGCCAAAAATGGACCACTTAAATTATGCAGATACAGCTTAACATGTCACATTTTACAGTAATTTGTGCTATTGGTTGCCAAATGTCTTTGCCAGAAAGTAACTTTGATGCTATTCCAATGGAGATCACTAGGCAGCCTTAAGTATTCTCTCAGAGATATATAGTACTGGGTAAGAATAGCTACATTGGTAGGTACACTGGTAATGACAGTGTCATAATGAGTGAGAACTTAGTGGTGTTAAGTGTGTTTTGTTGAAGACAGCACTTGCTATGAAAATTAAATGCATGCTGCCAACCTGAAACCTAGTAGTCATTTAAAAATAAAAATTTGAAGTTGTTTCTGCTATTATTCTGCTAATAATCATGGTTTTACAATCACAGATATTTTCTGTCTGCCCTGTTTTTCACAAACTGAAAGAGGAGCCAGAGTATATAAGACTACATTTGAGAAACTCTGGAAAAATGTGCATGAAGAGCTATCAAGTTCACAAAGTAACCATATAAATACATCAAACATTGTTAATTAATTAACATTGTTAATCTCTTTCAGTTACAATAATTTAAAATGTTACTTGTCACAGCAGTAGTGAAAAATTCAGACAAAGCAGTGATGTTTTTTAAGTTGGTAGTGTCCCTTTAAGGTGTCAGACTACGGTATGCATGGATATTCTGTAATAACCAACCACACAGGGTGAAATCCTGGCCTTATTGAAGTCAAAAAGAGTTTTGCCAGAACCTGAATGGTTCGAAAGGGAATGTACTGGCAATGGGATCTGAGCCACACCCAAGCACTGGGGAGTTCAAATCCAGTCATAGATAGAAACCTGAAATAAAGAATGGGAGTTTTGCCATTGACTTCAGTAGAGCCAGGATTTCACCCACAGATTTTATTATGTGAGCCATGAGGCCAAGCTGAGAGCCTTTGGCTGATTATGTTTTGCCATTATGATAAAGTGTATATTAAGTAGACTATGTTAGTATGATTAAAACAGTTTTTAAACTACAAATAATATAGATATTTTAAATAAGTATTTTGTAACTTCTGATCTGTTTTGGTTCTAATCTAAAACACAAAATTGTGTAATGTTTATCAGTCAGTCTGAGAGAACGCTTTCTTAATACCGTGTTATGTAAAATCAATGCATACCTAAGGCATTGTATAAATAGTAATAACAATAAATAATGCTTAATATTAAACTACAATGGAGTGGAACACATCTATTTTGTATCTTATTTCATTTTCAATGGTATTTTAAAAAGACAATCATTCTTTCTGCTGCCTTCAGTTGGAAATGTGCATCAGTTTTATTTACATAGAGCATTTGTTGTACACTAACAGCCCCAAATGATGGCAAAGACAAACATTAGGATAATTTGTATGATCTAATGCTAATTATGTGCTACACTGAGTACTAGAAAATGTGTGTACAAAAATCATAGAATGTTGTTCCAGTACATTTTTTTTTAAATTTTAAATCTTCAACTTCAAAGAAACACTTTATTTTCTAAGTGAGACATCCTCAGATATATGTTAGCATCTCTTAAGAATACTGATTATTTCTCTGTCAGTATAATGAAACTACTTAAAATGCTTAGGTTACAAAGAATACGGGGATTACAAAGAGGCAAGCAGGGTGTGTGTGCACATATATAAAATATGCAATCTTGTAAATTGTTATAAATATATAAATTGTAACGTTAGTTTAAACATGTATGTTTATGTTTGTGTATATATGTATGCATGTGTCTATAGGTGTGTGGGTGGGTGTATTCAAATAACATTGCATTGTGTGCTTGTTCCAGCAATTTTATTTATTTTTTTAGGAGCAAACAAACTTGGACTGTTGGCTCATTGGCGAATGCATAGAATTATCATAATGGTATTTGTAGAGGTCCTGCGGGAAACAAATACCAGTCACATCTCAGAGCAGGAAAGGGAGCTATTAGGAAGTTGGAAAATCATGCTTTCTTCCTGTTCTCTTGTTTTGCTGTGAAACAAAAACTGGTGGCCACAAACTCAATTTGTGTAAATTGTCTTGGCTGTCTTGACCTCAGTGGATCTATTCCAATTTACACCATCTGAGGATCTGGCCCAATATGCCTATGTAACTTTGGATGCCGAACAATTTGTCTGATTTTAATTCTGACACATATTTGTCTAATATGTTCTTAAAAACCTCCAGTGACACAGATCCCACAACCTCCACAGGTAATTTGTTCCAGTGCTTAACTACCCATATGGATAGGAATTTTTTCCTTATGTCTAACTTAAATATCCCTTCCTGCAATTTAAGCCCATTACTTCTTGTCTTATCCTCAGTGGTTAAGGAGAACAATTTTACTGCTGGATGAATTCTGTGCCACTGCACGCATGCAGAATTCATGTCAACTGCAGATATCTTTGCTTGCCCACAGAAAAATGACTTCTGATGGGGAAGCAAAGGGAAGCTGCAAGACCCACCAAATGCCCATCCCCAGAAATGCAGGTGCATCATTTCAGGCTTCTGGAGGAGCTGGTGGAGAGGTACATCACCGTGTGTGTATCTGTGAGGGGTGTGCTGGGGACATCCCGGCCTGTGGCTCCTAATCTGCTTCGGGTTCAACTGCTAGTGGTGGCTGGGCTGGGGCAGGTGAGGATGGGACTTCCTACAAGGAGTGGCCAGAGTTGGGACAAGGTTAGACCCTTCCCTAGAAACTTCTGGCTGCAGGAAGCTCCAACCCCACCCCACTTACTTCCTGCCCTCATTGCTCCTCAGCCACAGGGGAGGGGTCACTATATGGGGAGCTGCTTCCCTGTCCACCCAACCCCCATGCATCCATACTCCCCATACCCAAGCCCTCCCACTAAGCCTTACTCTGCACCCAGAACCCCGCAACTGAGCCTTAGCCCCTGCATTTTAGCCTCCCTGTACCCATGCCCCCCTGTACCCTTACCCCCTGCATCTGAACCCCCCATTCCTGCACCCAGACCACTCCCCAGTGAGGTCCCCACACTCAAACTCCCACTCAGATGAGCCCCACCCCTGCCCCTGGACTGCCCCAATGAGCCACTCAGACTCCTACCCTACTGAGCCCCAAACGGCTGCACCTGGACCATGACCCCACCAAGCCCCACTCCCCTAGCACCCACCCTCTGCTGAGCCCTCCACATGCAGACCCCCCCTACTGAGCTCCATCCCACCACACTCAGATCTCTCCTGATAAGCCTCAACCACCTTCACCTGGACCCCCTGCAGAGTCCCACTGCCCCTGCACCCAGTACGCTCCAATGAGCACCTGTGTATCTAGATTCTTCCTGCACCCGGACCCCCCACACCAAGATACCCGCACTGAGATTGCCCCACACAGAATCCTCTCACCCCACACCTGGATCCCCCCACACTAAGCCCCTCCACACTTGGATCCTGCCAGACAGAGCCTGCCTTCCCACATCAGGCATGGAGAGGCAGGGCCTTGGAGTTTTTCTGGGGCAGGCCTGGTCCTTGTGCAGTGTCAGGGTTGGGTGCAGCCTGACTGTCAAGTCTGTGACCTGGGGGTGAGGTGCTGCAGGGTGATCTCCACCTCTATGCAGCCAGTGGCCTGTGCTTCCCATTGCCTTGCTAGAGCCTCCACGTTTATGTATTTATTTACAAAATGTGCAGACTTTTAAAATATTGTGTGCAGAATTTTTTTTTTGGTGCAGAATTCCCTCAGGAGTAAACAATTTATCACCCTCCTCTTTATAACCACTTTTTATGTACTGGAAGACTTTTATCATGTCCTCCTTCAGTCTTCTCTTCTACAGCCTAACCAAACCCATTTTTTTCAATCTTTCCTGGTAGGTCATGTTTTCTAGACCTTTAATAATTTTGTTGCTCTCCTCTGGACTCTCTCCAATTTGTCCACATCTTTCCTGAAGTGTGGTGCCCAGAACTGGACACAATACTCCAGTTGAGGCCTAATCAATGCTGAGTAGAGTGGAAGAATTACTTATTGTGTCTTGCTTACAATGCTCCTGCTAATACATTCTAGAATGATGTTCACTTTTTTCACAACAATATTATGTTGCTGACTCATATATAGTTGTGATCCACTATAACCACCAGATCCTTTTCTGTAGTACTCCTTCCTTAATTGGGAAGTTGGAAAATCATGCTGTTTCTTCCTGTTCTTCCACTTTGCTGTAAAGCAAAAACAATTGACCACAAACTTAGTTGGTGTAAATTGTCTTGGCTGCCTTGACCTCAGTGGAGCTAAAGTGGACCTCAGAGGGCAATCATTTCCCATTTTGTATTGGTGGAATTAATTATTCCTTCCTGAATTAATTATTCCTACTTTGCATTTGTCCTTATTGATTTTCATCCTATTTATTTCAGACCATTTCTTCAGTTTGTCAAGGACATTTTGAAATCTAATCCTATCCTCCAAAGCACTTGCAACCCCACCCAGCTTGGTGTCATTTGCAAAGTTTGTAAGTGCAATCTCTATGCCATTATCCAAATCATTTATTAAGATATTGTATTGAACTGGACCCAGGACAGGTTTTATTTCACCTTTATTGTGAACCATTGATGATTACTCTCTCAGGGCAAGTCTAAACTACAGCACTACACTGGTTGCTTGGTTCCATGAAACTATGAGTCTAGGGCACTGGCACTGAATTTTCCACAGGTGATGGTGGTGGTTTTAGCTGATATTTCACTCCTGAGGGTCGCAAGGGCAGAGAAAGCACAGGTGCGGCTGGCGTCCTGGACTTGACTGGGTCTATATGCTGCAAGCCTGTTTGCTGTACTGGTGCCTGCTGAAGTTATTGCAGACTGGCATGGGAAAATGTCTTGTCATGGAGGAAAAATTAAGGCTGGTATCCCTAGAAACCTTTGGTAGAGGATTGGAGTGAACCTCCATGGAAGTTTCATCAAGATCTCTCAGGAGTTTTCAAGGAACGTCTCTGCATACATTGCTATGCATGTCCCTCCACCACTCACCCCTGTCTAACTCAAGAGGAGGATGAAAAGTAAATAGCAACTCTACCTTTCTTTGTTCTACCTCTTGTGGTTTGACTAAATTAATGAAAAATCAATAGCTGTCTCCTGCTAAGTTGGGGGCCCCATCATTGTATTGGGAAATTTATTTACATACTTATCTGAGGTTCCTTCCCTTGCATCAGTCTCCTGCATGCTCAACTGCAAGGACTGGTTGGACTGTGGTGGAATCAAAAAACAGATCCGGGCTTATGGCACAGCTGGAGCCTGTGGCCACCAGTTCCCCATCCTCCTCCTCATTGTTCATGGTAGGGTCTCTGACTCAGGCCATGTCTACACAAACATTTATGTTGGCAAAACTTTTATTGCTCAGGAAGTGAAAAAAAATAACACCCTGAGCGATATACATTTCGCCAGCATAAGTGGTAGTATGCACAGAGCTATGCTGACAGGAGAGCTTCTTCCACCAATATAGCTACTGCCACTCATTGGGGATGGTTTAATTATGTCGAAGCAGAGCGCTCTCCTGTCAACATAGAGCAGATATATGAGAGCTCTTACACCAGCACAGCTGCACTGGTACAGCAGTGCTGCTGTAACCTCTCTAGTGTAGACACAGCCTTAGGCTCCTTGGAGACTTTCACGATGGTGTGCAGGGTGGTGGTGGTGTTTCTATCAAGAATGGCATTTAGTGGTCTGCAGTTCAGTACCAGATTGATTGTTGGCCTCCCTGGTGTGCCTGTTGTAGTTCCTTGGCTTTCAAGCGACATTGCTGTTGGCCCCTGTCTGACCCCTTCTCCCGCATCCCCCAAGCAATCTGCTCGTAGTTGCTGACATTTCTACAACTGGTTCAGAACCATGCCTGCACAATCTCTTCATCTCATGAGCCAAGGAGATCCGATACCTCCCGTCTTCTCCAGAGAGGAGTGCATCTGAAATGTGTAGTCAGCTGGGCAGTTGTGCACAACAGAGAGCAGACAGAGGTGTGCTCACCAAGCTGGAAAACCAAGAAAGGGCATTTCAAAATTTCAAAAGGATTTGAAAGCGGGGGATGGGGATGGCAGGAGTGAGGGGAGAAGGCAGCTCTGATATGCATGATCTCTGGGCAGTGGAGTTAACAATTGTGAACAGAGTGGTCAGTGTTAGGCATTGTGGAACAGCTGCTGGAGGATTGTTAGGGTTGACATACACTCGTGCTTCGTCGACATCCATACATTGACCATGGCTCAACACCGCTCAGGGAGCTGGTGTTACTATGTTGATGTAATGGAGCACTTACATCAGTGGGAGACAAATTGAAGTGTAGACATGTGCACAACTAGGTTATTTAAGGTGGTAACTTTGTTGTGTAGACCAGGCCTAACTAATTGTAAATTTGTTTTTTCCCCTATTTTAGCCTCAGATTTTACCTCATTTACATTGTGCACATGCCCACTGGGAGAAACTTTGTGGCATAGGGATCATATGTAGGTTATGTAGCAGCTGAGCAGGGTTTTGAGGATCTCAATTGCACTTAAATGTTGGACTTAGGTGCCTAACTGCCACTTTAGCATCTAAATTCCTTTGCAGATTTAGTCCTAAATCCTTAAATCAAAACTGGACATCTTTCTAAATGGTATGCTATAACTCAAACAGAAGTTATGGGTGAGTTACTGGTGAGGTTCTTTGGCTTGTGTTATGCAGGACGTCACACTAGATTATCATTGTCACAGTTCAGGGTAACTATACCTGTATTTCCTCTCTATTGTTCTGCAAGGGCACCCACTTTAGGGTCCCAGCTCCTCAGTCATCACTTCCCTTGGGCAGACACCCACATCACACTCCCTCCGAATTGACTGCTCAGGACTGCTCAGCTTTTTCTCCACAGTAATGACACAGCTCTTTCTAAGCAAGTACATTTATTCTTAAAGTAAAAGCATTGCAGAGAAAACATACTAAAAACAATAAAAGAACCTACACACGTGAATAAGCTTGACAGAGATCACCCACTCACTTCAAGAAGTGTTGTGGCTGGTGTTAGTCCTTCAAACCCTCCAAAGGGTTGTTTTTTCGTGAGATCACAAGTTCATCACAGTTTCAGCTTAAAACAAGCATCCTCATGAAGATGAGTCACGCCTTTATACAGTTTGGGTCTTCAAGGAGACCATGAATAGGTAATCAACCAGACGATGGGTTTCTGCTCAAGGCACATCTTCAAAAAGGTGGATCAAGAAGTTGGTCATTTGCATTCCTCTACTCTATTTGTCTAGCACTGTGTTTCAAAGAGTCCCTTGAAGCTTATAACGGATCCCAGCATTTACCTTAGCTATACCTCTTCCTTAAAGAAGTTACATACGATTGTACAATAGCACATAAACATTTCTATTTTTAATACCATGAACTTCTAAAATACTTGAACTTAATTCAATAAGGTTTAACTAGGATATTGCAGGAAATTGCCATACCATCACAATCATAATGGTCTCACATGGCCTTAAAAATGTATTAATCTATTTGTAAACAAAAATCTGTAAAAACACTGGGGCAAAAAATGGGATTTGAAAATTATAACAAAACAAAGGAATAAAGACTCAAACAGCTGTGGGGAGATGAGGGACAATACAAATGGAGAGGAGAAATTTTAGAAATAGAGGATTATATTACTTTTAGACACAACGTACAGAAACATTTGCAGGTCCACTGATTTCAAAGAATAAAAGCAGACTTTAGAGAACACCAAATGTAGGTGGAATACAATACGAGATAAATTACTGTTAGACTGGAGATGAAGGAGAACACATTCACAGTGTTCCCAAAGAACTGAATTTTCCTCCAGACAACATTTCATCTGAATGGCTTGAGAAAACAAAATATAAATTGATGGGTACATTCTGCACAATTATTCTGTACATGATTCTATATAATTACTTTTAACATTAATTATGTTCACTAACAGCAAAAAAAAAATCAAGGAATGAAAAAGTATGAGTGTTCATACTAAAAATTATATATTGTCTGCTTGGAAATTGACATAATAAAGCTTTTACATGGAAGGAAAATAAATTAATAGTTACAATGTTACCAAATAATCACCAAGATCAGATAACACATGGCCCTTTTATGACAGTCTTATCACTAAGATTAGGACTAATATGTGGCCCTTCATGGCACAATCGAGGACATAGGAAGGAAGTCAGATGATTTTCACTGATGGTTTTGTAAACCATCAGTCTCTTGACTGGCCACTAGTTAGCTATGTCAAGAGACATGTCACCATATAGGGGGCATCAGGAACACATTCTTGCTTCTTTGTGGATTACTGGTGTTCCTTGTCCAAAAGATGCCGAGGAAGCGATAAGGCCTGAGATGACACAGCACAAATTAAGCCTGGAACTCAGCTCAATTCAATGAGAATTTCATTAACATGATAAGCCATAGGCACTGACTCCAAGGGTACTCCAGCATGTTGGCCTGCCGCTTCTTGCAGCTCCCATTGACCTGGAATGGCAAACTGTGGCCACTGGGGCTGAGGGGGCCATGTCTGCGGACAGTCAGTATCAGCAAAATGTCTCACGGCCCACAATCAGATTACCCTGATGGGCTGCATGTGGCCCTGGGCCACAGGTTGCCCACCACTATCCTAATCCCTATTCCATCTTCCAGTTTTTCAACACTTTCCAGAAAAAATAACATCAAAACCTCTCAAACTTCTCAACCAAATCAAATGCTACTCTTGAGAGCATGTATGCAAAAGAACACTTTGATATTCGCTGATGTCTCTGTGATATTTGCTGAGACATTGTACATATTTCATGCCAATATTTTATTTCTACTTATTAAGAGCAGCTTCTCCAGTGTTTTAATGCTATGAGGAACCATATACTTCTTAAAAACAATCAAAAAACCACTAACAAAATAATGGAAATAATTTATATCACACAATGGGCAGTACTTGAAAGTGGAGTACAATCTATTTAATCAACATCTTGATAATCAACTCTCCTGGTTTTGTCACTAGTCTCATGATAATTATTGTTTTCCTTAAAGCCAGTCAAGTGGCTATCTGATGATATCTGCCTTCATTCTTAAATAAAAACTAAGTTTCAAGCCCTTGTGGCTGTGAATAAAGTTTCAAAATGTGACCCCACTGCACCCTAAAGGCTCAAAAAGCAGAAGACAAATAAAAAGAACACCAAATCTATTATTTTTACATACTGTCATTATTTTAAAGCCAATTTCATGTTTTTCGTGAGCCTGACTTCTGATTTTTTAACATTTGGGGTTGGCAATATTGTAAACTGCCAAGGAACAGCCAGTGTAGTACCTTTCCATGACTTAACAATAGGACCCCTCATTACAAAAAGTCCTGTTTAAATGGCAGCACCTATTGGCAGGCATAGGTGCTGGAACTAGGGGTGCTGCCTTACCCCTGGCCTCAATTGGTTTCCATCATACACAAGGTTTACAGTTTGATTCAATGCCTCTCAGCACTCTTGTTCACAGGTTGACAGGTGTGAATTGGTGTTTGCTGGCACACATTTTCCTGCAGTATATTCAGTTCATGCTAGTTATCTTTTAGCTTATGCGACTATAGTTTTGTGTTTTTGTTTTTTTTAATGTGTTAACAGTTTGAACACTGCTTATTTTAAATCAGTTAACGAAATAGAAATAAATATCACAATATATCCATATGAGCCTGTGGTAATCACAATGATTGATTATTTGTTCAGTTCCTATTTACGTTGTTATGTATCAATTAAGAGAATTCTGCTGTCATTTTATTTAATTACCAAATATTATATAGTCTCATAATTTTCAGATCAATTATCCACAAAGACAAAAGCAAAAATGCTACTTTATATCTGCATGAGAGAAAGAAGTCAAATTCCAGTTTTTGTGATGTTCTGAGCAACGGAAAGTTTAAACAACACTGGGTAAAGTCCAGCACAAATACATATGGGAAAACAGTTGGAGTTGCCAGCATTCCAATAAATTATTATGGCAATGTGATGAAACAAATTCAGTGTATGAGCAGACATTCCAAGTGTATTTAATGGACAAAATGATTCATTGTTATAACATGGCAAGGTTAAATGGAAAGAGGAAGAGAGAAAACAAACTAAATACTAAGACTGGAAACTTCCAGATATGAGCATAAAATGCAACTAAGCCAGTGTTACTCAAAACATAAAATACTGCATCAAACTGTAGTAAAATATGTTAGTTTCTAGAACTCTGTCAGAGTAATCATTTCACAAATATATAAAACTTAAACAGCCACGTGATCAATGAAGAGAATTCTCCCTACCTTTTAAAAGCACCTTTCATGTCCCAGTAGAGCCATTTGTGGTCAATGTGTGATTAAAAATCTCCACATCATCTTTATAAAAAATTCTGTATAGCCCAGACAACTCATCAGGGCAAAAGTGAAACTGAATAAGAGTCAGAGGGGAATCTTTTTGCATATAAGCTTCAAAAGAATACTACTGGTTTCATTCACGAACATTATGCATCTAAGTTCTAGAAAATTTGTTTGTCCCTTTATTGCAAATTCAGACTTAGTACAATCCACAGTGCACCTCTTATTAAATACCTATTTCCAATTATAAAAATTTTTACCCTAGTGTTTTATCAGTGCCATAATTATCCAATCCTACAGAAGCTTTAAAAATGCATATATAGCCACTGCAATAGTTATTTATTGATTTATTATTATTTTATAAACTGGTGGACAAAACAGAGCACTGTCTTCTTATAGGTACAGTACAAAACTGATTTTAAAATAGCCTGTAGTTTAGGAGTTCAGGTCCAGATTTTCCAAACATTTTAAATATTCAGAGATGGTTCAACCTTAGTTATATTAGGTAAAATCTTCAAAAGTGTTGGAGTGATTTAGAAGCTTACGTTCCACTGAAGGTCAGTGGGACCTAAGTGCCTAAATCATTCAAGCAGTTTTGAACATTTTACTCATTATGTACTTTGACCAGCTAAATCCAGGTAAAAAGTGTCAACCTGAGTCTACATGAAGGAAAAGGTCAAGGTTAGATAAAACATGTTAACTAACTCAGCCATTTTTCCTAGTTTAGTCAAAACCTTTGTCTATCTTATTTGTTTAGAATGTAAACTCTACATGTTTATTTTTGTATATTTGCACCATTCCTAGCACAACTGGGCCCTAATCTCTGTTGGGGCCTTTTGGAAATACAAAAGAATGTAAAACTACCTTCAGAAATATAGAAAACAAGTCTATACTCTTTATGAAGATTTATTGCTCTGCATCAACAATGAATATAAAGTACAGAAATAGAAAGAAGTTAGGTTGTTTGTTAGTTTTAAAAAACTGGCTATCACACTTAAATTCAAAGTTTCACAAACTGTTCCATGGACAGCTAATTGTCCGTGGAGCATTTGTTGGTGAGCTGAACAGTCACATGATGCCATTTGTGTACATACGATTAGGCAAGGAAATAGGATCTTTCGTGAACAATAAATTCAGTCTATTAATATATATATTTCCATATGTTAAAACATCACCATATATGCATGTAGAATATCCCACACTTTTCAGTTCTGTAGCCTAAGTATTCAAAAATCAAGAAAATTTTATAAGAGAAAGGCAGAAATATTTGCCTTATAAGAGTATAACTTGACTGTAACACAATGTTTTGGAATGAAAGCAAAATGTTGTGCTCATTTTAAAGTTATTTTTGGTGTTGACAAATAATTTAAATACTCTTCCTTTTTACTACTTCTAGTCATAAACATTCCAAACCTGTTCTTCAGAAAAGGTAAGCTACAATAATCTTTTTTGCCAATGTATAGAGATAATTCAAACTTTTCTTAAGTAGCAATCTAAAACTATTTGCTTGGTTTACACCAGGGTTTTCATTACAGTACTTCTTAACACCTACTTTGAGAATACTTGTAATAGAACTCTGCCTGTAACCATTCATCTAGATTTTCCAGTTCTTTAGTGATTTTAAGTTTAAATTGCCAATGTTCATCCAATCCTAAATCCCTTAAAACCAGACTTTTTACAAGTTCTTTGATACTTATAATTTTAGCAAGATCTCACACTTTTTGAGGAACTCTCTGTCCTAACTTGCTGTCTAGACCACATCAAGTGGAAATGTTAATCCTATTTTATATTGCTCCATATCTGAGTTTCCAAGGTGATTTTTTTAAAATATGCAAGACAAGACTTTGTGTGTGTGCCATCAAAGGACAGATTTCAAATGTTTGTACTTATCTTTTTAAATATTTTGACTAGTGAAGAAAACATTGTCCTCACAAACCAATTAGTATTATGTAAGTTTGATGTTGGTAAAGTGCTCGTTTTATTATTAGTTATGTTTACTTAAGGAAGCCATTTTGCCATTAAAATGGTAAAGATGAACTTACGTCAGTATTAGGTGTCTTAAAATATTTTAGATTTTTGGATATAGATTGAAGATACATAGTATTTTTGGCAGCAGACTGGCTAATCTGGGGTGGGGGGGAGGAGACAAAAGCCCACTGTAAATCCAGAACATGGAGCCCTGGATGAAGGGTCAGAATCTGAGGGAACATGGCAATCATAGCAGGGACAAAGGAGAAACGAGTAATATAGAGGGGAAATCTAGTGAACATCTTATATGTCTGGATGTTAATGAAAGAAGTATGAGGAATAAAACTGGAAGAATTAGAAATACTAGTGAATAATCATAATTATGACAAAACTGGCATCACAGAGACTTGGTGGGATAATTCACATGACTGGGATATTAGTACAGAATAGTATAGCTCATACAGGAAAGACAGTCAGGGAAAAAAGAGTTGCCCTATAGATCAAAGATGTATACACTTGCGCTGATGCTGAGATAGAAGTGGGAGGGAGACGGATGAAAGTCTCTGGGTAAGGATAAAAGGCGTAAAAAACATGGGTGATATAATAGTATGAAGTTACTGTAGAGCACCTAACCAGGAAGACAAGGTAGATGAGGTTTTTTTAAACAACAAAATCATCCAAAGTACAGGACTTGATGGTGATGCAGGACTTCAACTACGTAGACATCTGTTGGGAAAATAATACAACAGGGCATAGATTATACAACAAGTTCATGGAAAGCAGCGGAGACAACTTTTTATTGCAAAAGGTGGAGAAAAAGCCAAGGGGAAAGTCTGTTCTAGATTTGATTCTGACAAATAGGAAGGAACCGGTTGAGAATTTGAAGTAGAAGGCAGCTTGGATGAGAGACAAAATTATAAAGATCATGATTCTAAGGAATGGCAGGAGGGAAAACAGCAGAATAAAGACAATGGACTTCAAGAAGGCAAACTTTGGCAAACTCAGAGAACTGGTAGGTAAGATTCCATGGGAAGCAAAGGGAAAAAAGGTTCACGACAGTTGACAGTTTTTGAAAGAGATGGTATTACGGGCACAAAAGCAAACTATCCCAATGCATAGGAAAGATAAGAAGTATGGTAAGAGACCATCCTAGCTTACTCATCTCTTCAGTGACCAGAACCTCAAAAAAAGTCATGCAAAAAGCTGAAACAAGGTCAAATTGTGAAGGATGAAAAAATATATATGTGCACATATATACACACATCACACACACACAGTGAGCAGAGTGTGTGTGCATGTGCGTGTGTGTGTGTGTAAAAAGACAACACAAGCATGTAGGGACAAAATTAGAAAGGCCAAAGGACAAAATAAGCTAGGGACACAGAGGGTAACAATAAAACATTTTACAAACACATTACAAGCAAGAGGAAGATCAAAGACAGGTAAACCTATTACTTGAAGAGGAGAGAAAAACAATAACAGAAAAATGCAGCAATGGCTGAAGTGTTAAATGCCTTTTTTGTTTCAGTTTTGAACAAAAAGGTTAGGAGTGATTGGACAACTAATGTAGTGAACATCAGTGTAAATGAGGTCACTGAGCACAGCTGCCTAAGTCCCAATGCCACCAAGATGCTCAGTGAGATTTTCATTTTTTTCCAAAAAATTTGTAAAGATACTAAATAGCATTTTTCCATGAAAAGATCCCTGCAGATGTGCACTAGATGTGCCCCCACAGTATGATTCCAAATTTACAAATACTTTTTGAGATCTATCGGTTAACCAATTATAAATCCATTTAATATGGTCTACATTGGTTTTGTATAATGATAACTTTTATATCAGAATGTCGTATAGGGCTAAGACAAATGTCTTACTGAAGTCTATTATCTCAGAACAGTTACCTTTATCAACCAAACACAGAAAAGAAAGACAAAAAATAAAAAAACTCTCAGTTTGTTTGACAAGACCTATTTTCCATAAAATCATGTTGACTGGTATTAATTATGCTACCATCCTTTAATTATTTACTGAATGCATTTCATAACAACCTTTCCATAATTTAGTCTGGCATTGATATCAGGTTGAGAGGCCTATAATTACATAGGTCATCCCTGTCATAACATTTTTCCCAGATCTGGACCTTAGCGTCCAAAATATGGGTGTTAGCATGAAAACCTCCAAGCTTAGTTACCAGCTTGGACCTGGTAAAGCTGCCACCAGCCAGGAATCTATACAGTGTCTGGTGCACTGTGGTCTCCCCAAA
This sequence comes from Gopherus flavomarginatus, assembly GCF_025201925.1. NCBI lineage: Eukaryota > Metazoa > Chordata > Testudines > Testudinidae > Gopherus > Gopherus flavomarginatus. The sequence goes on along the minus strand of NC_066618.1, from coordinate 72,049,923 downwards.
ACCTTCCCTGGGGGACCCCCAGACTCAGATTCCTTGAGTCTCACAACAAAGGGGAATAAACCATTTCCCTTCCCCCCTCCGAGTGTTCCTTCCCTGGGTGCCTGGAGAGATGTACAGAAGCAAGCTCCGTGAATCTAAACAGAGGGACTCCATCCTCCCTGTTTCCAGTCCTGGAAACACAAGTACTTCCCCCCTCACCCAGAGAGTATGCAAAGTCAGGCTTAGTAAATCTAACACAAAGAGATTTTCCCCCTGACTTCTTCCTCCCACCAATTCCCTGGTGAGCTGCAGAGTCAATTCCCTGGAGTCCCCACTAAAGAAAAAATCCAACAGCTCTTAAAAAGAAAGCTTTATATAAAAAGAAAGAAAAAATACATAAAAATGGTCTCTCTGTATTAAGGTGACAAATACAGGGTCATTTGCTTAAAAGAAAAAAAATGAATAAACAGCCTTATCCAAAATGAATACAATTTAACACATTCCAGCAACTACACACAGGTAAATACAAAAAAAAAAACCAATATAAATCTTATTGTCTTACTATCTTGTACTTACAACTTGGAAACAGAAGATTAGAAAGCCAGGAGATAGAAAAATCACTCTCATAGCCGAGAGGGTCAGACACAAGACAAAGAACAAAGAACTCACACCTAAAACTTCCCTCCACCCAGATTTGAAAAAGTCTTGTTTCCTGATTGGTCCTCTGGTCAGGTGTTTCAGGTTACTCCTTTCCAGGTGAAAGAGACATTAACCCTTAGCTATCTGTTTATGACAATCCCATTTATTCTTTTAAAATACTGGCATGATATTAGCTTTTTTTTACCAGTCCTCTGAAAAATCTTTACTGTTCCAATATTTGTTAAAAAATAAACCTTAGCAGTTCAGAGACCTCTTCAACCAATTGTTTTAATACTTTTGGGTGCAAATTATTTGGTCTTGTATATTTGAATAGCAATTTTGCATTTAAAAGGGCCATGTGTTACCCTTCTATAGCCCTATGGATAAAGCCCGGGAGGCTAAATCATACATCACCAACTCATGGAGTTGCTATCAAATTGCCTTCCTAAAGGGGAGTTGATTTGCTCACTACAAAGGGAGAAGGCTACACAGGCAAACCAGGAGATCCTCTGGATTCACAGGGGACTCTGTGTTGAAATTGGTTATGCCGTCATGTACTAATCCCTTGTTAGGAACTAGAAAGGATGGAAGTCTGTCCCAGCTGGTTCAAGCAGCATAATTCCCATGCAGAATTCCATTCTGATATGTCCACATATTATTACCCAGACAATGAGGCTAGGATGCCAAATATAGCAGCTGCTCTCTTCCCAGTACCTGGAAAGCCTTTCTCCTTTCTAAACAGCAGAAATTCAAAGGAGCTTCTGCAGTGTCTGGTAGCAGGCAGAAGCACATACCAGAGTGGAGCTCCTTCCCTTCTGCAAATTGCAGGGCTTTTTTTCACCATTCTGCTCCATACATTAGGAATCTCAGTATTTCAGTGATTAAAATGTCCCTGTAATCATATTCTGTTAATTCCAAAATCTTTGTCCAAGTCACTCTGTATTTCCCTATTCTTTTCAGACCTTCTCTTAAACCTTGAAGACTTTGTGGCCAAATTATTGTGTTTGGCCAACCTCTGCTAAGCAAAAAAAAAAAAAATTAAGAAGTAGATGGCAATGTGGCTTCAATCTTTAGGGCTGCTCTAACTTTTGCTGGGCTACCAACAGCCCCACAGATCTTTTCTGCTGTCAGTGATGTTTGGGGTGTAGCGATGCCCAGGCCAAGTACCTTCCCCCAGTAATGCTTCATGTACCATGGGATAGAAAGGGGAGCGGTGTAGAAGCCAGATGTTTCCCAATGCAGAGGACTGAATCTGCTGGTTTTGTGGTTGGCTTGCACTAAAGAGTGGCTGGCACAAAGTAGCCAGAGTCGAGTCCAGAATTTGATCCTTGCCATTCAGTAGTGAGACAAAATTCCTTTATTACCACACACTTAAAACTTCAGTGGAAATTTAACTGCTGCACTTGATAATTTATAGAAGGAAGAAAAGTTTGGGGTGAGTGTTCAGTAATCACTCAGAGCTTAGGAGCCTGACAGAGGTCAGTCTCTGAGTTCTAACTGATTAGCAAACATTGTATAACAGAAGCCTGCATAATATAACCTGTTGCAACTAGCTTTTGCCAGATCCTCTTAATGACACAGTTTCCTACATAAAGATGTGTGAGTAAACCAATTCTGGTATCTGAAGGACTTAAAATGAACTAATACATCCCTTCACATGTACTGTATTAGCTGGTCATAACTTATATGTCTTCAAATCTGGTGTGGAAAAATGTGTCCCATACAGAATGACAAACAGTACTTTTAAAAATCACTATATACTGCATATCTGTGTTACCCTAGTAAGTAACTTGTGTGCTTTTTGCTACAGATATATGTATTGGTGTAGATAACAGTCTCAGCAAGACTCTACTGCCATCTTTGCTAGCATTGTCTGTTAATGTTGTATGTCAGTTTTCATATGTATATGCATAGTTTAGCATTTAGTCACTTCTATCATTATACTAGTATATCTGAAAACAGTTATACTGTGTAGAAAACATTCATTTTAAAAATAGTTTTTCTTGCATCCAGTATATAGTCTATATTTTTTGTTCTTTTACTATAATAGAAGTTTTGAGTGAAAACAGAACTCTTTTTCTTACAAAAGAAATGGAAATTATTTTATATAAACATATTTTTTCAAAGTTTTGCATGAGCAGTGGGGTTTTTAATTCTTCATGGTTTTTCTTCCTCCCCTCTTCTCCACACATCTAAAAAATTCCCTATATTCTGTAACCTTGGCCAGTAGAAAATTCTCTCTAACTTCTCAAGGGTTTTCTGTGCCTTCAACTGACCAACAAAAGGGCAATCTTGTCCTAGTAACATTAATTCCTCATGGAACTTGTCATAAACAGATAGTTAAGGGTTAATGTCTCTTTTACCTGTAAAGGGTTAACAAACAGGGAACCAAAAACACCTGACCAGAGGACCAATCAGGAAACAAGATACTTTCAAATCTCGGTGGAGGGAAGCCTTTGTTTGTGTTTTTTGGGTTTTGCTTTGTTCTCTCTGTGTCCTGAAAGGGACTAAACGTGCAACCAGGTTTCTTGCCAATCTCCCTGCTACAGTCTCTTACATATTCAGAATAGTGAGTATTAAGTAGAAAGGCGGTTATAGTCTTTTGATTGTTTTCTATATTTGCAAATGTGTAGTTTGCTGGAAGTATTTTAAATTGTATTTTGCTGTGGGGGGGGGGGGAGGCTTCTCTCTAGTGTCTATAAGCTGAAAGACCCTGTAACTTTTACCATCTAAATTACAGACAACTTTTACTTTTTTTCTTTCTTTTTATTAAAAGTTTTTGCTTTTTAAGACCTGTTTGATTTTTTTCTCCTTGTTGAGGCTCAAGGGAATTGAGTCTGTATTTATCAGGGAATTGGTGAGAGAAGGGAGGAGGAAACGGGGAATCCCTTTGTTTTAGATTCACGGAGCTTGAATCTGTCTATCTCTCCAGGATAGCTCAGGGAGGGAACGCCTGGAGGGGGAGAGAAGGGGGCGAAACAAACCTGATTTCTCTGTGTTGTGATTCAAGGAGTTTGAATCACAGTAATCTTCCAGGGTAACCCAGGAAGGGGAAGCCTGGGAAAGGCAACGGTGAGGGAAAGGGTTTACTTTCCTTGTGTTAAGATCCAGAGGGTCTGGGTCTTGGGGGTCTCTGGGCAAGGTTTTAGGGGGACCAGAGTGTACCAGGCACTGGAATTCCTGGTTGGTGGCAGCTTATCAGATCTAAGCTGGTAATTAAGCTTAGAGGAATTCATGCGGGTACCCCATTTTTTTGGATTCTAAGGTTCAGATTGGGGAAATATACCATGACAGAGCTCAGCAGGCACAACCAGCTGCTTGTTGAGTTTTCCAGGGCTCTTATTTTTTCCCTGTATAATCTCCCTTCCCTTTCAGAAAAACCACACCCTTTCCACTTGCAGTGATTTTCTTCTAGGACATATCTCCTTATGCACTTTAGAGTGGGATCTGCCCTTAGCTCGTCTGCAAAATGTTGGCAGCTGATAACTGGGACAGCTTCTTCAGTAATAGGGGTTAATTCCTCCCCACTTCCCACAGCTCCCAGGGCATGCTGCTTTCCTCAGCCATACATGACCTGGCCTCGGCCCCTCCCACATCCGGAAACACTGATTTCATCCTCTCCTCCCCTTAGTAGTTTCCAGGTCTTTACCATTTCTCTCTGGGACCCCAGCACAATATTTCTTTTTATTACAAGTTACAACATTATCAGCTGTAGTCATGTGCAAAATATTATTCCTCACCAGCATTTCCATGAGGCTACTATTTGGCATCCCCACAGTCAAGTCACCCTCTAAACCTTCCCGTTCCAAATGAACCTTAGCCAAAGGCACAAGATTTTTATGTTTCTGCAGTGCCAGAAACTCTACCTCCTGCTCAGGCAGCGTGTCAGTGTCTTGAACCATTTTTCCACTGACCAGGCATATCTGGGCACCATTGACTTTCCACCCTATGCATTCTTTGCCATTCACCTTGGCAACTTTAATACATTTTCAGGTCTACCCCCATAGGATCAGTCTTCGTAAAATTCATCAGAGGACCCGCAGGTGCCTCTTGGGATTTTGTGTTAAGTACAACTGCATTAACCTGGGCTGGATGGGGTGTGGATTTATTTTCTCTTCGCTTAGGGCAATGATTTCTCATGTGCTTAGTGGAGTTATACTGAAAGCACCTGTTTAGATCATTTTCCTGGACAGAGAGTCTGTGATGCAAATTTCTATGAGAGGACTGATTCTGAGGAGCTGAGTGCCTCGGCTCCCAGCCACCCTCCTTCCTAGGGGTAAAACTTGAGTGCTCCGTTACACCAGGCTTCTTCCCCTGCCTCTGTGGCTTGTGCTTATTAGACATTTGGGCTTGCACAAAGGAATCAGTCAGAATGGCAAATTTTTCCCGTGTTACGTTGCTGACTGCTTCAGAACATATGCTTAGGAAATGTTATTGAGAAAAAAGAGCAGACAATTGATTATAGTTCTCAACCCCCTTTCTTTTTGCCCATTTTACCAATAGGTCAAACATCTTATAGGGATATTTACTGTGACTCATGCTAGCACTTTTCCTGAGATTTCTAAATTTCAGTCTATACACCTCATGGGTAATTTGAAACATTTGCAAGACAGTTTTTTTTTGAAAAAAATATCAGCATATTTCAAAGTCTCACTGGTTGGCATTTCATTCCATACATTTAAATCTTTACTAGAGAGTTGAGCAATCAATGTGGGGATTTTTGTGTCCTCTGGAACTTTATGAACTTCACACAGGCTTTCAAAAGTGTTAAGGTATTCTCCAATAGAGTCTGCTTCTTTGTATGCAGGGCACAACTTGTCCCAGCTGAGTGTCCTTGGATGGAGGGAGTGGTTGGCGACTGTGGGATCTGTCGATGACTTGCCTTCATGTCCAGATTATACTGTGCCGTTTTATCCTTTTCTAGGGCTTCTTTGTCTTTAAGCTCCATGACTCACTAGTGTGATTCTTACTGCTGCTGCCTTTCTGTCTTCCTCTCTTTGGCTCTCATCTCTGCTGGTCACTTTTGGTATTCACAATATTTGTCTTTCTGTTGTTTCTCCAACCTGGCCAGCTCTGGCTTTATAGTTGCTTCGCTGGCACTCATAGTTATGATTTACTATTGTTTTATTTCCCTTACCGAAATAAACAGAAACTAATAAAGCTATAACCTTTCTTGTGACTGTTCCCAGCCACCACACTTGAGACTCACTTAAAATTGTTACACCAGTGCTTAAAGTGTAAATCTTAGTTAAACTAACAAGCTGTGTATAAATCCTGTTTCAACTACACCACTGTGACATTCTGATATGCAGTTCAGACCAATGAGGGCTTGTATAGCCACCTGCTCCGCAACTTTGGGTGCTTCACAATGCTTTGCTGTTGTAGTTCCCAACCTGGGCTGTTCACTAACAGCCTAACAGTATGCAGGTCACACTCTGAGTGGTCTGTGGATAGCTGTAGCCCTGGTTCAGCAGGTCTGACCCCAGCAACCTGTCAGCAATGCATCAGTCACACTTTCGCTTCAGCCAGCCTGGGTTACCATTTGCAGGGTGACCTCACCACACTTCTGATCCGACATTTTCCTAAAAATGGGTTCTGCACTGTCTAGCCCTCTCCTGGCCAGTTCGGATATTAAAGGTCCGTTGCCTCTGTAAAGAGTCAATATTCAACAGTTTGCTGCTTTAGCTGGAGTTACCAAACAATTCAGTTTAAACACAACACTGGATTAGTTTAGATTAAAAATAATACATGTTTATTTAACTACGAAGAGAGAGGTTTTAAGTGAGTACAAGTATAAGGTATTAAAGTCAGAAATGGTTACAAGAGAAATAAAGATAATTTTAGCTACTAGAAAGTGTTTTAACACGTTAGATTTGGCTCAAAGTAAAATTCTTACCACATGTTTCCAGCAACAGGGCTGGTCAAATGCTCAGGTCAGGATCTCCACCTAAAGTCAAAGTGCCGGTTCCTTTGTCTTCTGAGGTGAGAGAGAGAGAGAAAGCTTGGGGATTTGTGCTCCTTTCCTTTACAGTCAAGTTAACCTTTGAAGTGGATTCTTCTGACCCTCAAAGCAAAGTTTATTAAAACAGTAAAGAAGGTGACATGGAATCTGGTGGTGAGGGAGGCTCCATATTCTTTCTTCTCACTAATGTTTGCTGAAATGCAAATTCACGTTATCTCCTGCCATCTCTTCTCCCTGCTGTCTTGAGGACCCTCTTTACTACTTATATGTAAATTGAGGTAACCATATTTAGGATCATGCATCTGACGAAGTGGGTATTCACCCACGAAAGCTCATGCTCCAAAACGTCTGTTAGTCTATAAGGTGCCACAGGATTCTTTGCTGCTTTTACATATTTAGGATAGACCTGTCTAAATTTTGTCTAGGCTTGACTGTCCGGTTTGAACATGGGCAAATAACACCACACAGGGGGAATTCATAACTTTATGTATAATGTTGCTACATACATTTCACCATGATATTATTGACCAGTGAGTTATTTGGTTTCAGATGATATCTCATAAGGCATATTTTGTACAGCATTTATTACAGTAGTGTCTAGGGTGTGAATATAGGGGTGCTTTTGGTCACAAATAAAATCTGCAATGGAGGGATAGTTCCTCCACTGTTACTTCACTTCCCCAGCAGGCAGCAAGTCACTGCCCTTGATGTTCACAGAGAATTAAACTAAACTGGCTCCACTCTAGTATTCTGAGACTCCCCACCCTATTTCCTGCACATACCTGAGTAATGCTTTTTGCATGAGCAATACAATTCCTTGAATATGGCTGAGCCTTCTTTAATACATGGAGGGTCACTTCTATATCCAGATCTTGGCCCATCTTACTACCCAAATTAGAATTTAGCTAGGGAACTGTAGCAAAGGTATTTTATTTTATTTTTTCTTAAAAAAGGCCATTTCCTGGAAGTGAACATGAATGTGGAGACTGAATATTTTAAATTCCTGTTCAGTTTTGTTGTTCATATCTTGAAGCTGGGATCATGAGATACTGGCTGTTTTATAATGTGTATATTTGCTCCAAAATGTTACTGTTCAGGCTGAATATTAGGCAGTGGATTAATTCAAACATAATCATTCTTAGTTTGTATACATATTATTTTGTAAGGTAATAAATTGAGAAATTGTGAATCTATAACTGGGGGAAGTAGGACTCATCAAAAGAACTGTTGAGCATGTTGGCGATGTTAGAAAATAACTTAAACTTGCTTATATTTGTTCAGTTATACAATGGAAAGAGGAAGCTAAAAATATTTATAATGTTTTGTTTTTCTCAGGTCAGGCAGTATTGTAGCCTGCTATCATAACGGCAGTAGACACTACCATCTATAACTGGTCAAAGCCTCAGGAACTACCAGTAGCCCCCGACCCCAACCCCAATTGAGGAAATTCCATAAAAAGGTTGAAGAGTTAAACCACAATTTAACCAAAGGCAGCCACAAAAGAGAGCGAGGATAATAGGGAACCCAACCTCTATATTTTCTCCCAGGAGAGCTATCATGACCCATGTGTGGTGCTGGATTGTGAGATCATCCAGAACCTGGTGCAAGATGGAAAGTGTGAGAAATTATACTGAGAAGGTTCAGGCCATTGGGAGTACCATTTGCAGTTACGATGATGCTATACCAAATCATTTGGGAAGTACAGTGCCTGATGTTTGCATGAGGGAAAAGAATGAATTGAAACTTTGTAAATGAATCACCAGAGCAGGAAAATGGAATATAAGGCATATGTATGAAGGAAAGCTCATCATAGTGTCTAAAGAATTGGAAAGATGTAAAAAAGTTTTATGTGGAATCTCAGAGTTGAGATGGAATGGCAAAGGTCATTTCATGGCAATGGATAGGAGTGTGGTGTGGTACTCAGGATCCAAGAATGTGAGAGAAAATGTGGTTGCATTTATCTCATTCAAGGAGACATCAGAGTGTGTGCTTGGATACAATCCAATCAGCAATAGAAACATTACAGTTTGTCTTTGAGTACAGTGAGTTAATATGTCTATCATGCAGGTTTCAACAGTAGCTGATGACAAAGTGTTTGAGTGCTATGAACTACTTGACAAGATGCTCACTAAAAAACAAGCAAAAACATCATCTTCATAACATGAAAGTTGGAGATGTAAACTTTCATAAAGACGTAATGGGAAACAATGGTCTGGGTTTACAAAATGAGAGAGGAAGTTTTTAGTCAAATTTTCCTGATCTTATCATCTGATCTTCACCAATGTCATCTTCAACCTATATCCTAGACATTGAGATATATATATATAGGTCACCTGAGGACATGACAAAGAACCAAATTGACTGTGAAATGATAGAGGGATGATGGAAACTGAGCATCCAATGGACAATGACTTTCCTGAGTGCAGACTGAAGGTCAGACCATCAAATGTTAGCCTAAAACATAAAATCAAAACTTTAAAAGACAAGACGTTTGGTAGGTCCACTGCATTTGAACTTGTCCAGAATCAACAAAAGCTGTAGGACTTCTTTCCAGAATGGGTTTTTGTCACAAATGAAAAAGGATAACAACACAAAGAAATTTTGGAATAAAATGAAAATTATTATGCTCGAACCCACCAATGCATACATTCTGAAAAGTCAGCTTTGGACTGCACCGTGTTTAATGGAGCAGGTGTCTGAGCTGGTGAAAAAATGATGCAGAATGAAAGAGAGTAACTGAAAGACTAAAGAATGCATGGGAGAATACAAAGAATTCTGTATGCAGATTCACAGGCAGACTAGACAAGACAAGAGCAAATATATCCAGGCAAAAGGCAAGGAACTACTGAAGAATTAGAAAAAGAGTAATAATATAAAAGGTTCAATCAGTGGTCAGACTTCTTACTAAAAAGTTTTCCCTGCCACCAAGTATAACAAAAATCATGATGGCAGATTTCTTACTGAAGGAGATGATATCAAATACAGGTTGTGAGATTACTGTTCCAATATGTTTACCTCGTCAGCATGACAGAAAAGAGTATGGAGCCAGTACAATCAAGCCATGCTATTATGAAAATAAAACCTTGAAAAGCACCAGGTAAATAATGTACCAGGAAAAATGCTTAAAGTGGTTGGTGACCGTGTTATTGGTCTGATGGAAAATTTGCAGTGATGTATGGATAACTAGAAATTGGCTGGCTGACTGGACAAAGGGAAACTTTCTGCCTTACCAAAGAAAGCGGGTAAAACAGAGTGCAGTGGATATCATGCCATCTGCCTGATATTGTCTGTGAGTAAAGTGCTGTTCTACGTAATATAGGATTACATGAAGCAAATAATAGAAACTGAATTACCACCACAGCAAGCTGTTTCACAGGAAGACAAGGCACATGATCAAATTGCAAATATCTATCTATTATTGAAAAATGCAGGTAATATAATCACCTATTGATTATGTGTTTCATTGACTACTCCAAAGCGTTTGATACCATCCAACATGACCATCTCTGGATGATGTTGGCAAACACAGGGATAGCTCAGTGGGTTGAGCATTGGCCTGCTAAACCTAGGGTTGTGAACTCAGTTCTTGAAGGGGCCATTTAGTGATATGGGGCAAAAAATCTGTCTGGGGATTGGTCCTGCTTTGAGCAGTGTTGGACTAGATGACCTCCTGAGGTCCCATCCATCCCTGATATTCTAAAACATGTCATGGAACTATTTCCAAGTCTCTACTTCAATAATAGACCATGGTGTGAGCAGCAGCAGGTGACAGTGAGTGGTTTTCCACTGGGCAGGGTGTGAGACAAAGGTGCATTTGGTCTTTCAACGTGTATGCACAATTTATTATGAAACAAGTGCTGGAAAGTTTGAGAAAGTAGTAGGAGCTCGGATTTCCATTGGTAGATACCTCTTAAAAAACTTCAGATATGTTGATGATTAAATACTCTGCCACAGCATCAATGCAATGTAATATATATTGGATACTATATCCCTGAACACAGCAAAAACTAAATACATGTATGTGATAAATGGCGGGGGGGGGGAGCTCCCTTTTATGGACACCCAGCCAGCCAATTAGCTATAAAATTCCTCTTAGTAGCTGCTCTCTGCTTGCTTTACCTGTAAAGGGTTAAAAAAGCCCACAGGTAAAAGAAAAGGAATGGACACCTGACCACAAGAGCCAATGGGAGGGCTAGAACTTTTTAAAATGGGGGAAAACTTCATTTTGTCTGTCTTTTGTGTTCTCCAGGAAAGAGGGGAACAAGGAGCAATTTTGCTATGAGAAGCTTTAAGCCAGGTCTGATAAAAAAATATCAGATCATACCTAGAATTACTTATTTGGAATTCCCAAATGTGTAAGTAGATTAGGAATGTTTAGAAAGATGCTATTAGGTTTATTTCTGTTTATTTCTTGGCTTGTGGACTCCTCTGTGCTAACCCCAGATGCTTTTGTTTTGCTTGTAACCTTTAAGCTGAAACTCAAGAGAGCTATCTTGATGTTTAATTTTTGTAATTGTTTCTTTTAAGAGCTAGCCAAAAGCTTAAGTTCCAACTGTATTTCCTTTCTTTTTGTGTTTAATAAATTTTACCTTTTTTAAGAACAGGATTGGGTTTTTGTGCCCCTACAAGGTTTGTGCATATATTGTTTAATTAGCTGGTGGCAACAGCTGATTTCCTTGTTTTTTTCTCAGCTCTTCCCCGGGGGAGGTGTATGTGTGTGTGAGTGAAAGGGCTTGAGGGTACCCCACAGGAAGGAATTCTCAAGTGTTCCTTCCTGGGTTCTCAAAAGGGGTGGGGGGCTTGCACTTGGGTGGTGGCAACATCTACCCATCCTAGGTCAGAGAGAAGCTGTGACCTTGGGAGTTTAATACCAGCCTGGAGTGGCCAGTATTAATTTTTAAAATCCTTGCGGACCCTCGCCTTCTGCACTCAAAGTGCTAGAGTGGGGAATCAGCCTTGACAATGTACATCAACCCAATCAATAATAACAGGATGTAAGTGGATAACACAATTAATGGTCAAGCTATAGAGTCAGTAAATTAAATTCATTATCGGGGATCATTTGTGTTCAACCCAGGAGGCAGCTCCAAAGAAATCAGAAGACTAGAAGCAGCAAAGAATCCTGTGGCACCTTATAGACTAACAGATGTTTTGGAGCATGAGCTTTCGTGGGTGAATACCCACTTCGTCAGTTGACGAAGTGGGTATTCACCCACGAAAGCTCATGCTCCAAAACGTCTGTTAGTCTATAAGGTGCCACAGGATTCTTTGCTGCTTTTACAGATCCAGACTAACGCGGCTACCCCTCTGATACTTGACAGAAGACTAAAAATGGCTCACTCAGCCATGGGCTCCCTTATGTGTAAGAAAACCATAGCATCATGAAATGTACAAAGGTTTGACTGCTGAAAAACTTAATTTTTTCCATAGCAACTAATGGATGTGAATCCTGGGAAACTAATGCTGGCAAGGGGGAAACTGACACCTTTGAGATGTGGTGCTGGTGAAGACTCTTGTGTATCTCCTGGATGGAAATGAAGATAGAAACACTTATGTTAGAAATATTATTGGAGAGAAATGAACTTGGTCTTGGAAATTAACAGGTCCAAACTTATGTACTGTGGTCATATCAGGCAATGTACAAACTTATGTACTTTGGAAATAACCTTGTGGAAAGTTACCATGGAAGGAATGTTGGTGGGTCATCATAGTAGGGAATACCCATCTCCTCGCTGGTCAAATGGTGTATGACAGATCACTGTGAGATCAACTGGTGAGTGCTCAAAGCTAGTAATAGACTGAGAAGGCTTCAGAAAATTCTGCTATAATGTCATCAGTATTTAGTCATAAATAAATAAACTTTACTTACTTACTTACTTCCCCCCCCCCAGAACACTGAAGAACAAGACTATATAAATGTATAAAACTTTAACTGTCTTATAAGCTGCAGTTATTTTGTACCGTTAGGACCTAGCTCTGCAACCCTGCTAGGCCACACATCTGATGGAGACTATGTCTGTGCACTAGTCCTTGTGCTTCAAATCCTTTCCCCTATGGGTTTTTCAAACCATTTCAGTGTGTGAGCATCTCTCCTCCTATTGACAAAGGCTCACCTTCCCTGTGGCAAAAATAAATATTCACATGCCCTCACTGTTCATGCAGTGTCTTAAATAAATATACATGTGTAATATATTACATAGCATATTTCAAACATAATGTTCTCTTCTCTCCTCTCTTACAGAATAGAAATGTAATGCATATATTATGAGCAAAATCCCCTAATAAGAAAAACAGAGGATCAGCAGGGATCTCTGTTTAATATAATGCTGATCCTATGCTCCACAAAACTTGTTAAAATGAGGATACTCCCACAATATATAAAAGGGGTAGCATTTTCTGTTCCACAAAACCAACAATTTTCATTTACATTTCAAAGAGAGTGAGCAAGCTCATATCTGATTCCAATATGCAGTAAAGTTAGATGATCATTTCTACATCCATCCTATATGACCAGTTTTCATCAGTTTCATTTGTTCTGTCTTTTTAGTTGCCTCTCTAATTGTTTGTTTTCTGTTTCATTGGCTTATGATCAGATTTGACAGTGACAGGATGAGCATAAATATATTGATGGTAGTGTCTGCAACCAGATAGAATTGCAATTTCTTTTTTCCTTTGATATAATTCTATTTAGTCAGCATGAGTGACTTTGAAGCTTCTGTATGTATGTCCAATATCAGTAATTCACCAGGCCATTCTTAAGTGCTTCAGTTTACAAGGTTAGCTGTTTACTTTGATCAAAGAAGGCAAGCCCAGTATCTGTTTTTTGTCTAATAAGATGCTCTTCATGTTCTGGAAAGCTATGTTGCTTATTCCAAATGGATTAATTGTTCTTCCTTTGCAGCTCTTGGTGGCATGTTGATTTCAGTTAAGGAATAGACACTTATGCATAATCATTCTTATTTCTGATCACTGACATTAACAATGTCAATAAAAGCTCATTGTTTGCCATTTGTTGATAATCATCAATATGTATAACTTTGGGCCAGATCTAAGTACATTTGCAAGTGTTTCCTTCATTTTTATATGGCATGCAACAACCTTTTAAAAGATTTTCAGCATAATTTCTGTCCCTGGATGTTTCACACACAGTTTCAGCATTCTTAGGGATTTGCATCTTCATAAATCCCAATTGAAGTCAAGGACTAACTGTGAAAAAGCCATTGTGAAAAATTCTTGTTCCATCTCCTCACTTCTCCAGGCTATGCCACCTGAAATTTAAGGCCCATATTTTTCCAAGACTTAAGCACAGGCTTAACTTTATGAACGGTCAATAATCCTATAAAATGAAATGTGTAAGTCATTGCAGGTTCTAGGCAAAAATTTAGGACTACAACAGTTGTGCACTGTATTTAACTGTAAGATGTTGTCAATCCACTTCCTATATAGTATTTATTTATTTTTATTTACTGGGTCTATCTTGCTTTAGCCTAAACTTTTTTCTCTTCCTAGATTTGTCCCACTGTTTCTTTCCTGCCATAGTTCTTTCTATAATAGATCATAGTATACTTTTTCCTGATATTGTATTTGATGTCTGTTGTTTCTTCTTTTTCTTCATCCCTTATACCACTCCTTCTTTATGTCCTTATATTGTTTTCTCTACCTCCTTCCTATAAAATCCATAAAATCTCTGCTTCTTTCTCTTTTTTTTAACTTATCTTTTTCGACCACTCCCACACCTGGGCTTCTCACCCATGTCTCCACTTTTCCAAAAAGAGAAGAACTTCTCTGGCTCCACTTTGTGGAAGAGCAGAGACATGGTGGCCACTCAGGTCCTGACCTTTCTAACCAGTTCCCTCAAGGACTTGGAACTCGTCTTGCTTTCACATCTAAATTCCCCTTCAGAAAGGGGTCAAGAAATACTAGAAACTAGTGCTTGTTCCTCTGGGATGAAGACAAATGAAGTACTATTAAAATACAGTCAGTTAGTTTGAAAAAAATCTTAGAGAAATTTCTGTTTTTCTGAATTGTTTTTTTGTTTGTTGAGAAGCTTAAACCTTATAAAACCAAAATTGTCAGTCTGAAAGAGCTCTACTCTGACTCTCTTTAAATACTTGAGTTTGGTTATCCTTTGAAGCTGATGGCATTATCCAGTGTCACAGCCCTTGTTATGTAATTTTGTCCAGGAGCACTCTTATTTTTGTTAGCTTTGTGGCTATGACTCAAGAAAGACCAACTTTTCACACCTTGAAGTTACAGTCTTACATAGGGCAAATGCTTCTTGGTTGAAAACCTGACCTGTATGATCTGGAGGCCAATACTGCTAATGAATATTCTCTTTTGAGGATGCTGTTGTCACTAACAATTCTGAAGATAAGATCTATTGTATTAGTAATGTTTTGTAAATAAATCTAACCATCACTAACATATGAAAATTATAGCAGGCAAGAGTCTTATCTGCATGTTGAAAACATGCTGGAGGATGGTGCCTAGGGGTGCTTTGCAGCAGGAGACTCTACAAATTCTAGCTATGACATCTGGAACTCCTCTTGGGAGTGACCAGAGTAGCATCTCTGATATTGTTGGAATGTGCAAATTACAATCTGGTCAGTCCCTGGCTAGTTTTGCTGACCACAATGGAGGTGGTATGGCCATGGTCCAGCCTTTACCCTACCCTTTGTTGGGTTTGTTGTACCTATGGAGACTCTAACTGGGAACAGGGACCATGATTCCCAAGGTGATTTTTTGGCCAAAACGTTCAGACACCCCTGCAACAACTGATCAGATTCTAGCACTTAGAATATGCCGTATAAATCTCTAAATTAAGCATGAGTTGTCCCATTGATTTCAGTGGAACATCTCATTCTTAAATTTATATGCTAGAAAGCTTTACTGGATTAGGTCCTATGAGTGCTTTCTGGTATAAATTGGGATGGTGCCTTTTGTTGTCCTGATTCAAATCTCAGTGAAGTCATGTGAGTGCTTCCATTGCCTTGGATGAGAGCTGGATAGGGCCTTTTGTAAGGTGGTTATTTTATAGAACTTTGAAAAGGGTAATAAAATGTTCCATGCAGTAAATCAGCATTTACATTTTCTTATTAATGTTACTTTTCCCTTCTGCAAGCTTTTTAACTGTAACCGGTGTATTTTTTTCTTTGCTGTTTTTTTTTTTTAATTAATTTTATATGTGTTGGCAGCTATGTTATGTGAAGCAGCATTAAAAGAATACAGATGGTACTCACCATAGGTGAACATTTGGATTGTGAAGAATCCTGCTAGCATATTACAGTGTCTGACTGACCATGAACCAGAACAGAACATTCTGGTAGACGAAAATTGCACTCTGACTGAGAAACACAAGTTAAATGGATTTTAAAAGAGGAAACAGATTGCAGGTCTAGTAGTTTGAAATTAAGGCAAAAGTGCAAACCACCACTGTTTGTGCTTGTGTGTGGTTTGGCCCTGTAAATAGACCTGTGATTGTAGAAGGTATAATTTGAGGTAAAAGACTGGGAAGATTAATTAACTAAAACTGCACTACATGTGCTCTTTGAGAGTCATTATTAAAACAGTAAAATTTCCTACTCTTAAATATTAAAATAAAAATATAAAGTGCCAATGGTGTCACATTTGATGGGTTTTCAGCCTACTGTGCAAAGAAATGTCGAAACTTCTTACAAAAGGGCAAAACTGGCCATGAATCTGGGGCAGGATTTGGTGGCGGGGGCATGTAAGCAGGGCCGGCTCCAGGCCCCAGCGCGCCAAGCGCGTGCTTGGGGCGGCATGCCACAGGGGGTGCTCTGCTGGTTGCCAGGAGGGCGGCAGGCGGCTCCGGTGGACCTCCCGCAGGCATGCCTGCGGAGGGCCCGCTGGTCTGGAGCTGCGGGACCAGCAGACCTTCCGCAGCCACATCTGTGAGAGATCCACCAGAGCCATGGGACCGGCGAGCGGCAGAGCGCCCCCCGCGGCGTGCCGCCGTGCTTGGGGCGGTGAAATGGCTAGAGCCGGCCCTGCATGTAAGGGGGTGTGCATCCTGTCTGCAGCACAGAGCTATGTGTTTATGGAAAGTTAGACAAGTGGCCAGAGACCATGCTATGGCTTGGATTCTCCAGTACTCTACCCTTGACAGGAGTGCATAGAGAGCTGCTTCATCCACTGAGTTGAAGCAACTGCCACAAAATATCTTGGCAGCTGCCTTGTAGCTCATGGCAAAAGATTCCTCCCCTTCTATTTCCCAACAGATTTATCTGTCTGTTCATTGCAAAGAGGATTTGGCCCAAAGTTTCTAAGTGCATGCTCTGTGCAGCAAAACTCTCTTTCTCTCTCTCTCTCTCTTCTCTCTCTCTCTCTGTATGTATGTGTGTGCTTATATAAACACATAAAAGATTACATTAAAAGAACATTATTAAGGCTGCAAAGTCAAACACTCAAATCTTGCATTTCCTAACTTTTAAAGCTGCTTGTGCAACCATAATTTGACTTCCTTATGCATATGCATTATGATACAGTCTTTAATTACATAATCATATACTATTTTTTCCAACCCCTGCTTCTTTCAGTGCACAGGATGGATGGTGCTCAGTTAACAAGCAGCTGTTCATTATTTTGTTTAATCCACATTCACTATGTGGCCCTATCCTTTCTTTACTCTACACTATTCAAACCCTGCTCTGAAGACAGAATTTCCTCATAGACTTTTCTGTGACACTAATCACCATAGCCTCTGAATGCTTGACAAAAATGAATTTATCATCCCAATGCCCCTGTGAGGTGGTGGAGGGTTATTATGCACAATTTAGAGATGGGGAGATTTGGTATTGACAGACCAAGGTAAAAGTGTCCACTAATTTTGGGTTCCCAGTTTGAGATGCCTAGGACCTGATTTTTTTCAGAGTGGTTAGCATTATACAATATTTTATATGTTAAAAGCACAACTCCCATTGACTTACGTTGTAGCTGTGAATGCTCAGCATTACTCCAAATCAGACGCCAGGACCTCAGATTGGGCACAGAAAAATGAGGAACACACAATTGTTGACCACTTGTGAAAAGTTTGCTTTAAGTAACTTGCCCAGCATCATATAGGAACTCTCTGGTGGAGGTGGGGATATAATCTAATTATCCAGGGCATTGTTTATCCTGTAAATTACATGGGCTTAGTCTTATTAAGGTATTGTCTACAAAGGAGAGATTTCTTTGAATAGCTAGAGATTATGAGATAAACTACCTCGAGTCCACTAGCTTTTTTCCCCAAATTATCTGGCATCTTATCTGCAATAATTGATCCAGTTTGGAAGTGAAATAACTCTGCTCTGGAATGAGTATTTTTGGAATAAGTTTCATGTGTACATATCCATATTTTAAATTAACTATTTCCCCTCCGGCAGTCCACTCTCTATCTTACATTGCTTAGCTTTACACTTGGATTGGCCTTTCTGTTTAGCTGTGTGCTTTCTATTGCTTTGGGGTCATCTTGATTAGATGTCTTCTCCCCATATGAATGCTGTTGTGCAGCCAGCTTGTGGTGGGTTCACACACCTGGAGGCATGTACTCATTATACCCTATGTTTCCATATGGACCTCTCTGAAGGTCCTGGATGACTTTTTCCTATTCCTTGTCTGGGCCCATCTGAACAGCAGTCACTAGACTGTCTACAAATTGCTATTGTTGTTTGCAGTGTTGTTGTTGACATGTTGGATATTAGAGATACAAGGGGGGTGAGGATTTTATTGGATTTTTATCATTTTTCTGTGTGATTCATTTGTGATCACAGTGATTGTCTGGCTTCCCCTCATCCAGCCCATTAAATGCCCCAATAACAACTATGTGGGTGAAACCAGACAATCACTATGCGCTTGAATGATCTCAACAGAAAAATGATAACAGACAAAAATACCATATCACCTCTGGGTGAACACTTTTCACAAAACGATCACTCCATATCAGTCCTTGACTTCAAAGGAAACCTGTACAACCTTCAAAAGACAAGCCTGGGAGTTTAAATTAATAAATTTGCTACACACTAAAATCATGCTTTTACTAAAGATACAGGGTTTATGGCTTATTACACAATCTGTTAGCCACTAACCTGGATTTTGTCATAAAACTGGAGAGGTGTTAACTGGACACTTCACCTTAAATGGTCTCTTACAATATGTGTTAACTACTTCCACTAAACAATCTGTTCCACCTTGTGTTTAGCTATGACATTCTGAATACCTTTCCTACAACTGAAAAAGAGCTCTGTGTAGCTTGAAAGTTTGTCTCTCTTTCACCGACAGAACTTGTTTCAATAAAAGATATTACCTCACCCACATTGTCTCTCTAAGGTCTACAAAAAGGCTGACTGAGCAAATGCAAAGGAAGGGATACGCCTGAAACAAAGACCAGTGCCATTTCAAAGCAGAGAAGCTCTGATAGAACTGCAGGAACATAAGGGACAAGAACAGGATCTCTGGTGTTGCTCCCATTACCCGCCCATACAATGAGGAGCTGTACAAAAGTTTTGTAAAAGAGGCTACATAAACCCCAGCATATGGTCTGGACAATATGGGACAGGAAAGCCTTGGAACATTCCCAAGCAACTAGTGAAGATGCCCCTGTGATGGAGTAGGGGCTGTCTGTGTGGGGGATGGGAGAGCTGGGGATGTCTTTAGGTGAGGGACAGGATCTTTAAGCCTGTAACCTGAGCCAGGTAGGGGGAAGGGGGTTAGCACCTTGGCCTGGGAAGCTGGACAAAGGAATCGGCCGGCTGGAGGAGGGGCAGTTCAGTTTCGGTTTTGGGTTGGGTGAGGGGAATTCAGGGGATCCTATGCTGGACCCAAGCACCCTGAAACTCCACAAGGACTCGATTGAGGGGTCCTGACTGTGCCTGCAAGCTCTGCTGTAACCTGCATTCCTGTTGTCCAATAAGCCTTCTGTTTTACTGGCTGGCTGAGAGTCACTGTGGGTCCCAAGAAGAGGGGTGCCGAGCCGGACTCCCCCACACTCCGTGACAGCCCCCAAACAATCCTGATCAGGAAGTGATATCCCCAGGTAGCCAAGAGCTATTTGGGATGCCCAAGCCAGAAACCCAGGTCCTGGAGATGACCTCTGAAATCTAGGAGGAGAGTCAGCCTGAAACTGTTGCAGTGGACAGCTCTACTAGTCATTATTATGTACTGTGTTACAATACAACTATATAGGTGCATTCAGTAACTTTGTTCTGGGTACTGGTTGAGAGATGCAATGTTGGGCAGATGTGAGCTGTATGCCTCTCTGTGTTATCAGCTGTCACCACCACCACTTAGCAGGTTCAAAATGGCATCTGCTTGGATAGTTAAACACTACAGGGTTTATTTCCCTGAAGTATCAAATTCTACGACCATCAGCAAAACAGGTTACCCTTCTCTACCCACTTCCTGTGTCGCTGGATTCTTGCGGTCAATTGCTGCTCCACTTCTCCTTCCTCCTACTCAAAAAGGCCACACCACAGGGGTTAAAAACTAAACACAGAGCAATGCAGACATGTTTACTATAAAGACAGATACAGAAAGAAGAAAAAATTCACAGTTTGATCAGCATCCTCAACTTTTTGCTATATTTACATTTTATGAGGTAAATTGTCAAAATATCTACAGAGATATTTGAAAATGTATAAGTTTCAGAGTAGCAGCCGTGTTAGTCTGTGTCCGCAAAAAGAACAGGAGTACTTGTGGCGCCTTAGAGAGTAACAAATTTATTTCAGCTTGAGCTTTCGTGAGCTACAGCTCACTTCTTCGGATGCATAGAATGGAACACACAGACAGGAGATATTTATACATAAAGAGAACATGAAAAGGTGGAAGTATGCATACCAACAGGAAGAGTCTAATCAATTGAGATGAGCTATCATCAGCAGGAGAAAAAAAACTTTTGAAGTGATAATTAAGATGACCCATAGAAGGTGTGAGGAGAACTTAACATAGGGAAATAGATTCAATTAGTGTAATGACCCAACCATTTCCAGTCTCTGTTTAGGCCTGAGTTAATTGTATCTAATTTGCATATTAATTTGAGTTCAGCAGTCTCTCTTTGGAGTCTGTTTTTGAAGTTTTTTTGTTGCAAAATTGCCACCTTCAAGTCTGTCACTGAGTGGTTAGAGAGGTTGAAGTGTTCTCCCACTGGTTTTTGAATGTTATGATTCCTGATGTCAAATTTGTGTCCGTTTATTCTTTTGCATAGAGACTATCCGGTTTGGCCAACATACATGGCAAAGGAGCATTGCTGGCACATGATGGCATATATCACGTTGGTAGATGTGCAGGTGAACGAACCCCTTATGGCATGGCTGATGTGATTAGGTCCTATGATGGTGTCACTTGAATAGATATGTGGACAGAGCTGGCATCGGGCTTTGTTGCAAGGATAGGGTCCTGGGTTAGTGTTTATGTTGTATGGTGTGCGGTTGCTGGTGAGTATTTGCTTCAGGTTGGGAGGCTGTCTATAAGCGAGGACTGGCCTGTCTCCCAAGATCTATGAGAGTGAGGGATCATCTTTAAGGATAGGTTGTAGATCTTTGATGATGTGCTGGAGAGGTTTTAGTTGGGGGCTGTAGGTGATGGCTAGTGGCATTCTGTTATTTTCTTTGTTGGTCCTGTCCTGTAGTAGGTGGCTTTTGGGTACTCTTCTGGCTCTGTCAATCTATTTTTTCACTTCAGCAGGTGGGTATTGTAGTTTTAAGAATGCTTGATAGAGATCTTGTAGGTGTTTATCTCTGTCTGAGGGATTGGAGCAAATACGGTTGTATCTTAGAGCTTGGCTGTAGACAATGGATCGTGTGGTGTGTCCTGGATGGAAGCTGGAGGCATGTAGGTAAGTATAGCGGTCAGTGGGTTTCCGGTATAGGGTGGTGTTTATGTGACCATCACTTATTAGCACAGTAGTGTCTAGGAAATGGACTGCTTGTGTGGATTGGTCTAGGCTGAGGTTGATGGTGGGATGGAAATTGTTGAAATCACGGTGGAATTCCTCGAGGGCTGTGTGTTCCATTCTATGCATCCGAAGAAGTGAGCTGTAGCTCATGAAAGCTCATGCTGAAATACATTTGTTAATCTCTAAGGTGCCACATGTACTCCTGTTCTTTTTGTGAAAATGTATAAGACATTCATGGTTATTTTAAATCAGACCCTCTGTATTGTTTGCTTCTGCATCATTTCCAGCAGACAGTTCTGCAGGAGAACATTGTGGCACTATGTTCCAACCAGCACTCCAATCTAGCCATGTCCTGAACCCTGTGGAGGACACAGGACACTAGCAGTTCTGTTACAGTCCCCCGGATATCAAGGCCTTCCCATGCCAGTCTACCCATCCCCCTGGACAAAGAAAACATGTTCTGCACCAGTTCCATGGGTTTTAAGTTTGTACTGTTGTGCTGAATCAATTACTATGAAAAGTTCTGCTGAAAAATTTCATTGAGAGTAGAGCTCCTCCTAATAACATCGGTTTCTAATAAAATGTTTACTCAAACACATTTCATTAATTATCTTGGTTACAGCCACATTCTTTTTTCCACCACTTCACCCTGGCATCAAAGTAGGAGCACAACAAATCCCTGAGCAACTTTCACAGACCATTTGGGACACCATGTAGAGGCACCCTCCCTGGCTGCTACTAACATCCAGAAAGTCTCTCCACTACTGCCTACCAGCCATCAGAGAGGATCTCCCCGTTGCTTTCACAGATGTGCAAAATACGGCAAGCATCCAGCCTTGTTCTGAGGTACTTCCACCTTCCCTTCAGTCTTCCAAATGGACGCTCCACAGTCATTCTGCAGCTTCTTTGTTTATAGTTAAACAGCTCGTTTCTCCTGTCCAAGTATGCAATACAAGTCTTCATAAGCCTGGAGAAACAGAAAGTAAGATGTGTCTCAGAACAACAGAAGGAATCACAACACCATTAATATCCATAGCGGTTTCTCTAACTTGTGCATTGACAAACTTTATGACTTGGTACAGCAGCACTTTCTCTGTAGCAGCCCATGCATTTGTAAATCAATTGTTCTCATGAAGAACAAACTACTTAGCTACGGGCTAGTAGCAATCAGGAGTGATTAGCATCCAGATGATGATGTCCACATGCTTCTCTATGCTGAAGGGAAATTTCATGTTGGTGTTCTGCTGCTGCAGCTCTGGAGTGAGCTCTGGGCAGATTTCTAGGAAAATAATCTTACTCACTCTAAAGTTTTGCTGCCCCTACTGGTCATTTCAGGTCTACATTCCTATCTTGTCCCACTAATCAGTCCTAGTTGGCTGTGCACTGATGTGGCGCTCCACTGAGTGAAGCTGCTCCAGGAAAATTTCCTGCAGAAGTAACTGCTTGATTTAATCTTTATCCTCTTTCCTTTACCCATATCACAGCAACAGCACTGTCTTGGTCTTCTAACCCATCCAAAGCCATTTACCTGCATGACTGCCAATACATGTGGAGCAGCCTAGTGTATTAATGACAGTCAGAATAGCAAAGGTGAACAGTTTTCTATGTGTGCCCGACAGCAGATTGAAAATCGCACTGTTTTGCAGAAAAACCCAGATGAATTATGGGATGCTAGGAGATGATTCATGGGAATTATTTGGTTTGGCCCCAAATCCCAAAATTCCAATAGATCTTGTTAGGCATCCTAAAATGCATCATGAGAAAAATCCCAGAATGCATAGAGCCTGGCGGTAGAACATTATACTTTAGAATATCTGCCTAGAAGGCTGTGTGGTTATTTCAAAAAAGCACAGAGCCTTATGGACACATGATTCACAAAGGAAGTAGCTTAAACCAGTGCAAACAAAGCTGTGTGGGCACATGCCTTTTCTATAGTAATTCCACATTAGTTAAAGTGTAAAAACATATTCTGAGAAAACTTTCCTGTGTAGACAATGCCTTAGACTCCCTTAGATTCATACTCCAATACATGTCACCTTGGAATTTAATCCACTGCATCTCTATAAACCTGATGAAATATACTATGATACAGCTGATGTGCTGACTGACTGGAAGAGAGAGTATGGTAGGAAAAGTGACAAAGGGAAGCATGTAAGTAGTTGTAACTTGCTAGGCACAATGTATACTCTGAATCAGATTTTACTTTCTTTAGCAAAGTATAACATACACCCGTTGTTTAATTACTTGCATTATGCTGTGTAATTGGTTTTGCTATATATCTGGGAATATATAGCCCAAAAAATCACACAAATGTACTTTTGAATTTTTAAATGATTGCATGTGGAGTGTGTCTCATCTGAATTTTGGAAATAGCAAATTTGAAGCAAATGCTGGCCAATTTTAACACAAAATTAATTTTGAATTTGTAAACTTAAGTATTGCAAGGTCTTGCCTACACTTAAAATGCTGCAGCAGCACAGTAGCAGAGGTGCAACTATACTGCTTCAGTGATAACACTACCTTTGCCAACAGGCAGAGTTCTCCCACTGGTGTAGGTAATCCATTTCCCTGAGAGTCAGTAGCTGGGTTGATGGGATAATTCTCCCATTGACCTAGAACTGTCTGCACTGGGGGTTAAAGTGTGTCACTCAGATGTGGCTTTTTCAAACCCCTTTGTGATGTATTTATACTGACCTAATTTCCTACTGTACACCAGGCTACAATCATCCAGTCAGGAACTGCTTTGAACATATCCAATTAAGACCGATCAATGCAGTTTAATTTTTAATGTAAAAAAAAAAATCAGTGATCTGCTCACAAAAGTTTGTGGAGCAAGAATTATTTGTAGACATTATTTGGAAAATAACTTAAAATACAAACAAATTGAAGAAAAGAGTGATCTGATTGTGGACAATTTGAAAACAGAAAAAATCAACATTCGTTCAATACATTATTACAGGTTTTTTTACTCTGTTTTGGGGAATGGAAAGTGAATGACCTTTTGGCTTCATTTCTTCAATAGTAGGCCTCTAACAAGGCTGCCAGTTACTACCAGTTGGTATGGACCCCTATCTGCTATGAACTAGACTTTGCCACTCTTTAGGCAACAACAGGTAACAGATTCAGTTCATTAACAATCCAGGCCTGATTTGAACTTAACAGTGAAAGTTTCTATTACCAATCACATGAGCCAACTAGTCTCATGAGGATTTTTAAAAAACTTTTATCTTGTGTAAGATGCATGTCTTCAATCCTGCACAGAGAAGCATAGTTAAATATCTGAGACCATCTAATAGGAAATCCATGACTGATGTGAATGGTGCCAGATGGGTACCAAAAATAATTAGAATGTCGGTGCTTTCTATTTAGGGTACTACTAAGGACCCGATTCTGGTCAGTCCATGGAAATGTACTTTCAACTGCACCTAACTGAAACATATATTAAAGGATGAACTGAAATTTATATGTTTTTATTTCTTGGAGCAATCAAATACCCTACTAGCATAATTATGCCAGTGATGTACAAGTACAGAGGCAAAAGCAATAGTTAAAACATTTTTTAAACTATTGTGCCTCTTGGTGAAAATAACTGTTTGCATCTGGAAAAGAAATATCCAGGTCACATTGGTATTGTTTTTATAATTCAGAATTGCATTCTCATTATAAAATTTGACTCTCTCAAGTCAGTACACAGAGGCAGGTTTAAAATTGAAACCACAGTGTTTAGTTTTACAAGTAGTGATTTTTGGAAGGAACAATCTCAAAAAAGTGTTGCTTGATGTATAGTAGATAGAGACACATGACTCCATTTAGAATACAATGAACCTTGTGACTGAGGTAATAAGGAATCAGGTGTAACATCTTTTAATCATACATTTTAGTAATCTCAAAATAATTCCCACCGTGTGGTAGCATTCACTGTTCCTGTCACTACGCTTGGTTGGAGGCAGAATGATCTCTCTGTCTTAATGCAAAGAAGTGTATTTCCAGGTGGACTGCTTCAAGGCTCCATTTTTTAGGTAAGCAGCATACTAATTTGACTTAAACTAGAGCACATTTATTGCTTTTATTCTTCACTTGGTAGTCTTTAAGATATTATTTGCTATAGTGATGAAATAATCATTTAGAAAAAATACTCATTCTGGCACTAAATGCAATGTAAAATCAGTTTTCAAGGAACAAAGGCAATGTAAAGCCTAAGTGACTGGAACATATGCATTGCACTTCTGCTTAAATTTCTGGTAGTTGACATTAATCCTGCAACCTCTTTAATCTGGAGTTTTAGCTTTGATATGTACCAAAAACAACCAGACACATCTCACATTTATTCTTTATGTGAATATTTATAATCATTCTATCCCAGGGGCATCATCTGCTAAAAAGTTCAGCAATTAAATAGTTGATGCTGATATTTGAAGTATTATCATTAGGCTATTAAACCTGAGATGAGGCTTCAGTGGCTCTCTGCAGATTCAAAAACAGGACACTGTATTGGCTTATACTTAGTTCACCCTTTAAAAGTCAGAGTTTTTTTGCATTCCAATGCACTAGAAAATTATTTTAATTAAAAAGATGAAGGCTCAGATTCTGACAAATTTGAATGCGCCATTTGAGCCCAGTATGTCAAATGGGCTGGATCCAACCTGCAAGCCTGGAGTTGACACCTCTGTCTTATTAATATGAACAAAGAATTCTGTTATATAAGAATACCCTGACCAAGGTATATTTTCTAAGCATATGTGAGAGTACCAGACTGTCTTTCTATCTTTACATATACTGGAGAAAATGTCTTACTGCTTATTAAAAATCAGCTGCCCAACTACTGTAAAGGGCATGTGGTATTTAATTGAAAAAATTGTTTTAAAAACAATAACAGTTTGGTCTCAGGAATTCTAATGAAACATTTCCTCATGGAAAATGGAATTTCATCAAAGTCTGAGTCCTCATGGGAGTCTCTGCAGTGGTTCAATCACAGGGAGAGACCACCATGCATTAGGGCCCATAGGGGAGAATGTTGGAAGTGCAGGACTCAGAACTACAACTCCCATGAAGCACAGTGGTAGCTCAGGCAGGTGTAGAGATTCATGTTGAATCAACCCATGTCAGAATGTTTCATGTGGATTCAAAATACTGCAATTAAATGTTATATTTCTGAATTTAAATTTTTCTGAACTTTTTGTTCTGTGGAAAGTTTTAATATTTTGATTTTTCTGCTTCGGGGTCTACCTCTGAATGTGGTTGTTTGGAGAATTCCATTCACTACTTTACTCAAAAATCTTGGATGCTCAAAAAAATCTAAAAATTCAACAACAATTCATAGTGTTGTCATGAAGGCAGGGTCTGAGAGTCTGAACAGTTTAATTTTAATATCAACCTCATAAGTTTCTCAACAGTGCAATGGTCATCACCAAAATAACCAGCAATGATTTTAAAAACTCCCACTGTGTTTTTATAAATATAGCTTATACACCAATGTGATAGTTATTTGTAAGGAACCTAAGGTAGATTTAAAAAATACCAGCCCTTAATCTGTCCCAACAATTTCTACCTTTAAATGCACACAAGAAACTTTTATCATTCATTAATGATGAAGAAAGCTATCTGGTATGCATATAATGCTTTTTTTAAAAGTAATTTTTGTAGATGCTTTTCTACTCTTTTAAAATCACTAGATGTTATACTTTGAATGCTTACTGGTATTATTAACACAAGCTTGAGGTCGTGATGGGGTTTCTGTTAATATTTCCCCTTCTCAGTTGTCAGCTCCAGAGCTTGTTAAATTACATTGCTCTGCAACCTGGTGTGGAAATTGGTATCCCTATATTATAAGAGTAAAAAAATGCAGTCTCAATATGTTCGTTTCCCTGCTATTAGTGTCTATTTGTTGTCCACCTTTTTTGGTGTCATCCACCTTTTAGATGGCAGTTGTCACTGTAACATCATTTTACACATGTATAACCTCCACACAGTTCTGTGAATTATTTTGGGGGGTTTTGGTACTAAACATGTTTAATGACTTACTGAATGGTATGTCAAATAATCTTATAGGACTAAACTTGTGAGTACTGACAAGAAGTATAGCTAATCTCACTATACAGCTAGAAAAGTTTTCTGGTTTCCTCCTTTTTTTTTTGCTAAGTATAAAGGGGTCTTATTTTCCTTCAACTAGAAACCTTTGGCTGGGGCATATTAGTATTTGTCTTCCAACGGCTCATTTCATGTCCATCCTCCCTTCCTAATTAGTTTGGAACTGATTATTGGAGTAAATATTCATTTCATCCTTTGTGTAAAAGAGGTAGAGGATTGCCAGGTTCATTTAGAGAAGTGGCTAAGAGTTCACAGCTATCCCATGGCATGATTTCTTCTTGTCTATGGAGAATGTTACTTTTTGCAGATAAAGCTACATGGAGTATATACTTGCTGCTGCTATCTCACTCCTGCAGCCTGACCGATATTTTTTAACAAAAATCAGTTGTTTACAAAAGGCTTTAAAGTGATATATTTACTTTAAAAATAACTGTGTAAAATAACACATTCTAAATCAATAGATCTCCTCCCTTTGTGTGTATTCAGCATCATATTTGCCCTCAGAGACTAGGTCCAGTTTGCACGGCTAGCTGGTGTTAGTAAAATATCATTTTACTTGTAAACTGAGCAAATCGTCAGAGACGGAAATCATTGAGAGACAATATCATGAGGATCCATGTTTGGCATTTTTCCAAAGTCACTTGGCAGGGTAGAACAGCTCTTTAACTCCTCCAAGAGACAACATCAAAAATGGGGAGGGGGAAAGAGAGACATCACTTTAAACATGTCCATCATCCACCTGATTCCCCATTAATACCTGACTGTCAGTAGACCTGTGTTCATGCAGAGTCCATATGTTCTCAGTTTAGGTTTGGGTCCTAATTGCTTAAGGTTAAGCAGGTAAGTAACCCATTCACTTCAGTGGCACTATTCATGTGATGAATTTAAGAATGCAAAGAAGCAACTGAGCACTAATAACATTTTGAGACCTATTCATAGAGGACCTCATGTACTACAATATTTATGCACAGCAAACCTCAATTAAAGATGGCAATTTCAATGTCTAAATTAATTGTGTTTTTTAACCTGGCATTTTAAGTGGTTTTCTATGAAAATCAATTTTACATACCTGTATCATTTGCATTATGCAACTGACTACTAATTTTTTGGGGAAAAATTGATGTTAACTTCATGTTTGTAATCTTTTATTGAAACGCTCATATGCCTTTCAAAATTAAGCTATGTTTAAATCCATGTAATGCAGGATTTTAACCCCTCCTTGGTTTTAAATTTAAACATGACAATTCTCTCTCTCACTCTTTTTTAAAAAACTTTTTATATTACTATAAAAAGGGAAGTTAAAGGAATTTGCATGTAGTGTTGCTCATATTTCATAATTATTGTGACACACAGATAACTTTTTCAAATGCAATGTGATCCACTGAGAATGGCATAGAAGCAGCTGGCTTAGCCCTTGTGGGAAAGTGCGCATCTCACATTACTCAACTCTGGTTTCCATCTCACATTAAAGATTGGTTTTGATGGGCTCAAAGGGATCCCCATTCAGTCTCCTTTACTAGAGGATGCTGTTTATGATGTGGAGCCTTTAGAGGGTATGTGGAGGGATTAAGTGGTTGTGAAATGGATTTTCTATTGGGGGAAATAAACCACTAAAATATGTAATGCCCCAATGTGAGTTTCAGTGGGAAATTTATTTAAAGAAAAACTGTCAACCTTCATTTACATCTGTAAAATGTGCATACCTATGATTATTACAGTGAACACCCAGGCTCAGGCTTTTAAAGGTGTTGATGCATTCAGCATTGCAATGCCTAATTGATTTAAGAGCCTAAATCACATTTCCAAAAGGAATTCAGGCATTTAGGAACCAAAATCCTATTGACAACTGATAGTATTTAGGCTCCTAAGTGCCTAAATCACATTTAAAAATGAGACATAGGTTCCTGCATCAGTTAGGCATTACTATGCTGAGCACAGCAATCCCTATAAATCCTCAAAAATCTGGGCCCTAGCCTTACCATTTAAAAACTTAAGAGAGTGCTTAACTTCACTACTGTGTCTAGTTCCACTGAAATAAAAAACAACAAGGAGCCCAGTGGCACCTTAAAGACTAACAGATTTATTTGGGCATAAGCTTTCGTGAGTAAAAAAACCTCACTTCTTCAGGTGCATGGAGTGAAAGTTACAGATGCAGGCATTATATAATGACACATGGAGAGAAGGGAGTTACCTCAAAAGTGGAGAACCGGTGTTGACAGGGCCAATTCGATCAGGGTGGATGTAGTCCACTCCCAATAATAGATGAGGAGGTGTCAATTCCAGGAGAGGCAAAGCTGCTTTTGTAATGAGCCAGCCACTACAAGTCCCTATTCAAGCCCAAATTAATGGTGTTAAATTTGCAAATGAATTTTAATCTGATGTTTCTCTTTGAAGTCTGTTTCTGAAGTTTATAATCAAAGGGGTTGACAAAGGAGATGCTGTAGTCATAATGAAGAGGTTGGATTATGAACAGGAGGTTTCCAGGCAACTCTCCAACACCACATTCTACAGGCCATTATCCTCTCATCCCACTGAGGAATACCAAAAGAAACTACATCATCTGCTCAAGAAACTCCCAGCAACCGCACGGGAACAAATTTTCACAGACACACCCCCAGAGCCCCGACCAGGAATATTCTATCTGCTACCCAAGATCCATAAACCTGGAAATCCTGGATGCCCCATCATCTCAGGCATTGGCACTCTTACAGCAGGATTATCTGGTTATTTGGACTCTCTCCTCAAACCCTACACTATCAGCACTCCCAGCTATCTTCGAGACACCACCGACTTCCTGAGGAAACTACAATGTGTCTGACGAAGTAGGTATTCACCGACAAAAGCTTATGCTCCAATACTTCTGTTAGTCTATAAGGTGCCACAGGACTCTTTGTCACTTTTTACAGATCCACACTAACATGACTACCCCCCTGATACTTGATACAATGCATTTGTGAACTTCCTGAAAACACCATCCTGGCCACCATGGTTGTGGCCACCATATGAGGATGGGCTACAAGCTGTCAGGAACAGTATCCCTGATGATGCCACAGCATGCCTAGTGGCTGAGCTTTGTGACTTTGTCCTCACTCACAACAATTTCAGATTTGGGGACAACTTATACCTTCAAGTCAGTGGCACTGCTATGGGTACCTGCATGGCCTCACAGTATGCCAACATTTTTATGGCTGACTTAGAACAATGTTTCCTCAACTCTCCTCCCCTAGCACCCCTCCCCTACTTACACTACACTGATGACATCTTCATCATATGGATCCATGGAAAGGAGGCCCTTGGAGAATTCCACCTGGATTTCAACAATTTCCACCCCACCATCAACCTCAGCCTGGACTAGTCCACACAAGAGATCCACTTCCTCGACACTACAGTGCAAATAAGTGATGGTCACATAAACACCACCCTATACCGGAAACCTACTGACCACTATACTTACCTACATGCCTCCAGCTTCTATCCAGGACACATCACACGACCCATTGTCTACAGCCAAGCCCTAAGATACAACTGAATTTGCTCCAATCCCTCAGATAGAGATAAATACCTACAAGATCTTTATCAAGCATTCTGATGGACTGAGAGAGATTAGACATTAAATTTTGTCCTGCACCTAAGACCAGTGTACTTTGGAGATAAAACTTCATATTTTGAGTGTGGTGAGGAAAAAGAAACATTTTTCTGGTAGTTGGAGTCAGCATTATTTGGTGTAGCTCACGAGTGGGAGTGCCAACTTCAGTGTAGACTGCCAAAAGGCAGGGCAGAAGCTCCAAGCTGGTTGTACATTCTATAATTTAATTAGATTTTACTATCCCAGTAACAAGTGTGAACTTTTAAAGCACTACAACAGTCTTATCATGGAGTCAGACAGTCCTGTTGGGTATTCCAATCTTTCCTGCTACTTAGGCATGTGCAATATGTGATAGATGGTCACTTTACACCAAAAATCACAACAATATTCAGGTTACTCCCAGTCCCAAAGGACTAGTCAATTACCCCAAGTCAATTGTACTCAGAGCTCAAGCTAAAGACAAGGCCTGCAGCCAATCATGTAATAAACTAACTAAAGATTTATTAACTAAGAAAAGAAATAAGACCGTTATTTATAAGATTAAGATAAGCGTGCACACACACACACACACACAAATGTGGTACAATCTTAAATTCAAAAGGTAATAGAAACTTTTATAGCAAGCAAGCTTTTATGTCCTTTAGGGCTAACCCAAGCCAAGCAGCTTGGGGATTTCTTGCTTATTTCTAGGAATGTTTGCCCCTCAGAGTTCAGCTAGCATAAACAGACCCCAATTCCTTCTGGCTAGGGATTTTTATGTCCTCCCCACCCCCTCTGAGTTCAAGCTGATGAGACAAGTGCTCCTGCATGTAGCCTCTTCATGGATGAGTGGGGGAAACAACTGACAAAGTCTTTGTTCAAAAATAGTTCATTTGGATTCAGTAGTCCTTCCTGATGGACAGGATATAACAGTTCCTGGGGTGATCTAATATTTCACATTTGGTAATGCTTTTCCCTTGACTAGGGAATTTACAGTCTTAATCATTTTTACAGTTACAGAGAAAACATTTAAACATTACCTTATAACATGGAATACAGACATTATAAGTAGTATTAATATATGCAGCATCATAAAAGTATTCCATAAATTCTAAACACTAAATACATTGTTATAAAGCTAATATTTATTCTGATAATGATAACACAGAAGTAAGCCAGACTGGTTTCCAGTTATGCATTTGTAAGTATTCAGTGAAACCTAGGGACCTTTGCAGGAGCTGACACCTAGTCTAAGAGCATCACAGGTAGTTATGCATATATTTTTAGATTATCACTGCATAGAAGCTACTAAAAGGTTTGGAACAGTGATACCAAGTCAGGTATTTCTGGGGTGGGGGAAATTTTTTCAGATCAGAGTTTAAATATGCAATTAAGAACAACTAGTTAAGCCAGACACCCCTGCCATGAGTATATGGGGTGTGTGTGCAAGAGTAAACCCAGGGAAGGGGGATGATTTATGCACCTGCCAAGCCGAAGTGGGAGCCAGGGCATTTTGAGATCCCACCCCTATATCACCGTCTGGGCCTGTTGACATTAATTCCCCAGCTTGGGGAAAGAGCTCACTGCCTGGGCGAGAGGCATTGCTAGTATTGGAGGCTGGCCCATGCAGCTTCCTCTGTCATTGCTGTTATTTGGGTGGGAATGAGGAGGGGGAAGAAACAACATGGCAGCAGAGTCACTGGCTCATGTGACCTGAGCCAGCTTTCAAACTGCTGCCATTCAAGAGCATTCACACAGGCTCAGTTTTGATGGGCCTGGATGCTAATTGGATGGGACATGCCCCATCAAGGCCCAGTTGTTGCTATGCCCCTGCTTTGAGCAAGTGCATAAACCTTAAGGGGAGCATTTGTCCTCCCCCATGTTCCTCCCCAATTTGCACCCTTTTTCTGGAATGCTTGAAATATTGTATGTGAAGATGGATTGGGGGCAGAGTACGGATGAGGTCAAAGTTCAATTCCTCATGGCTCTGCAATTTCTCATATGGATATCTTTATCACCTATTCTCTGTGTATTTATCAATCTATATCTCAGAGACAAGATCTTCTTCAGGTCTGTGCAACTTGAAAGCTTGTCTCTTTCACCAGCAGAAGTTAGTCCAATAAAAGATATTACCTCCCCCACCTTGTTTCTATCATTTCCTGGGATTAATACATCTACAACAATACTGCAAATTCATATCTCACTATTTATAGTGTTTTATAACTTTATATACAAGCACACTTTGCTTAATATATGGCTATGTTATGTTCATATCTGGCTGGGGAGAAATTAAAAGATTGTGGGCATAAAATTTCCTTGTTTGCCTCTACTTTTATTTATTTTTTGCCAGAATAGTATGTGCAGTAGTTTGAGGTACAGCTATTGTACACAGACTCCTCCTTGTGGTGGTAGTGATTTTAAGTCTTATGCTCCAAAATTCACTATTTCCTTCAACAGAAAGTCTTCTGTTGGTAGTGTAGTACCGATCAGAATTAACTTTATATTTGTATTAACATTAGAATATTTGTATTAACATTAGAAAATAATAATGTTGAAGTACAGTATGTCTGACAATAAGTTATAACAGGCATAGTTCTCTTTTACTGTTCCATTTGTTTGTTTGATTTTCATTCAGGTTTCCATATGGGGAAGGACTAGCCTTATGGGCCCACTAAATAGTATGGAAAATTTCTAGTTCAGTATCAGCTTCCTTCTGCGAAACATACTTTGGTTTAAATATCTTAAAATCCAACTCTAGGCATAAAAAGCAGTGATGGTGAATAGATATTCTCTTTTTCGCTGGATAGCTGAACCCACAATTCATCTGTTTTCGCTTGGCCATCGATACTGGGGAAATGTACACATAGATTTTGTGTGTGTGAAATATTAAACATTCCACATCTGTAACCTTTCATATGTATCTTGAGAACAAAGGGTGAAATTTACCCAGTTGAGTGGGCCAGTACCAAGCCTAAGTATATACTTGCTTTCTCTGGTTACGCGGTATAGATATTACGCAGCTTTCGGTGACAATGCTCTATAGATTGCTGTTCACAAGCAAGGAACCAGTTCAAAGGAACTAGGGCCCAGATTCATAAAAGGATATAGGCACCTAACTTCCATTTTAGGTGCCTTAGTCCAAAATTCAGGCATCACTGAGATTCTCAAAACCTCTTCTAAATTGCAGACTTACCATAGAATTGCATAAAGTCCCTCAGCACTTAAATTTCTACCTAAATCCCTTTGTGGATTTGTGCCCATGTGTCTCATCCAGCAAGTGTCCTCCTGAGAGGTTTCTTTCTTTCCTCCTTTCATTGCTTGAACAGTGTACCATAGTGAGTCTTGGTATATGAATAACTGAATATTTCAAAATTACAGGTTATTAACAAATAATTAGACAAACTGTTTTTTTTCCTAAAAGACAAACTGTAGAAAATTAATCAAGAATAATTATTGCTGGCATATATAAAAAGTTAGTTGATCTTTGCAGTCTTTTCATATATTTGTGAATAAACAGTGAAAAAGGGAACCTGATTAAAAGAAATTGAAGTTGATGGAAAGACTCACATTGGCTTTAATGAGCTTTGGATCAGGCCTACAGGGAGCAGACTGGAGGTTAATCAAAGTCAACTTTTGTTGTTTCAAGCCAATTAGCTGAGTATCTTGGCACCCCGGGAACACTATAGTTTTCTACTTTATTACTATTTTGGTATTAGTGTTTTAATAGGAATACAAAAATAGAAACATGGTTTGGATAGAGTCTCAAAACTACTGTAGTAATGTAGATTAATTACAGTTAGTTATAGACGTGCAAGCTTGAATTAATATGCAAATTTTGTGTTTGGTTTTCTAAATCATAGGTATTCTTATAAAAGACCTGCAAGCTTTTAAAATTCTTTTTAAATGATATGTAAGCAGAATGACAAGTTAAGGTTACTAGATTTCTTCTAGCAATTATATGGACTACAGAGGAAGTGAGGGAAATTGTCCTTCAGGTTGCATTCACAAAAGGGACCATCTGTGTACAGATCTCCTGCTGCATGCAGTTGTGGACCTACTGGTCTTGCCTTGTTATCAATTCCAGACTGACGCTGAAGTCACTATATGGACTACAGAGGAAGTGAGGGAAATTGTCCTTCAGGTTGCATTCACAAAAGGGACCATCTGTGTACAGATCTCCTGCTGCATGCAGTTGTGGACCTACTGGTCTTGCCTTGTTATCAATTCCAGACTGACGCTGAAGTCGCTGTATGGAGCACCACTCCATGGCATTCAATGGGTCTATGTAGATCCCCTGCACTGGCTCTTCATATGCTGCTTCCTTTCCCATGCATTAGGACATTGCATGACCATGGGGTAGAGTAAGCAAAATCAGTCTGATGCTTTTAAAGAGAGGATCCAGAACAGCATCATCTCTGTCTTGTCTCTCTCCCCTCATCCTTTTATTTCATACCTGCTGTATTGTCTGTTCAGGGCACTGTGTCCCATTGTGGTCTATCTGTATGGTGGGCTTCTAGCTGATAATAAATCATTAGTAAGTTTCACTTTGCAGTTGGTGGCACATAGTTATTTGCTGGTGCACAAGTTCACCCTTTAGGCTTTTGCTTCTGGATCTGCTTTTGTCATAAACAGATAGTTAAGAGTTAATGTCTCTTTTACCTGTAAAGGGTTAAGAAGCTCAGTGAACCTGGCTCACACCTGACCAGAGGAACAATCGGGGGACAAGATACTTTCAAATCTTGGTGGAGGGAAGTCTTTGTTTGTGCTGTTTGTTTTGTTCGCTGTTCGCTTTTGGAGCTAAGAGGGACCAGAGGTACACCCAGGTTTTCCCCAATCTTTCTGAATCAGTCTCTCATGTTTCAAAATAGTAAGTATAGTCAGGAAAGGCGGATTAGTCTTATGTTTGTTTTCTTAACTTGTAAATATGTCTTTTACTGGAAGGATTTTTACCTCTGTTTGCTGTACTTTGAATCTCAGGCTAGGGGGCGGGATGGGGGGGAAGTTCCTCTAGTCTATATGAATCTGAATACCCTGTAAGCATTTACCATCCTGATTTTACAGAGATAATTTTTACTTTTTCTTTCGTTAATTAAAAGCTTTCTTTTTAAGAACCTGATTGATTTTTCCTGGTTTTGGAATCTAAGGGATTGAGTCTAAACTCACCAGGGATTGGTGGGGGGAAAAGGAAGGGAATGGTTAATTCCTCTTTGTTTTAAGATGCAAGGCGTTTGGATCTGTATAGCTTCCTAAGGCAACCCAGGGAGGGAAAAGTCTTTGGGGGGGGGGAAGGAGGGGGAATGGTTTATTTCTCTTTGTTTTAAGACCCAATGGGTTTGGGTCTTGGGTTCCCCAGGGAAGGTTTTGGGGGAACAGGAAGTGTGCCAAACACTATATTTTTGGCTGGTGGCAGCGTTATCAGATCTAAGCTAGGAATTAAGCTTAGAAGGGTCTGTGCAGGTCCCCACTTTTTGGACACTAAAGTTCAAAGTGGGGAAAAGACCTTGACAGCTCTCCTGGCTGCATCCCTGACTGCAGAACTGCCAATGAGCACACTGTTGTCTACTACTACTAGGCCCCTGTTCAAGCTTATTAGAGATGCTACCACAAGAGTTTGTTGGCAGCACCATCACTAGTCTGACTCTATGAACTTAGTAGTGTCACTAGGATACATCATCTCTGGAAATGTGGAGCAAATGATGTCTCTTACTCAAATGAGTTATTTTTATTAATAGCCTTTGATTAAACTTCCTTTTATTCATAACAATGTCCACTAAGCATATAAAAATCAGATAAACAATAACATAGAGTTCCATGTTTTCAGTTTTCATTTGTAAATCTGGGAATTTTTCCATATTTATTTTCCAGACATTAAAACTGGAATGAAATTGGGTTAAAATAATTTTTAAAAATTGGGAAAAATCAGGGAAAAAAGAAAAACAAACAAAAATACCCTTTCATAATACACACATTTTACTATAGTATCATTGATATTGGGGTTTTTTATGTACAGAGATTTTTTTTTGGTATATCTCAGAGCTAGTAGTTTTTCCAGAAATACTGGTTTGTGTACGCTTCGATAATTTTCTTCAAAGTATCCTCCCTCTTGTTGAGCCTCTTGCTGTCTTGGAGATAGTCCAACTTTGAAAATAAGCGCTGTGCATCAATAGATTCAAGAGGTACACTCAAAGCTCACTGTGCTCCTTTGCTGAAGTTGGGACTTGTTTCTTGATGACTGTTCCAAAAAGCCAGGACATCCAGTTTCATGCTGTCAGGGTTAGGCATGTTCATGTAAGTAGTAAATTTCCCTTTCAGATATGAAATTTTATCTTTCGTGGCAAATGGTAGAAATATTCTGGCATAACAGTTATAGTCTGTTGCGAAATTCACTTTGAGGAAGGGATGACATTCCAAAAAGAATCTTCATCCCCAAACACTTCAGGGATCCGATTATGGGCCAAAGTTGTCTCCCATTTCTTTCTGAGCATTGTGTTGAAGGTTTTGAATGCTTTTTTATTTTCTAGTT
Source organism: Gopherus flavomarginatus (assembly GCF_025201925.1). Taxonomy (NCBI): domain Eukaryota; kingdom Metazoa; phylum Chordata; order Testudines; family Testudinidae; genus Gopherus; species Gopherus flavomarginatus. Next base: position 72,012,278 of record NC_066618.1, on the reverse strand, counting down.
TTCTGGAGTTGGAAGGATTTCCAGAAATCCAGATTTCCTGCTTATGTTTCTCCTGCAGCTTTTGTGCTCATTTCAGGTGAGATTTTGCTTGTCAGGACCTGGTAAAAGTCTGTATTGGAAAACGTTTTGTCAGTAGTGAGAGAAAACTCCAATGTTTTCTGTGTGTCACATGGTGATTCCAAGTTTTCATCAATGACTGTTACCTTGGTGTGCAGAATCTGGTGATCATTTTGGTTATTTGCCAGTCTCTTCAGAGTTTCTGCTCTAGAACCAACAAATTCAGGATGATCTAGCACAGTCCATGAATTAATTACATGACAGCCAGCGAAGTACAAGCTCAGCCACCCACGTGTCACAACAGCGGTAGGTAAAGGGCAGTCAGCTCTGCACTCGTCTCACACTGTGTAAAACAAAACCTTCCAGTTGTTTGCATGCTTCAGAATCCAATGATGCAAGATTTTGGCCTTGGCTACACTGGCGCTTTACAGCGCTGCAACTTTCTCGCTCAGGGGTGTGAAAAAAAACACTTCCCTGAGCGCTGCATGATACAGTGCCATAAAGCGCCAGTGTAAACAGTGCCGCAGCTCCCAGCGCTGCAAGCTAATCCCCATGAGGAGGTGGAGTACGTGCAGTGCTGGGAGAGCTCTCTCCCAGCGCTGGCGCTGCGACGACACTCACAGTTCAAAGCGCTGCCGCGGCAGCGCTTTGAAGTTTCGAGTGTAGCCAAGCCCCTTATGTGTTTCATTTCTTCTGTAGCAGTAGCTGCTGACAGTACAACATTGATCAGATGAACAGGACAAGTAATATATAAAAGCTCTGGTTTCTGATTGAGTGTTATCTCCCATGTAGGAAGCAGAATCTGTCTTAGTTGTGGCCACATTTTCCCAAGTTAGTTGGTACATCTTAAACATGTCAGTTATTGCTGTGTCCACAGAACAGGTGTCAGCAGAGGGGATAAATGTCACATCAGCACAAAACAATGAGGGTTTATGCACTTTGAAATCAAGAAATGAAAACAAAAGGCCAAGAATCAGATGGCCCAAAGCATCAGGAGACTTGTCAAAAATCAGACTAAACAACACATTTCCACCAATTTGTTCCATCAGTTTAGTTACTAAAGCATCATCATTCTCTTTCTGATACTTACGAGTGAGGTGTCCTGCATTAGGAAAGGTTTTTGCTGCTAGACAGTATTGTCTCACAAAGTCAGCAATAGGCCCCTCTGCATTTAATAGTGGTTGTCCAGTGAAACAAAGAGCATGCAGAAATTCATTGACATAGTTGTTCTGTGTCTTCTCTTTCATTAAAGTCCAGTTAAAGCTCCTGATATTGACTATTTATCCTGAAACTTGCTTTCTTCTTTAAGCTTCGTGTGTTGCTTGCTTTCAACATGCCCCCTTATTTTGCCAGCATGAGCACTGACCTCACTGCTGCAGTATTTGCAGCACAATGCGTCCTCTTCACTCCCATCATTACTTTTCTTGAAAATTTCTAAGCACTGATTTTCTTGTTGGTATTGAGGCATAGATTTGTGCTTTTGCCCCATGTTTACTTTTGACCTTATCTTTATTTGTGGAGGATTGATTGCTTAAATTCTGTGCTGCATTAAACAGATGCAAAGAAATAGGTGGGCAGTGTCTCCTTGTGAGCTGATCATAGCGTGATATTAACATTGTTTGATCTTCTGACCTGCACTGTGTGTGGGTTCTGTGTTTTTTTACACTGCAGAACTACTTCAATTTCAGCTTGCAGGACACAACAGTCATATAAAATGTTGATGTTTAACAAAAATTAGTACCCCACGCCAAAATTGAGTTGATTGATAAATTGGTGTAAATCAGTAAAAAAGAAACTCCTTTAACAAAAAAACCCTGGCAATTTTTCAGCGAAAATCAGTAAAAACTGAAAACGGAGAACACTACATATAAACTAATAAAAATTATTAACACATGCCCTTGCATAAGGTAGGATAAGCTCTGTCCTGGTAACATCTCTCACCACCTCTTACTGGAAGCTTTGTGAAAATCGAATGCCATCCCTAGGACCATGTCCAGGTGATATGGAAAGTTATAATTTTAAGATTATACTCAGCAGTTGCAAATCCTGATGCTGAGTGAAAGTATGTGTGTGTCCTACATAGTACTGCAGAGGAACTGTGTCCTGTAGCATGTTTTAAAAATGCTAGCCTTTGATTGTTACAGATTGGCCAGCTGCTACTACTACCCAATTCACAAGGGAGAGAGAAGGGGAAATTGTCATCAGTTACCAAGATAAGAGTGTTATCATAGAATCATAGGACTGGAAGGGACCTCGAGAGGTCATCGAGTCCAGTCCCCTGCACTCAAGGCAGGACTAAGTATTATCTAGACCAGTGTTTCCCAAACTTACAACAGTCGTGTACCCCTTTTGAGACATTTGTCTTACCGTCATACCCCTTCTCCGGTGAAGATAATTTGGGATAGGGTGAGGGGTGATAGCCACATTTTTATAACACACTCCTAAATTATTTCATTCTAGATTAAATGTTTATTAGAAATAAATACAAAATTATATTACATACATTTGAAACAAAACTTATAATAGAAATAATAGTTATATATAGAAATAATTAAAATAATAGAAGCGAATCAATAGTCTGGCAGAACAGTGTGGTGTGTGTGTGTATGTGTGTGTGTATATATATATATATATGGTGAATTCATATTCTGAAATTAAAATACGCTGGTTTGCTTAGGTTGGTGAAGAAAGCACTAGTTTTAATACTTACTATTTTGGTATTGAAAAATTTTCAGTACAAACCAAACTATTCAGTGCAAGGGATGGAACTGCTTTTGACCAGACACTATTGTAGGGATATCTGGCTTGATGTTTGTGATCTTAAGACGAAGATGGGGCTCCACATCAATAAGACAATTTTGGTTTTTTCTTTTGATACCAACCAGCACAGAGAATCTGATCTTGTGCAAATACGAGGTGGGAAAAGGCAGAACATATTTGACAGCTTTGTCCGATAGAGCTGGATATTCAGAGCTAACCTCCAGCCAAAACGACGTTAGTGTATTTTGCTCAGATTTTGTTTTCAGGAAGCTATCTGAAGCCAGCTCCAAGAGCTGTTCTTCTTCTGAAGCAGAGAGGTTATTTGGCAATGTTTGAACATTGATAATAAGAGTTCCTTATCCATTCAAAGGTGCCGTCTGATTCCTGTGTGTGTGTGAGAGAGAGAGAGATGTGCATTGCCCCTTAAGTACACTGACCTCACTCTAAGTACACTGCCTTCATAAGTACATTGGGAAGTTGAGACAGCAGCTGCTGCCTGCAAGCTCCCTCTGTCCTGAGCCCTGTCGTGTCCCCCTCCTGCTCTATGGAAATAGGTAAGCGGATGGAAGGATCCAAGGGGAGGGCAACACCGTGATATGAGTCCCCCCGCACAGCAAGCAGGATGCTCCCGGGAGCAGCTCCAAGGCAGAGGACAGGAGCAGCACATGGTAGTGTAGGGGAGGGACAGCTGAACTTCTGGCAATTGATAGCCTGCTGGGCAGCTGCTGCACAGGGAACTTAGGGAAGCAGGGAGCTGATGTGGGGGGGCAGCTGCCAAAGTTATAAGGGAGCATTACACAACTTTAAATGAGCTTATTCCCTAATTGATCAGCAACATAACAATGAAACAACGTTAACCGGGACAACTTTAAGTGAGGAGTTACTGTATACATGTGTATCTTGAGATCCAGATTTTTTAGAGAATGGAAGTACACTAGTAAATTATGTGTGTCACAATTATGTCACACTAGTAAATTATGTCTGTCAGCCCCATAAACATATAAATAAAGCCACATTTCTGCATTCCGTAGTTCAGGTCTGATGATAACCTATGGCCCACAAGCTTTTAGAATTCTTTTCTGAAAACATTTATGCATCATTAATACACAGTCCTTCTGGTAGCAAATAAAACTGTTTTGGAGCATTCCCTGAACCATTGCCTTTGCTCTCTATCTCTGCACGTAGACTTTATTGTCAACCAAAGTGGCATGAAAAGCAATCCAAGACTATTTAAAAGGCTTATTTTAAATACTGTGCTTCCATCCTACTATGCATTTTTCCTGTTACAAAATGTCATTTGCAATCAAAGGATTTTATTTCTGTGATGTGCAGAAAATGTGTGTGGGTCACTACTATTCATGCTAACAGCTACCTCAGTAAATCATCTGTACATCTATCAACATGTAGATATTGAGGTATCAGTGTGATTTATTGCAAATAAGCATTAAAGTCTACATTTTCAAAACTCGGATCTAAATTGCCTTGCACATACATACATGCATCAGTACAAAAAGAACAGGTACTTGTGTATTGGTTCAAGTAGGCAAAATGTAAATATATGCATGATGAAATTACATATTGTGTATGTACACATACATAATTGTTTTTACAGAAATCTTGTCCTTCAGAGGCCCTTTACTTGCAAAGACAGTTATTAATTTCTATATTTTATTTTCTTTAAATCAATGCAAATTATTCTCTTTGGCCATAGAAACGGCTGAAAAATTTATATTTTTTCCTGGAAATTGTCTTTTATATAATTGCCTTTTAACTTTCTTCCTAATATTGCTGGTTGCATTTCTGCTAGGGTCATCTTCATCCTGCAGCTGTGACTGAATGTCCATTCTGTACCTGTGAGATTTGCAGCTCACTTGGATTGATGCTCCCAGGTTTCTGCAGGTGGCAGCAACAAACCTTTTCTTTTCCAACTTCTCTGCAATTCTGCCAGTTTGCCAACTGGCCCTCATCATAAGGGGCATGGCTGGGCTACAGTTCACACAGCTGGTGGAAGAAGGGAAACTCTGCATCACTGTGTGCTGTCTGGAGGATAAGTTAAAAATGTCATCAAACAAATGTATTCCTTTTGGTCAAATATTTGATGGCTCAGTTCTCTTGTTGAAGCTACTAGTTCATGTATCTTAGCCAAGACTCCTTGTACGCTGTAGCAAGCTGGATCTAACTTCTGTGGCAAGCTTCCTGGATACCACAACCCTCTGTTGCAACACACTGGAAATTCATCTGCAGCTTCATTTAAAATTTATAATATTTAGAATTTATAAAATTTAGAATATAATCAGTAGACTAGCCTCTGTGATTTATGTTGATATTGAACTCTATTTTATGTTGTCCCCTCATTTTCAGTTTTTGATTTTTGTATGGACAATATCTAACTGCATCATGGAAGCTGTCAGGAGTGAATCTGAAGGTTTTGGCTGCTGGGAAGGAAACAGCTGAGGCTTTTGGCACTGGGGGAGGCATTGGAGGCAGTTTAGGATTGTGGAATAAATAAATCCATTAGCAGGAAATGCAGGGAAATGCTGCATACACTTAGCCCAGCACCAACTCCCATGGTACATATGTGTGACTTCTGCCTTGTAAACTTTGCATATCTTGTTTTAAGGTGCACAACTTTGGCTCAGTTAGTCCAAGATGCACAAGGACTATTCAGTTTTACTGGGAGATGCTGTAGCCTAGCACAGCCTCAGTTTAACCCTACAGCTACAGTATATATAGGCATATAAAATATTTGAAGGCAGGTCCAATAGTTTGGTGAAAAATGTGTTGTGTTGTTGTGTGAGATCAGCATTTAAGGATAACCTCACATCATATCAGTGCTGGACATGAAGTACAGAATTATGCTATTTCATCGGTCAGTCTCTGGGAAGACAGTGATAGAGAGAATTCATCATGTGCCCATGGGTGGCTGAATACAAAATAGTATTGCAGCTTCAGAGGAAATAATTAGCCTCCTTGTCTGGAGAGTTAGATGCCATGCTCTGCTTGCACTGAGAGAGAAGAACAGAGGTATCGAGAAGGGGGTCAGAAAGGCAGGTAACATTCCCCCTCCCCCGCTTCCTCAGACATGGAAAAGCCTTTGAAAAGGGATGTATCAGGGAAGACAGGTATCAGTGGTAAACACAGCTGTTCCTCTCTGAACCAACTGGATTTACAAATTGAGAACACACGAGCAATTAATGATGCTCTAAGCCACCTTTAACTTTCAATCCACGCCACCTCACCCACTTGGAATAATTATGCTACCTGGAGTATGTGGGATACCATGGAGGGCTTGGCTCCCGTAGTGAGGAGGCCTGGCTCCCAGCCGCCTCAGAGAGGGATGAACCCTTACAGACACCAAAGTGGGCGGAGCCACGGGAGCCTGTGCCCGCCCCCCAGAGGTCAAGGCGCAGGGCAGGAAGTATAAAAGCCCAGCCCCAGGGCTCACTTACTGGGAAAGTGGTGGGAGACAGGGAGAAAGAAGGGAGGGAGGAAAGGGGGAATCCCTTTGTTTTAGATTCACGGAGCTTGAATCTGACTATCTCTCCAGGATAGCCCAGGGAGGGAACGCCTGGGAAGGAGAGAGAAGGGGGAAAAAAACATGATTTCTCTGTGTTGTGATTCAAGGAGTTTGAATCACAGTGATCTCCTAGTGTACCCAGAGTGGGAAAGATCTGGGAGGAAGAAAGGAGAAGGGGAGGAAATGGTTTATTCCCCTTTGTTGTAAGACTCAAGGAATTTGGGTCTTGGGGTCCCCAAGGAAGGTTTTTGGGGGGGACCAGAGTGCCCCAAAACACTATATATTTTTGGGTGGTGGCAGTGTGTCAGATCTAAGCTAGTAATTAAGCTTAGAGGAATTCCTGCTGGTACCCCATTTTTTGGACTCTAAGGTTCAGAGTGGGGATAGAATACCATGACAGCCAGTTCCTGGGACTGGCCGGCTATTATTGGCGGTTCATCCCCCAATTTGCGGTGATCGCAGCCCCCTTGACTGGACTGTTGACCAAGGACAGCCCGTGGCGAGTAGTATGGACCCGAGAGTGCGATAATGCATTCCAGACACTCAAGGCAAGCCTGTGCCGTGAACCAGTCCTATATAGCCCTGATTTTGACTGGGCGTTCATCCTCCAGACAGATGCCTCAGAGGTAGGACTTGGGGCTCTCCTCTCCCAAGAGGTCGATGGGGAAGAGCATCCGGTCATCTATATCAGTCGGAAGCTGTTCCCCCCAGGAGAAGAAATATGCGGTAGTGGAAAAGGAGGCCCTCATAGTAAAGTGAGCTTGTGATGCATTGCGATATTATCTCCTCGGAGTCCCATTCATGTTGGTCACCGATCATGCCGCACTCCAATGTCTGGCCCAAATGAAAGACCATAATATGAGACTACAGCAGTGGTACCTGGCGTTACAGCCCTATGCCTTTACAGTTCGCTACAGGGCCGAGAAGGACCACACTAATGCGGACTTTCTGTCCTGCTTGGGAGGCATGGAAGGGTCTGGTCCCGCCGAACGGGAGCCAGGCTTGAGTAGGGGGACGTGTAGTGAGACGACCTGGCTCCCAGCCGCCCCAGAGAGGGATGAGCCCTTACAGATGCCAAAGTGGGCGGAGCCACAGGAGCCTGTGCCTGCCCCCCAGAGGTCAAGGCGCAGGGCAGGAAGTATAAAAGCCCAGCCCCAGGGCTCAAAGCTGCCTGGCCACCAGAGAGGCCAGACGCTGGTGCCTTAGCTCCCGCTAGGGAGACTTCTGCCGCCTGCGACCGAACTGAGGAGTGGCCATACTTGCGGAGCCTGGATGCCAACCAGGCACTGGAAGAGCCCCTAGGCCGGCCTGTACAAAGGGACCCCGAGGGTCTGAGCCCATCAACAGTTTACCCCGGCTCAGTATCCTGAGGAGCCCATGGTGTGGGACGCTGCCGAAGATGCCGCTGAGACAGAGGTACCGGTAGAGGGGGAGGTCGGAAGTAGCCCAGGGGCAGCCGACCCTAGTCTGGCTGCAGCACACCCAGAGCCAATGTCAGTGTGTTGCGGCCAGGATCCCCACTGACACAGCAGCAGGCTGTCTGCTGCTCTTAGGGCACCGGGCTGGGACGCAGAGGAGTGGGCGGGCCTGCGTCCCCCCTGCCACCCCACTCATGGGTGGCAGTCTCCCCCTTGCCCGATGCTCAGGCCCAGGAGCCTGGGCCTACCTTACTGAACTGTTTGTTCAGCCCCTGCCTGAGGATCTGAGCCCTGCACTGTTGTTTGTAGCTCCGCCCTGCCCTGCCCTAGGGCCTGGGCTTAATATACTGAACTGTTTGCTCAGCCCCTGCCTGAGGGTCTGAGCCCCGGAACTACTGTTTGTTGCCCTGCCCTGCCCTAGGGCCTGGGCTTAATATACTGAACTGTTTGCTCAGCCCCTGCCTGAGGGTCTGAGCCCCTGAACTGTTGTTTGTTGCCCCGCCCTGACCTAGGGCCTGGGCTTAATACACTGAACTGTTTGCTCAGCCCCTGCCTGAGGGTCTGAGCCCCGGAACTGTTGTATATTGTGCCATGTAGTGAGGCGGCCTGGCTCCCAGCCACCCCAGAGAGGGGCGAACCCCAACAGCGGACGTTTACAGCTCCCCATGATTCTATCCTGGTACCTCTGAGTAGGCAGCTCATGTCTCCAGGAGGTCTCCAGTTAGACCCTCCTAATCACTGGAAGTTTAGCAACTCTCCCCTGCTGAGGAATTTCCATGAGATGGGCTTTTACTCCTCTTAGAGGTTTTTCACCAGGGGGAACAATTGGGCCCATCATGTAAGAAATAAGGCATTGAGTAATAATAAATAAGTGGAAATTCCATAACTGCTGTCATTCAGGGTCCTATCCGGAGGTGTGAGCATCCACTTGCTTTTTCTCATTTTTTAAATCCTGCTCATGGTGCAACTTAAAATTAGAGACCTAGATCTAGGGAAAGATTATTAAAATAAGTAATAATAATGGTTCTAACTTAACTGTAGGCTTAATGAGTGAAAAACCTTCAACAACTCTGATTTGCAAAACATTCATAGTAGCACTGTGCAGCACAAATATACCCAGACCTTTCACTTTATTCCCAGAGTTCAGAAACCAGCAATGGCTTGTAAAATAGCTTTGAGGTTTGTTTATTCAAGCTTTTCTTACTGGGATAGCCTCCAGAGATGGAAAATTCATTTTCGTGTCTTAGGGGGACAGCCATGCGGTGTTATTTGAGCATACTTCAGCTGAGTATATTGCAAACACTGTAATGCAGTATAGTGCAAACAATGTAATGCAGAGGACTCAGTTTAAAATAGCACAGAACCAAAACTGAACGAGGAGTACATTTTGACTATTTGGTATGGTACTGCAAGACTGGGCTTTAAAGCGTACTCAGTGTTGGAGGTGAGGTTTACTGACCTAGTAGGACATCTTGCAGACACAGTTCCTCAGGGGCTCTGGGGGAGCCTAAGCCAGAGGGGACCCTGGTGTACACCCTTTTACTGGGTATCTCATGTACTTTGTCCTGTACAGGGCTACATCTACTGGCTCATACAGAATGCAGTGCCATGGCCGCAGCCTAACCCTGTTGTCTCTGGGTATGCTGCTGTCAGCTCTAGATGGAGTGCTTTTTGCAAAGATTATAACTCTATCTGGCTGTTGTGTGGTAACACAGGGTGGGAGAGCTTTTGTACTCTCTGCCTCCCCACATACTTCTGCACAAGGCCAGTCAAAATTTGAGCTTAATGAGCACAGCAAGCTTTCCAGTTTACTTCAGAATTTCATGTCCTGTGCTTCCATCGCACTTTGCTCTAGGGGTAAGCTTAAACCAGACAAGCTTCAGAATGCAAGTGTGAACCATTAGGACTTATCAGCATGGTATAACAAGGTAATATAAATATAATTTATATATATATTCATCACTTTATATACAGATAAATATAATTTTTAGACATATTCATTGCTTTGCCACTAGATGTGCTGACTTCCATAAATATGTACATATGTAGACAGTATCATCCTCTTTCTATGTGTAATAAACTGTCTGTGCTCATGGGATCCTGTCTTTCCATCAATGTATTGATCCCGGTGATGAGAAGTTACTTGTTCAGTTAACGTGGTTGCGGATTGTGCTTATTAAAATGAAGGGCTTGTCTTCTACTCCTTTGGCAACTGTGAAGGTTGTATGCAGATAGCTACAGTTTTGTGATATTTGTATGTCCTATATTGCATATTTTTTTTAAAAATAAAAGACCCAATGATGAATTAATACCATGTCCTTCTGTTGCTAAGCATTTCAAGTTTCCTCCTTCTATTTCTCCTTCAGAATCAAAATGTAATGATAGCAATAGATCTGGGATGCCTAGAGAAGCATTCAAATTCTGTATTGAGGTTTACTTACTGAAAATTTAACAATGATTTTCTTGACTGAATAATATTAATTTTGTTTATATTTTAATGCATAAAATTATGCTTATTATGCATTCTTGGGATTGTTTATATTCCTCATAAGACAAAAGGTCTACTAGAATTCAATTATGGAAATGGAAATATTACAAATGAATGCATGTATAGTAACCTTATGGTGACTGGTTCATCACACTTGAGAAAAAGTTAAGCTATTCTTGATGAATCCTCCTTTTCTGTAATATCAAATGGAAAAGGGTCTCTTATCCATTTTAAAGGCCCTTGTCCTCATGTGTTACAAATAGTCTCATAAAATCTCTCTGAGATATTTGCAAATAAACCCCCCATACAAAGGTGGGAAAATGGTCCATTAATGACCCCTCCACAGTGGGTTTGGAAGCTACAGCCAAAATACCAATGTTTGCTGGGAGGATGATTTTCCCTGAGCTGTTGGGAAGTGGGGGAGAACCTGGGACAGTCCCTAGTATTGGGGGTGACGGAGGGAGCAGAGGAGTGTACCTCAGGGCAGCCAGGTGTTCTTGCCAGGCAGATTCACTCCTTTGAGGAGGGAGCTGAATGGAACAATTTGGTCCCTATCAGTAGGACAGATGAATAGGCAGGTAGTAGAACAGTGGGTTGAGGTAGGTTCATTCTAGGACAGCTTTATCCAACACAATAGCCGATGCACATGGTGATGTAACTGACTGAAGCACACTTACCAGCCATAGGTATAGAAGGGTTAATTTAGGTTTCAGTTCACTCATCAGCGAGAATTAATATCTCAGAAATTATAATGCGGTTAAACTTGGCTGTAATTTTCTTTGGAAACTAATATAACAAACAGGGAGCCATTAGAGCATGTTTCCTTGGGAGCATTAAAAAGTGAAAGTGGAAATTACTAAATTATAGTTTTCAGAATGGTAATAGAATAAATGAATTGCAGAAAGATAAAGATTTAAAGCAGACTGAGTATGGCTCATCAACTTTAAATTCAAAGAAATTAGACATGTACAACATAGAACTGTACTGCGACCATTCTGGCTGAAATGTATTTTAAATTTTTTATGGATGAATCTAACTCCTGAAGCAGTTTAAAGTAATTCCCATTGACTGTGATGACTCCTTAATTATGAGGGCAGAGCTAATCAACTGAAAGCTGCCCTCTTGCTGAGTTCCGCCAAGAAACTGTCTTGACACCAGCAGATTTTTTTTGGTCTTTTTTTCTTTCCGGTATTTTTGCAAGTCATTGAGAGCCTTATGGTCCATTTTCTTCCTCATCTCAAGAGCAAACTCAAACATTGCTAAGAAAGAGCAAGTGACTTGTTTGATGCCAAGATCACCAACCCAGCTGGTAGTTGTTGGAGTGGAACTAAATTCTATTGTAGTGCATCTTACAGAGTTAGATATTAGTCAGGTACAGAACTAGTTAGGATGCAGTCTTTATTAAGTACAAATGTATCACACTTGCTCTATTAAATGCATTATAAGAGTTATTGTATGTAATAATTACCTTGATTAGAAAAACAGTGCCTGGAACTAATCAAAGCACTCCAACTCATTGGTTTTAATCATTATTTTTTTTTCCCTTACAAAATGCAGGTGCTTGGTTTGAGTGGGAGAATAGCTATGTTTATCTTCCAGTTTTGATTAATAACTAATTCTTTTGCATTATGGAAAAGAGCTAATCAGATATTAAATTTGCTAATCAGTTTCTCATTTTGATTAGTGACATACTAATCACTTAAGAAAATCAAACATTACATATATTTAAGATTGTGACTTTAAGCCACAGCCTACTTCGGGGGTGGAGGATGTGTATGTGGAGAGTCTCTTGCCTGATAGCAGGTCATGGAGGCCTTGTGCCTGAGGCAGGTGAAATGCCTCTAAGAGTATTTGGGAAAGTGCATACTGCAGAAGCATTTGCTTCATATTCTTTTACAAGGTGAAGTTGAACATGTTTCCATGCTTGCTTAACTCCACTGGCTGGTCCAGAGTGAAGTGGTGAGACTATGTTCCTACCCCTCGCTTTCCTCCCCACCCTGCTGTCTTCTTTGGAAACTTAGTGGGACTCCCCTCCAATAGGTGTTTTGCCTACATGGACTTTCTAGAGCCTTATTTTCAGAAGTGTGAGGTACCTACAAATCAATGGGAGTTACAGGTGATTGGAAGCTCTAAAAATGAGGCGCATAGTAATTAATTTTCTTCAGTCTTACATCATGATATTAATGAATGTAATTTTTAAATGTTTGATTGTGACCATTGTGAAATCTTTGCCCCATCAAAGTTCATGGCAAAATTCCTGCTCATGTCAATAAGGCCAGGATTTTGCCCAATGTATATGGCAGTCATTACTACAGTGAGCAGTAGAACTTTCTCTCATGCTGTCCTAGGCATGAGCCTTTGTTGGCTCTTTCTCTGTCTGACTCTCTTTGCCATAGCTTCTCTGTGGTCTAGTATAGAATCATAGAACTGGAAGGAACTTTGAGAGGTCATCTAGTCCAGTCCCCTACACTCATGGCAGGACTAAGTATTATCTTGACCAGTGTTTCCCAAACTTGGGACGCCGCTTGTGTAGGGAAAGCCTCTGGCTGGTTTGTTTCCCTGCCGTGTCCACAGGTCCAGCTGATTGTGACTCCCACTGGCCGCGGTTCACTGCTCCAGGCCAATGGGGGCTGCTGGAACCGGCGACCAGTAAATCCCTTGGCCTGCACCGCTTCCAGCAGCTCCCATTGGCCTGGAGCAGTGACCGCGGCCAGTGGGAGCCGCGATCGGCTGGACCTGCAGACGGGACAGGTAAACAAACCGGCCCAGCCCGCCAGGGGCTTTCCCTACACAAGCGGCATCCCAAGTTTGGGAAACACTGATCTAGACCATCTCTGACAGGTATTTGTCCAACCTGCTCTTAAAAAATCTCCAATGATGGAGATTCTACCTCCTCCCTAGGCAATTTATTCCAGTGGTTAACCAGTCTGACAGTTAGGAAGTTTTTCCTAGTGCCAACCTAAATCACCCTTGCTGCAATTTAAGCCCATTACTTCTTGAACTATGCTCAGAGGTTAAGAAGAACAATTTTTCTCCCTCCGTCTTGTAATAACCTTTTATGTACTTGAAAACTGTTATACTGTCCCCTCTCAGTCTTCTCCAGACTAAACAAACCCAATTTTTTCAATCGTCCGTCATGGGTCATGTTTTCTAGACCTTTAATCATTTTTGTTGCTCTTCTCTGGACTGTTTCTAATTTGTCCACATCTTTCCTGAAATGTGGCTCCAAGAACTGGACACAATACTCCAGCTGAGGACTAATTGGCGTGGAGTAGAGCAGAAGAATTACTTCTCATGTCTTGCTTACAATATTCCTGCTAACACATCCCAGAATGATGTTTGTGTTTTTTAGCACCAGTGTTACACTTCTGACTCATATTTGACACTATGACCCCCAGATCCCTTTCTGCATTACTCCTTCCTAGGCAGTCATTTCCCATTTTGTATGTGTGCAACTGATTGTTCCTTCCTAAATGGAGTACTTTGCATTTGTCCATATTGAATTTCATCCTATTTACTTCAGACCATTTCTCCAGTTTGGCCAGATCATTTTCAATTTTAATGCTATCCTCCCAAGCACTTGCAACCCCTCCCAGCTTGGTATCATCCGCAAACATTATAAGTGTATTCTCTATGCCATTATCTAAATCAGTGATGAAGATATTGAACACAACCAGACCCTGAACTGATCCCTGTGGAACCCCACTCATTATGCCCTTCCAGCATGACTCTGAACCACTGGGAATGATTTTCCAACCAGTTTTGCACCCACTTTATAGAGCTCCATGTAGGTTGTATTTCCTTAGTTTGTGTCAGGTTCCTTCCCCACTCTGAGCTTTAGGGTACAGATGTGGGGACCTGCATGGATACTTCTAAGCTTAATTACCAGCTTAGATCTGGTATCGCTGCCACCACCCCCAAGCACTCCTTATTCCCCTGGGTAGTCTTCATCAATTTCCTGGTGAACCTAGATCCAAACCTCATGGATCTTAAAACAAGGAGAAATTAACCATCCCCCCTCCTTTCTCCCACCAGCTCCTGGTGGATCCAGATCCATCGCCTTGGATCTAAAACAAGGAAAAAAATCAATCAGGTATTTAAAAAGAAGGCTTTTAATTAAAGAAAAGAAAAGTAAGAGAAAACCCTCTGGGAGAGATTAGCATACCAGCTACTCTCACAGACAACAGATTCAAAACACAGAGGATGTTCCCCTGGGCAAAAACTTTAATACACACAAGAATACCCAAATTTGATAATTCCCTTAATGGTACCAAGACAAGTTACAAAGAAAATGAACATAAACCTATTTATCCCTTTCTAAAACTTACTACTCTGATAAGAGGCTGGTTCCTTGATCTTTTTCACTCTGGCTGAAACTGAGACTCTAAACAAAGGAAAACTTCCCTCCTTCCGTTTGAAACATCTTGTTCCCCCCATTGGTTCCTCTGGTCAGGTGTCAGCTAGGCTAGGTGAATTTCTTAACCCTTTACAGGTAAAAGAGGCATTAACCCTAAACTGTCATAAACAGATAGTTAGGGGTTGTTTATGAGAAGGTCATGTGAGATAGTATCAAAAGCCTTAATAAAGTTAAGATATACCACATCTACCGCTTCCCCCCTTCCACAAGGCTTGTTACCCTGTCAAAGAAAGCTATCAGTTTGGTTTGACATGATTTGTTCTTGACAAATCCATGCTGACTGTTATTTATCACCTTATTATCTTCTAGGTGTTTGCAAATTGATTGATTAATTATTTGCTCCATTACCTTTCCAGGTACAGAAGTTAAACTGACTGGTCTGTAATTCCCTGGGTTATCCTTATTTTCCTTTTTATAGATGGGCATTATATTTGCCCTTTTCCAGTCTTCTGGAATGTCTCCCGTCTTCAATGAGTTTTCAAAGGTAATTGCTAATGGCTCAGATATCTCCTCAGTCAGCTTCTTGAGTATTCTAGGATGCATTTCACCAGGTCCTGGTGATGTGAAGACATCTAACTTGTCTAAGTAATTTTTGATTTGTTCTTTCCCTATTTTAGACTATTGATCCTACCTCATTTTCACTGGCATTCCCTATGTTAGACATCCAATCGCCACCAACTTTCTTGGTGAAAACCAAAACAAAGAAGTCATTAAGCACTTCTGCCATTTCCACATTTTCTGTTATTGTCTTTTCCCCCTCATTGAGTAATGGGCCTACTCTGTCCTTGGTCTTGCTCTTGCTTCTAATGTATTTGTAGAAAGTTTTTCTTGTTTCCTTTTATGTCCCTAGCTAGTTTGATCTCATTTTGTGCCTTGGCTTTTCGAATTTTGAATTTATTTGTATTCATCCTTTGTAATTTGACAGAGTTTCCCCTTTTTGTAGGACTCTTTTTTGAGTTTTAGATCATTGAAGATCTCCTGGGTAAGCCAGGGTGGTCTCTTGCCATACTTCCTATCTTTCCTATGCAGTGGGATAGTGGGATATTATTCCCACTGTTCTTCTAATGACACAATGAAACCTTATTTCCTGAGCCTCCTAGTCTCCTCATGGTCAATCTTTTTTCCTGAAATTTAATTTCCAAATACCATATCACCCAAGGACTGTTACTGTGCTATGTCCTTTTGAAGAATCACAAGGAGAAGAGATGCTTCCCACCTCTTGTGCACCCAGGGCTAGGGACTCTCTGGTCCTTAATTGAAAGGATGTCCTACCTACAATGCAGCTATGTTCATCATCATTGCTAGCCATGTATTATGGATCTGTAAGTAGTAAGAGTGAAGGTATTTCCAGTTTGTATCCTTGTAAGTGGATACTGCCATACCCCTCACTGCTATAGTACCCCTGCCATCAGAGCCTGGCATTGCTGGGGTCTTCATCTCCAGCATCACGTGTTGACAATTTCCCTGTTGACCATTTATTTGGCCCAATGATGGTCAGTTTTTCTGTTTTCTGTGGCCCAGCCTTCCAGCCAGGACACCTTTCAGTTTTATTTCTTTCCAGGATAACAAAGTCAAACTAAAGAAGTCACACAACAAGCCCCTCATAGGCTGCATTGCATTTTCCTGCTCTTCATCCCTACTCCAGGGGACTGCAGAGTTCCTACCTTGCTCCTTTGACTGAGCACTGCCTCTCAGGGATTTTTCCAGGAGGCACTTCTTCCTATTAGGTTTCCCACTGCCTCCCCTCTCTAGGGACTCTGGCAGCTTCTCTGAGGGTCCTCCTTGTTTCGTAGGGTGTGTCTACATGGCAAAAAAAACCCAACCCAACGACCCTGCAACAGCGAGTGTCAGCACCTGGGTATACCGATCCGGGCTCATGCTTAGTGCTAAAAATAGTTGCATAGACATTTGGGCTCAGGTTGGAGCTTGGACCCTGAAATTCACCCCACTCCTCAGGCTTAAGACTCCGAGCTCCAGCCTGAGCCCGAAGATCTATGGTGCTGTTTTTATCACCATATCGTGAGCCCAAGTCTGTAGACTCAGGCTCTAAGACATATTGTCACAGGGCTTTTTATTTTTTTATTTTTTTTGCCATGTGGACATACCGTTATAGGCCGTGTCTCCAGACCACCTGCAGGAGCATAACTTGCTCCCAGTGGTGGTCTCTAGCCTGCCTTCACCAAGCCCTTCCTAGAGAGAGGGAACTCCCCTGGCTCCTGTGTCTTGGGTCTTCTCTTATTGAGTTCTCTTCTCTCTTTTAGTCCTTTCTGATCCTTTTGTACTTGGAATCACTAGCTGTAATTAAGTCATCAGATCAGCTAGGGGTTAATTGCTATTTCACAAGTGAGGCTGAGCCTGACTGCCCTTAAAGGACCAGCCAGCCTTGATAGTCCTCAAATGAGAGCGTAGTTGACTTGGTATGTAATACATTCATAGATTCCAAAGGCCAAGATTCCATTGTGATCAGCTATTTCGACCTCCTGTATAGCACAGGGCATAGAACTTCCCCCAAATATTTCTTAGAGCAGATCTCTTAGAAAAATCTTGATTTAAAAATTGACAGTGATGGAAAATCCGCCAAACCTTTGGTCAGTTGTTCTAATGGTTAATTACTCTCACTGTTAAAAATTTGCACCTAATTTCCAGTCTGAATTTTTCTAGCTTCAACTTCCAGCCATTGAATTGTATTCTATCTTCTTATGCTAGACTGAAGAGCCCATTATTAAATAATTGTTCCCCAGATAGGTATTTGTAGACTACAAATCAAGTCACTCCTTAATTTTCTCTTTCTTGAGTTCAATAGATTGAGCTCCTGGAATCGATTACTCTTAGGGCATGTTTTCTAACCCTTTAACCATTCTTGTGGCTGTTCCCTGAGCCCTCTCCAATTTATCAACATCCTTCTTGAATTGTGGACATCAGAAATGGACACAGTGTTCCGGCAGCAGTAATACCCATGCCAAATACAGAGGTAAAATATCCTCTGAATTCCTACTCAAGATTTCCCTGTTTAGACATCCAAGGATCACATTAATCTTTTTGACCACAGCATTGCACTGTGAACTCTTGTTCAGCTGATTATCCATCATGACCCCCAAATCTTTTTCAAAATCACTATTTCTCAGCAAAGTCCCCCATCATGTAATTACATTTTTTGTTCCTAGGTGTATACATTTATATTTAGTCATGTTAAAACACATATTGTTTGCTTGTACATAGCTTAGTAAGCTATGTAGATCATTCTGTATCAGGGACCTGTCCTCTTCATTATCTACCAATCCCCCAATTTTTATTTCATCTACAAACTTTATCAGTGATGATTTTATGTTTTCTTCCTGATCACTGATTAAATGTTAAATAGCATAGGGCCAAGAATCAATCCTTGGGGGACCCCACTAGAAACATACCTGTTTGATGAAAATTCCCCCTTTACAATTACATTAGCAACCTAATACTTAGCCATCTTTTAATCCATTTAATGTGTTACATGTTGTTGTTATATTGGTTTAGTTTTTTTAATCAAAATGTCATGTGGTACCGAGTCAAATGCCTTACAGAAGTTTAAGTATATTACATCGACACTATTACCTTTATCAACCAAT
The DNA here is from genome assembly GCF_025201925.1 of Gopherus flavomarginatus. Lineage (NCBI taxonomy): Eukaryota > Metazoa > Chordata > Testudines > Testudinidae > Gopherus > Gopherus flavomarginatus. The sequence continues at coordinate 71,994,019 of NC_066618.1, read as the reverse complement.
CTTATAATTTCAGCAAAAAAAAAAATTAAGTTACTTTGACAGAATTTATTTTCCATAAACCCATGTTGATTGGCATTAATTATATTACCTCCTTTAATTCTTTATTAATTGAGGCCTCTGGCATCTGGTCCATTATCTTGCCTGGGATTGATGTCAGATTGATAGGCTTTTAATTAATCAGGTCATTTTTTATATATTGGCATGCCATTAGCTTTCTTCCAGTCTTCTGGAACTTTCCAAGTGTTCCAAGATTTACTGAAAATCAATGTTAATAGTCCATCTAGTTCTTTTAAAACTATGTGGATCTGCTGATTTAAAAATATATAACTTTACTAGCTGCTGTTTAACATCCTCCTGAGAATAGTAGAATGGAAAGAATATTGTTGTAGGATATGCCTATATCATCTGTTTGTTCCCCAAATACAGAACAAAAATATTTATTCAATACTTCTGCCTTTTCTGCATTATTATTGGTAATTCTACCATTTCCATCTAAAGGACCAATATCATTGTTAGGATTATTTTATTTCCTAACATACTTAAAAAAAAAAAAAACAACCCCTCCTCATTATTGTCCTTAACTCTGCTGGCCATAAATTTCTCCCTGTTATGTCCCTTTGTTTCTCTTTTCAATTCTCTACAATTCCTAGCTTCTGATTTATATTATTTACTATCAATTTCCCCTTTCTCCAATAAATATTATATTTTAGCTACCTCAAACTGCCTCTAAACCAGGTCATTTTAAAAAAAACGAATATATCCTTCTTGCTTGATTGTGGGATTGCAGCTTTTTGGGGCTTCTAGTAAAGTGTTCCTAAACAATTCCAATAATCATTCACATTTTTCTGACAAAATTATTCCTCCCAGCTAATTTGTCTCATAATGGAGGGGAAGGCAGTATCTGTGAGGTAGTTGTATCTAAATCATGAAGGGCCTTGAAGATTAGTGGTAAAAACTTGGTATGGATCTCTAAGTGAGTTGAGATTGAGCCACATTGCTGTATCTTTTTACTGAAATTTAAAGTTACATGGACCATCCACTGTAGACATAAGCATCCAAATTCTGATCAGAGGTTTATTAAATTTAGACCATGAATTAGTGTTAATTATGTTAAGTGCTCTCTTCAGTTTGATAAGGGAAATAATGTTTCTAGGATTTTTTATTTTAAATCAACTTTGTTTCTTAAACCTTAGATTGTATGGTCTTTTGCTTGCCTACTGGCTAGTCAAGGCTGGGTCATGGATGAATCCTGTTTGGCTGAAGTTCAGTCCAAAGGAGACAAATATTGTTAGTTGTGAGCCAGGGTAAGCAACCAGAAGGAATGACAATGATAATAACTGACACTGTTTAAGACACACTGCATGTGTCTGCCTTTATTTACTACTTTTAATGATTCAGAGGTCTCATTGATTCCTGAGCTACTTCTAGTAGATATGATGACAGAAGTAGTCAAAGAATGCTTTTTTCCAACTGCACTTGGCTAGAAGCTGACAGATGTGGATCTTGTCACAATTATCCAATTTGTAACCTCCAAATAGTATGATTTATAATGTGCTGCATGTGGGCCTACTCCTAAAGTGCATTTGGAAATTTAAACTAAAGATGTAGAACAGAGATCTAACCCCTCTAAACTGGGTTGTTTTTTAAAACAAATACGACTTCCTTCCTTGATTGTGGCTTTTGGGGCATCTAGTAAAGTGTACTTAAACAATTTCCAATTATCATTCACATTTTTCTGATTAAATTCTTCCCAGCTGATTTGGCTTATAATAAAGGGAAAAGTAGTGTCTGGAATCCAGTGGCTTAGGCGCCTAAGATGTTTTTTGAGGAGCTAGATGCTTGCCTTGTTCCACACAAAATGGTTGGAGGAAGAGGAAGTGATGCCCACCTTATCAATTTTAGCCCAGGGATTACAGCACTTGCCTGGGATATGGGATATGGTTCTGTCTTCATGCCACTCTATTCTGTTTGGAGTGCTAACAAAGTTTGTGGTACCACAACTCCTCTAATACCTGTGTTCAAGGAGCACAAACACTAGGATTCTGACAGCCTCCTGCTCATATGAGCAAAAGACAGGAAAAGCTCCCCACTTGCCCATCTTTGAGAACCCACACAAGAACCATCAGAAACAGATCTTTAAAGTGATGAAATTCTATCATGTAGATTTATTGTTGTTATATTTTCCATTGACTGCAACAGGCACTTTTCTTATAGGAAACAAGTATATTTGCCAAATGCAGTCAAAATGATGCATAACCCAAGTAAACTTCAGTAATGAGTATTCATGCACATCAGGGAGTGTCTTATCAACCATCTTAATAAGCAGATATTTTCTAATAAACCTAACATACTCTGGTAATTAATAATGTGATAGAAAGAGAGAGTAATTTTTTTGCAATGGTATCATGCTCAAAATAGCCTGAAATTTCATCACATTATAAATAATTCTGCATATTTCTTCTAAAGAACAAGGAAGAGTTATAAAATTACTGCAGAGACCATGATAATGGTATTCAGAATGATGTTGACATCAGCCTGGTGGTTCTTACCATCACTGAAACAGCAACAGTTACCATTTAATTCTAATGCAGTAATATAGCCTGGGGCTAAATAATACATTTTTGTTCGCAATTATTTAGCACAATCCCAAACTGCAAAATACATTTACATAATAATTTGTCTCTTCTAGAGCATACTTACAGGGAGCGTAACTGGAAGTAGAAGAAAGAAAATGGCTCCAAAAGGATGGAATGTTTGCATTACTTCAACTATGAATATACCAAAAGCCTTTAAATAAAAATAAAATATAAACAAGTTGCAGATTTTAAACAGAAAGTACGATATTTAACAACATTCCATCAAAGCTATTACCTTTTTATGTAATAGGAAATGTATGAATAGCCACACATTTTCCTCAACCCTTCAGTATGCAAGGCTTGATTTATTTTAAATAATTGAAGTCCATGTGGAAGAATTTGACCGTGTACACACCGAGCCAAGCTATCCCTGGTGAAACCCCACTGACGTCAATTTGAACAGAGTCTATGATTCAACAGAGGATACATCTCTGCTGTGCACTTCATTTGGCAGTTTCTAGAGTATGTACTCAGGTAACCCCCAGCGCAAGTTTAAGTTGCAGTGTAGGTGGTGAGGTACGGCGTATGTGAGTAGAATATAGACATTCATGAAGGGGATGTACCTAAGTACCTACCGTAATGGCTCTCTACTCAGTGTTCCATGCTGCAAGAAAAGACTGTGGCAACAGGGAAAGACTCTGATAGCTCCCCAGTGCTAGAGCCTTTCCTCGCCAAAGGGAAAGACTGGTATCTCTCTGCTGCTGGAGTCTTCCTCCGATGCAGGTAAGGACTCTGGCAGTGGTAAAGGCTCCAGCAGCTCCCTGCTCCTGGAGCCTTACCCCGCCACAGGAAAACCCTCTGGTAGTAGGGAAAGGGTCTAGCAGGGGGATGCAGTGGAGAAAGGTACAGCCTTTCACTGCTGTCTCCCCTGGCCAGAACCTTTCACTGATGCATATAGCTACACCCTGCACTGTGGATCCAGCTTGTTTTTCACTGTGCATGTAGCTACACATACCCTACATGCTGGAGATACACCAGGAAGGAATATGGCTTCTTCTCTGTCAGGAAGAACATTCAGCAAATCAATTAATTACTTAAAAAATAAAACCTTTATAAATCAATGTTACATAACTTAAAAACATACGATTAAAAATCAAACTGGAAGTAAAACATACTGAGCAATGCTCCTTAAACTGTGGGTTTTTGAACAGATGAAGAGGACCAATTAGTGTTCCCTAGGAGGAGAAATTGGGTTTCATTAGGTCACCCGTGCCTCATCCTGCACTCATTTGCTTGCCCAGTGATAGTACTCTAGCCACTTTACCAAATAATGGGAAAAGCTGAATGCAGCACAGGCTGCAATAAATCCAGAAAATGACTATATGCTGACAAGCCAAGAACAGCATTTGTACAAACTGTTGAAGCTTTCTAGCTTCAATCGAAAATAGGATTTATTACATGTCATGTATATACAGGGCAAACAATATTGTACTTCACCAGTATAACTATCTTTAGCTGAATCCTGATATAGAAAAGTTGTTCCTGACTTGCCTTACTGCTTCTTTTATTTTTTTCCCCACATCCCATTTCCTACTTCATTGTGGTTTGGCTCCTCTGAACCAGCACATGTCACAACACTTACTGGTAACATCAAAAAATTGCAGTTGTTGCTTCCATTGTCCCTGTTTTACAATCCTGCAGTGTGTATTAGACAGACAGACACAACATCATATTTTTTTGTTTTGCCTTTGTTGTTGGACAAGCAGCTCCCCAATCTGCCACATTAAAGTTGTTGCTTTATAGTCATTTCTTGTTCATATTTTGTTTTCAGGCAAAAAACAAACAAACAAAAACCTTTAAACAGAGTAAGTTTCAGACACACACAGAAATAGATGCTGTTAAAAAAAACTCCCTAAATACTTGAAAATACTGGAATTTGAAATTAAATCTTCATTGCCAGCTTTACCTCTGCCCAAAATATCCTCTTCATATACACTAGGGATTTTCCTTACTTGTTACTTGAAATGTAGTTCTGCTCTGGTAAAGTACATGAACTACAGCACTGTGGTTGATCATAAGTGCCATACTGAGAAAACCAATCTCTTTTTCAATGTTTTCCCAATCTTTGTAAGGTCCATCTGCTTAGGTTTAAACTATCACTGGGCTTCTATTTGTTTGATGTGTCAGGTAGATGTGGGGAGTATGTATTTTTCAATCTGTATTGTGACATAAAAAGAACACAGTATAGCATCCTCCTTATTTCAGGAGGGTGCAGAGGGTCCAGTGGTTGTTTTGATCTGTAATGGGATGGTGGGTGAGGCAGGGGTATAATCTCTGGTTTGTATGAAAGTACGATGTTTTGGGACTATAATGGAGTGATAATCTGGTGGGTATAGAGTTCCAGTCCTATATAGACATGTTCTTTAGTACTTTGTAAGCTAGCATAAAGTATTTTGTTGGAGAAGGTGGTTATCTGTGTTCTGTGCTACATTTTGAGGGAGGGCAACCCTTTATATATAGAGAGGCTTGCTTAGGATAGAGCTTTAATAAGGTTTATTTTAAAAAAAATACAGAAGTCCATTAATGTTACTTAATGGAGTAAATAGACTGACTCCTATCTTAATGACAGATTTTACCAGACCATCACCTGGAACAACAGTTGCAGGGAGTGGGATGTGTGTGTGTGTGTGTGTGTGTGTGTGTGAGTGTGTGAAGAACTGGTTGGAGTATGTGGATTTCACTTGGTCAGTTGCATGCAAGCAAACAATATGTATTTTCATATGACTAAATTGTAGATGTATATATCTAGGAACAAAAATGTAGGCCATACTTACATGATGGGAGACGCTTTCCTGGGAAGCAGTGACTCTGGAAAAGAACAGCAGAATATGAGCTCCTAGTGTGATGCTGTGGGCAAAAGGTCTATTGAAATCTTTGGATGCACAAACAGTGGAATCTCGAGTAGGAAGAGAGGATATTTTACTGCTGCATTTGGCACTGATGCAACTGCTGCTGGAATACTGTTTCCGGTTCTGGTGTCCGCAATTCAAGAAGGATGTTGATACATGAGAGGTCAGAGGTTAGCCACAAGAGTGGTTAAAGGATTAGAAAACATGCTTTTTAGTGACAGAATCAAGGAGATCTATATATTTAGCACAACAAAGAGAAAGTTAAGGGTTGACTTGATCATAGTCTGTAAGTCTACTTGTTCCCACATGGGGAACACATATTTGATGATGTACTCTTCAGTATAGAACAGAAAGGTTAAATATGATCTAGTGCAGAGATAGGCAAACTACGACCTGCGGGCCACATCTGGCCCATGGGACAGTCCTGCCCAGCCCTTGACCTCCCAGTTGGGGAGGCTAGCTGTGGCCCCTCCCCCACTGTCCTCACTTCCCCCGCCGCCAATCTGCCATGCGGGCAGCGCTCTGGGCGGTGGGGTTGCATGCTCCTGCCGAGCAGCACGGCAGTGTGTCTGGCTCCAGCCGGGCAGCGTGGCTGCCGGACATGCTGCTCTGAGTGGCTTGGAAAGGGGGCTGGGGCCAAGGGGTTGGATAAGGGGCGGAGGTCCTGAGGGGAAGTCAGGGAACAGGGAGCAGGGGGTGATTGATGGGGTGGAGGTTCTGGGGGCAGTCAGGGGACAGGGGGATTGGATAAACATGGGAGTCCCATGGGGGCCTGTCAGGGGACAGGAGTGTGGATAGGGATCAGGGGATGGGGAACGAGGGGTTGGATAGGGGTGGGGTCCTGGGGGGGCAGTTAGGGGCAGGGGGTCCCGGGAGGGGATGGTTAAGGGTCAAGGACCAGGGGGGGTTGGATGGGTGGGAAGTTCTGAGGGAGGCAGTCAGGGGGCAGGAAGTGGGAGGAGTCAGATAGGGGGCGGGGGCGAGGCTGTTTGGGGAGGCACAGCCTTCCCTACGCAGCCCTCCATACAATTTTGCAACCCCAATGTGGCCCTCTGGTCAAAAAGTTTGCCCATCCCTGATCTAGTGGCTGGTAGTTGAAGCTAGACACATTCAGATTGGAAATAAAGCATACATCTTAAACCATAAGAATAATTAACTATTGGAACAATTTACCCAAAATTGTAGTGCATTCTCCATTGCTGTCAATTTTTAAATCAAGTTTTGATGTTTTTCTAAAAGGTCTGTTCTAGGAATTTTTTGGGGAAGTTCTATGGCCTGTGTTACACTGGAGGTCAGACTAGAGGATCCCTTCTGGGCTTGGAATCTATGAACCACTTCAACTTCTCTGCACTCCACTTTCTCTACCTCCGCAGAACCTACGAGACTTTCACTTTGAATTTTACAAAAGCATCAGCAAACTGGAGTAAAGATGAATTAGAGAAAGGGAGATGTGTTGCTCCACATACTTTTGTCTGGTTTCTAATATTTCTTTTCTGTTCTGTTATTTCCTTACACCACATTACCAATTTAGGGCAACCACTGGAAACTGGAAGAAACAAACTTTCACGCATTTCGGTTGGAAAATAGTGCTTAGCAGGTAAAACACTGATTTCATTATATAGCATTTACTAAGAAATGTTGTATGCCAGATGTAGCTCCCAGTTTGTATTTTTTGCAAGGAGTGCCGATTTACTATTAAATCTTCCTATAGAAATTTCCTTCAAAACCACATTAAAAGCATGGGATCTTGTATGAGGTTTTGTAGGAATTCTTCATACACTATCTAGAATCCTTAGACCGTCAAATAAAAAATGCTCAATTCAATCATTCTGTCCTGACAGTGCTTGTTATTTTATTTGAGAACCTATGTTTTTACATCACATCCAGATTTAGTGCTCTAAGCTGAAAGATGAATTGTGAGCATCTCCTGTTATTCAGTATCTTTGTGCTGTCAATTTGTGAGGGCCAGTGCTAAGAAGGTGAGGAGAAAAAAGGTTGTTTCTTCAATCAATTTCTGGAACTGGTGCTTTGTCCAAATCTTCACAAAGTTTTAGCTGTTGCTGATGTTCTAGGTGCACTCACAAGGGCAAGGCTGTATTTTAAGAAGTATGTCAAATCATTCAGCCCAGTACTGATGAAGGTTGAATGGAAAAAGAACATTTTAAAAAGCTAAGAAAATTACAAACTTTTGGCCAGATTTTGATCTAGTTATGCTGGTGTTTATTCAGAGTAGCTTCTGTGAAATCAATAGATTTACTTTGGCTTTACATTAGTGTAATTTACCTCGGAATTTGGTTCTCTGTGCTGAATTTCCATATGCTCACACAGGGAACCATAGACACTATCAGTGCCTTAATCATTCTCTTGCTTATAGCAATATCAAAATGTGTTCAGGTTTAGATTGTCGATCCATACCGGTTTATTTCACTGTGCATTAAAAATGTAAAAGCCTTGTTGTGCCATCCCACAAAGATTTTGCACCTGGAACCAGGCTGTGGATGCCATTTGTAAAGCCAGTCCATCCCCACGGATCCACAGAAAATCAGGACCGTCCCCAAGAAAGTCCTTTCTTTTGAGTTGACTCTGGGTTTCCAAGCAGCATAACCCATATTGAGTAATGCTGGCAGGATTCCCATAGCATGTGGCTGCTCTCAAGAGTCCTTTGAGTGGGACTTCCACCAAGTGTGAGGTGGAGTATGGAAACATAATATTGCTAGAGGCTGAGAACATGGGGAGATGATGCACAATTCCTCCCCCTAGTTATTCCCATATTGCCTGCTATGTGCTTCCTCCTTCTATCTGTGCCTGGAGCTGGGGGAATGCTGCTGCAGTGTAATGAAAGAGACGTCCTTTCTAAAGTGAGGTACAGAGATCCATTTTTTCCATTTGTGGAGAGGATCCTTCCAATGGGAATCTTGTATGTCTGATTTGGCCCTATGACATGAACCAGTAGTGTCGTAATGGAACAGTTTCCTATGCCAACATCCAGCTCCAGGCTGTTTAGATTTCAGTCATTTTAAAACAAATTTTGTCACAATGCCTTTGACTCTATTGGGCTTCTTGCTGAGACTTGATGGTAATTTCATTAAATTAATCCTTTTAGTAATCTCCAAATTTCATTTTTATTGACTTTATTAAATGGGTTGAATTTTTTTGGTATTTGAAAAATAAGAAAGCCACTTTGGCCTTTCATAAATGTTATGGTTTTCTAAAATTCTAATTGAGTTTTATGGAAGAACTTTCATAGTTATTTTTCGGCTAGTTGACTGCATGTGTGTCTATAATTACCACTGAGACTTCCCCTCCAGTTTTATTTTTTTCATTCTCATTGCAATCATTTAAGTGGTTTGTATTTTTATGTGACTCAAATGGAATGATTTTAAAAGATTTTTTTTGGTTCACTTGATACAATACTTCAGAAATGCATTGGTTTTAAAGTATATATATATAGCTGAAAGGAAAGAAATGAATAGCTATACTGTCTGAGAGTCAGCATGCCAGTCCTAGAGATATTTTGTTTTCTGTCACTCACTGAAGATAAATGTGATCTTTTGTTCTGTTTCAGTGCTGAACAAACAGCTATAAAACATAAGCATCAACAAAATGAGAGAAAGGGAAAATTAGTTTGAGTAAGACACCCCAGTGCTTCAAAACAATCCTGTTATACTGAATTAGTTTAAAGAACAGTTCATTTCAAACTGGAAGTTTAATCAATTAGTCCTTTGGGGCAGAGACTGTCTTTTGGTTATGTACAATGCCTAACACAGTGGGACCTGGATTCCTTATTAGAGTTCCTATGCAGTATGGTCACAAAAATAATGATTTATAATAGTTTAATATCTCAATTAACAGTATTAACAAAGCCCAAGAATTATATAACTGCCTGGCAAACTTAAACATTATTTGAGTCATTGCACATTTTATTTCAGAGTTGTAGTGGTGGAATGGATAAGCCCTTATTAATTAGAAATGTATAATAGTTAATAGGACTCCAGGTAAGTTAAATCATCAGCTTTTCAGGGGCTGTCTTCTCAGTGGAACTTTTTAAATTTCTCTACAAAATACTGATTTTGTTGGAAACTTGGGTCAAGGTTTGGAGTTATTTTGAAACCCCAAATCAGGCAAAAATAAACAGCTTTTGAATTTAATTGCAATAGTTTCACATCAACTCTCAAAAAATAAAAAAAGAGAATTAAGGCAAAGTGCTGATCTTTAAAATGAAAAGGAGCTACAAAAGATAAAGAAACTAAAAAAAACAGACCTTGGTGGTGAAGTGATACAGGTGGTGGAAGAGTGTGTATGTGAGGAAATTGAAGGATATGAGAAGAAAGAGGTGATGTATTTCCACTGGACTATACAAGCCACTCAGTAGATGCAGATATGAATTGCTGAATTGGGGGTGGGTGGGAAAGATTGCATTATGCTTATGTTTAGTCAAGGTTTTGGCATAGTGCTAAGAGCTGGTTCTTGGTGACTTCAGAGAAGCAAAGACCCATCTGGTATGGTACAGTGGTAAAGTCTGAAATGGTCAGTTGTGTAGATCACACCTAATTTAATAAATCATGCCAGAATGAGAAGAGATTCCTCTTTTCCGTTTCGTTTTTGATTTTTGTGAACTAATTTTGGAGCAATTCTAGCAGTATGATATATGAAGAAATGCTGGCCAAAATGTAAGTGCTTAATTTTTTTTAACTTGCTGAAACTTCATCTTGGACTTTGCAATGAGACACAGAAATATAACAAATAAGCTCCTTTGTGACAGAACTTTTATTTTGTACACATCTACATCAGGTGCCAAAGAAAAATATGGGAAAAATACTGTCCCCAGTGCATAGCTAGAATAAAAGAGCTGTATGCTGAGAGGTCCAGGGGGATAGGGGAGAGAGAGAGGGAGGGCTTAAATGTGAAAAAATATCTTCTATCAGCCTGTGGAATTGCAGTTTTGTGGCTTTTACTACAATCCAGAGGCAGTGGTAACCTCTATGAGTACCATGCCCTGCCGCATAGCTCAAATGGCTGGGTGAAACAATCTGTGTAGTTATGGCTTCACCATCACTGCATCTCTCCCACCCTGGGAGAGAGAGATTTTATATATATAAAAACCCCAAGAAGATGTAATTGGATTGGATGGTTTACAGGGTTATTGTGCTAGCATTTTTCTCTCATAAGAACAGCCATACTGGGTCAGACCAAAGGTCCATCTTGCCCAGTATCCTGTCTTCTGACAGTGGCCTATGCCAGGTGCCCCAGAGAGAATGAACAGAGCAGGTAATCATCAAATGATCCATCTCTTGTCGCCCATTCCCAGCTTCTGGCAAACAGAGGCTAGGGACAGGGACAGCCCTCAACTAGCTGTCAGCAACTAGTGCCTTAGGCAAACCATGCAATCAGTGGCCCCACTCTCAAACCCCAAAGGCAAATCTAGGCTGAGATTTTTGGTAAACTGGGAAACATTTTGCCCTTTTTTTCCTTTTAATGTTTTTTAAGCATTTTTTTTAAACAGAGGCTTAATTATTCTGTTATTCCTTCCTCTAACCAATGTTTCTGAGATCAGATAAAATAGAGACACGAAATTTTCAGAATAGATTTGTACATGACAGCTAGATGATATTTCAGTCCAATTTCAAATAAAAATGCATTAAAATGTTAATTATAATTTTTATTATTACAAATCCAAAATCATCCATTACGCTATCCTGCTTTAACTGCCATTACCACCACATCCAATATAGGAAGAAATAAGAAAACTCTTCAATGAACTTTAACCTGTATTTACAAAACACTCCAAATAAAAAACACTCTGTGCTCTTAAAACATGACTTTACTTGCTTCAAGTTTTGAAAATTCAGTCACTAGGTCTTTTAGATCCAGTTTTCCTGCTATTTCATGCTCTATTGACATTGTGGCAAGTCCAACAAGTCTCTCTTGCACCGTTGTTGAATGCAGATATGTTTTTTTTAATCAATTTTAACTTTGAGACGCTATGTTCCCCACTAGCTAGGGAAACTGGCAAAATTAAAAGAATGTGTAGAGCTATAAAAATGGTTACAAAACTGTCTGAGTTTATTTTCACAAACAAACTTCAGTACTTCTTCAGGAGTGAAATGTTTCTTAAGTCATCTTGAAAAAGCCTGAAGCTCACTACACAAATCTGTAGATTAATGTCTTTTGAATTTTCATGAGTCAAAGCCGACTCCAGTTTTATACAAAATTCTCTTATCTGTTTTGCTGTTTTCTTTTGCGAGCTGTGGATATCATATAGAAAGCCAAATACTGATTCTAGCTGCTGCATCTGTTGAAATCTTTCGTCAACCGAGTGAATAGCAGTATCAGGGACTGCAAAGTAGAAATTCACTTTGAACCTTTGTTTTGGGTTCTGAATGGGTGTGTCTCATCCTTCCTATGAAAACTGCTGTTTCTTTTGCTGAATGCAAACTGGTTCTGGTTCAAATTCGGAAAGTCTATTTCTTCAGCAAGCTCGAGAGAATCTACCGGTGTTCTTTTGAACCATTCATCACTTCTGAATTGCTCCAGAATATTTTTAGTTTCCTGGAGTTTTTGAATAGCAGAATGTATCTTCAAGTTCTTTTCCTGAAGTTGCTTACTACTGAGGTTAATCTCAAGAAGGATGTTATACCACAAAATGAGTGAAGTCACAAATTTGAATTTGGCAAGGCCATTTGCAAGAGCTTCTGCATCTGAACATGCTGTATTGCCAGATGATCCAGTAAAGGTAGTATCATCAGAAATTTCAATTAGGGCATCATAAATGTTTCCAAGTTCATAGTGAAGAGGCTTCAAAGCCTCAATGCGACTCTCCCATCTTGTCTGACTAATTGGTTTAGAGAATTCACATGACGAGTCAGAATCTCCCAATGGCATGTTGAGCCTGAGGAAAACACGTTGCACCAGATCAAAGAAACCACTTGCCTCCAAACAGTATCTAGCAGCAGCATTGACAACCAGATTCAGAGAATGTGCACTGCAAGGAATGAAAAAGACCGTAGGATTGATTTCCATCATTCTCCTTTGCACACCATTGTCTTTAACCTTCATATTACTCCCCTTGGCCATGTAAGTTTTCAACAGATAATGACATTGTTTCAGAATAGTTTCAGTCATAAATGCTCCAGACGTCTCCTTTAGTGATATGAAACCCCAAAAATGTTCCTTTATGAGCACTTCAACATTATCTTCATCTGCAGATTTTTACATATCCACAAAACAAACGATCGTCATTTGTTCAACATGACTCACATCTGGTGTAAAGTCCAGTATTATTGAAAAATATTTTGCAGAATGGGCAGCTTCTACAATTTTATTTTTAATGACATTTGCTAGGATGTGAATCAGTTCATTCTGCATATTTTTTCCTAAGTAATGAACCTGTGTTTAATGATCAGTTATTTTACGTAGATGCTCCTTCATTAATGGATCAAACAAAGCTAGGTATTCAACAAATTTTAAAAAGTTTCCATTACCTGGAGTGAATAATTTTTCATTTGTACTGTGGCCACGGAATGCTAAATTTTTCCCACTGAGAACTCTCACTAAAGCAATCAGATGCTCTAATATCTGTTGCCAATATTCTTCTTTTTCCTTGATCACATGTAAATTTTCTTCATTGGTAGTTTTTCCTTTTTTCAATCATAATTCAAGTTCTTTCCAATTTTGAAAACATTCCAAATGTTCTGTACTTCTTTCATGTTAAGAGAAAATTGAAGATGTTTTTCCAGTCCTTCAAACCATTTTCAGTAAGTGATGTACTAGTTGCTTGATTTCTAAACAACTTGGAGCAAAAGCAAAACACAGAGTCCTTCAACACTGAATATCATAACCAGTTTCGATGAATTTCTTCCCATTAATGAGTTTCCTCTTGTAATGCTGAGCAGAGGATTTTCTTTTATTTCCATCCTTAGGGAAGGGAAATTCATGAACTTGTTTGGGTCCATGTTCCATTAATATATCTTCATCTTGATGTTCCAAACTGCTTGGATGCGGAGGAGAGCTAACCTCTCCTCTCCAAGTAAAATTCCTTCATCCGGATGCTGTGAACTGCTTCCATCTTATTTAGATTAAAGAGAAGATATTTCAGGAAGGATCCCTGCTGTTTTGCTTGGTCCTTTTCCTTCTCAGCCTTTTGTTTATCATACTCAGCTCCTGAGGGTTTTCTTTTTCCTCTTTCTGCCATGGGGCATTTGAATATTGTTATGTACTGTGCTCCCGACTGCAAGTATTATAGCATTAAGGATGACTGACACCTCCACCACATGGTTGGCGATTTAAACCACATTGCATCCATCCCATCACATCTTTTCACTGCTTAAAGGTTCAATGATTAGTAATATACACTCACTTACCTATTAAAACAGTTAGTTACAACATTTACACTGAAACAAAATGACCTTTTTTGATGTTATAACCCGACACCAGTTGTTTGGAAAATAATCCCCTTCCTCACGGTTACCCTCTTGGAGTGTGACGTCATCACTTTCATAGTCTATTAAATGTTAACACTGTTACTTTTCTTTTATGGACTTTATTTATTACATGTGAACCAGTTATAACAAAGAAAAGTTCATAATTATACACCCCGATAATCAAGCTAACGTTTAGTAACACTTAAAATACTTATATTTTGGATTTCTAATGCTGAAAGACTTTATTCTTTGGCACCAAGAAACACAGTTTTCCACAGTATTCGCTCGATTCTGAACCATTTGCCTGTGACGTGTGTTAAAATGACCATTTGACATCTGCGCTCTACATGAATTTACGGCTATGCAATCTTGATGTATATTTGAGTTAGGTGTCCCTAGCATTGCAGCTCTTGCCTTTTAAGTTCTTTACTAGGCCATTTATCTGGTCACTGGCTGCCCTCCCTATGGAGTACCTGCACTGAACATCTGCCACAAAGAGGCGCCAGCCATTTGCTTGGCTGCCTCCCTCCCAACCCTGCCGGGTTCCCAGCCATCTGCAAATGGCCTCTTAGCTAGCAGCCCTACTGAGGAGAAAGAACCCATTGTCCCATGTGTGATTGTCAAGGGACACCAGCAACTGCATTGTCCTTGACCTGGCACTGCAGCAACTGCCCTTAATGGAGGGCCACATAGGCAATCCAGTCTCTGAATCCTTGTATTGATAAGACTCCTTAAAAGAAAACAAAATAAACAACTTGTAATTTGGAGCCAAAAAATCTGCATTTCACCAACCACATGACATTCCAAGGTTCCAGACAAACCGGAAATGAGAAAAGGCATCTGCTATGCCATTTTCCATGCCCGGCACGTGACTGGAAGAAAAGACAGATGTTTAAGGTTAAGCATTGGAGAACAAATGCCCTTACCAACTTTCCAATCCTGTGCGATCTGGAAGTTTGGTGATTGATAACCTGTACCACTGCCACGTTGTCGCACCAATAGCACACCTGTATATTAGACCCAAATTAATAACCATTTGTACCTCCACAATGATACCCCCTTAAATTGACTTAGAAAACTTTTCCACACCGACAAGTCTTACTACATCTGTGTAGTGACTCGTACGTAATTGTGTGGTCTGGCTATGCCAACCGTTGCCGCTGTCAGCCAGGCACAAAAAAGCCTGCCTCGGGGCAACAACCCTGCAAGCAAAGTTCAGCTCAAAGCCCAGACAGGTTAATGTCATGAAAGGGTCTTCTATTTTGTCCTTCACTAGGGATTTCCGCAGCTTTTTACCCAGGGCCTGAAATATGTCCAACAGGTGAAAACACTCATTTGACCCAGCTCGCACTGCGAACAAAATTGTGCAAATAATGCACTATTTGGTTTAGTCCCACTGACTGCACTACTGCCAAGTGCAACATTGTATTACATTTCTGAAAAGCTGCACAGGATACTGAACGGCCCATGGATATAGCCTTGTTTAAATAAATTTGCTGGCGGTAGGTGTCTTAAACAGCCACCATTATTAAATGCCCAGCAAATACTATTAAATCCCTGGAGCCCTTTTTGGGTTTGTTGCAGTATGAACAAACCCCGGGCACCCTTAGTGTTATGCCCTTGAACTACAGTGTGTTGCAGTTTGTGTTGCTGCCCTTAATGTAAACTGCTTATGACATGCCCCCAAACATATTGGGTGCACGCCTAATTATATTCATACAATTAACAAAGCTGGCCTGCTGTCTGGGTAGGCCTGTACCATAACACCCACCCAGATGATGAAGGCAGCCTCCCAATTTTTTCATGTTCTAGGCACCCTTGGCATCTTGGGCATACATCTCATTATCCCCTAAAATTCAGCACATATATCAAGATCTTGCTTGCTTTACCCACAGATATCACCATACAATTCACCAAGACTACTCACATAAGGCAAGGAAGGAAGGATTTAGCATTTCACTTCATTCTGCACAATCAAGTGGCATGCAGTGGTAAATTACTAAATTCTAGTAAATTCACCAGTTCAGAGAATGCTGCTTAAAGTGACTAAGATGTGACTTCTGGACCCGCAGTTTAGGAAAAACTGATGTTTTAAGTATTTTATTTAACTCTATTGTTGTGGTTTTTAAGTCTGTCTGTCTATCTAATTATTTGGAATCTTAAACAGTGTTTTTGATTTTTCCTTGCAATTTTCCTTCAAGTTATTAAATTAGGATAGAAAAGTTATGGGCCAAATTCAGCCCTTATAGAAGTTGAGTGCTTACATTAGGGCTGATTTTTTTTGGATCAAAGTTATAAATCTGAGAATACATAAGACATGTATTTTTAAGTATATAAGGTCCTTAGAGCAGGAACTGTGCCTTCTGTACTTGTATAGCACCAAGCATATTGTGAGAAATACATAATAGTGATGATAATTGACTTTCAGTATTATAATGTGTTTTTCACGGAGAGGCTCTGCTCTGTCCATGAGCATTTAGTGCTATATTATTTCTGGGAAAAATATCAACATCATTGCTTTAGATTATTTCTTGCCATACTTTTAAAATAAAAGAGGTAATTCAAGTAAATGCAAAGGCAGCCCTAAAGATTCTTATTGGTGTTTTTCTAAGGTGAACCCTGATATGCTTCTTTGTATTTTATGGTTACTAGGACATCATTCTGGTTCTGATGCAAAGGTGGGTACTGCAAATATACAGCAGCCACACTGTAAACAGCCTGGTTGAAATTCAGTTCTATGCAGAGAGTCAGTGCAAGGCCCATGCTCAGCTTAAATTGCATTTGCCAAATCTTCCAAGACACTAAACACCCTCAACTTCCAGCGACAGCTAAGGGAGATGAACATACTCAGTACTTTTCGTGACAAGCTTAGCATCCTGCAGGACTGGGCCAGGGAGTTTAACTAAATGGCATAAAATCAGCATCTGGAATTTAATGAAAACCAATATTTCCACATACATATTTTAAAAAAGAAACAATAAATGGTTGCTGTTCTTATCTTTTAGTTATTCATAGATTTAACTGTGGCGTCTCAGTCTCTTTGCATAAAAATTGCCATTGCTATAAAACAGGTCAGCCAAAAGAGAGGTGCACTAGAAGGAGTGGTGCACAATACAAAGCAAAAAGTGTTTTACTCATGTTGCACATCTGTGATACTGCTTTACTTAAATCTCTCCTGCTACTTGACATTTACTTCTCCAGAGTGCACCTTGGAGAATGGTTTGTCATTGTGCTGACTTTTGTTTATAAACATGAGTATATTAAATTCAAATAAGTACATCAATAGGTCATTATGACTGAGATTTGCACACATAAAAGTCAGGAAACTTCAGAAGAATGGTTTCCACAATAACCATAACTTGTCCTGTTGCTCATACGGAGTATAGTGTTTTGTGGCCAGGGAAATTAAAATTTCAGCAGAATTTGATGCTGCATGTGAAACAGCAAACAGATTATCCTACTTGATTTAAGAGTGCTTAATAATCCACAAATCCCATGAAGGCCCAGCCGCATGAGACAGGCAATTGTATCTTGCCTCATACCACTTTAAAGTATTTGCAGAGGCAGAGATTTTTCACAGAACTGTATAGATTCTGTGGAAAATACAATGTAATCAATGCAATGTGGATGAGTTACTGTGGTTGTGGGAATGATAACTTGCAATTTCTTGACTATTTTATATGTAAAATCTCCACTCTAATATTGCACTAATGATTTTTTTGGATTTGATATACTTGGTTTTTATTTTAAAAGAGAGTAAGAAAGTTGTCAGTGCATCAGATGTTTTGTTATATTAATAAATTTAGATTTATAAAATGCATGCCCTCTACCTGACCAAGGCAATATGCACATAATATAAGGAAAACACACTCACACCTGTCTTTTAAAGGCAGAGAAGGCAAAAAAGGAAAACCTCATAAAAAACAAAACAAACAAACAAAAAAACCTTCATAGGACTCATATCCCCACGTCCCCCTGAGAAAAAACATGCACACATTCAAAAGAGATATACACAGATATACACATAATCAATCTATATATCTATACATACATTTCCTGAGTTCTGGTGTTTTGCATCCTAGGGTTCATTGCATCTTACTTATACTTCTGCTTTGAGATGATCCAGGTATCTGGCAAAGAATGATTTTTTTTCTTATTTTTAAACTAGGAATTTTTATTTTTTCTATTTTTTACAGTATGGATATTCGTCTGCATGGATTCTGCATGTATATGCTTTTGTACCACTGAAGGTTGAGTTTTGCTGCAACAAATGTTGTTTAGAAAAACTTCTGTGGCATTTGGTCTCATTGAGGGCTAGACTATACCCATGCCAAGTTTCAAGTTTTACAAAATATATTTTGAGTTATCAGCATGCAAAAGAGTCTGAAAAAATATGAAGTAATGAAAAATATCCTTTAATCGAAACTCAGGTAACTGAAAAATCAATAAAAGTAATTTTAATAAGCCATCTCCATGAAAATCACCTTGAGGGTATAAACACACGCAGGAGAGATTTCAGCCCTACGGGAAATATCTTTTAGAAAGTTACAGAAGTAATTCACTGAAAGTTTCTTCTCATCAGCCATGACTAGTTTCGCTAGTGCAATGCTATAATGTATTCTGCATTCTGTGTCTAAAAACTATTATGTGTTGAATAGCTGCCAGGTGCATTAGCTTTGTCAATTTAACAGAGATTTGTTGTAAGTGAAGCTGCCTGCTTCATAAGAAGTTCAGATAAAGCCTTGACACTTAATCTAAGTAGCTGCAGGGATTTTCCTGGAGGTAATTTAGAGTGATTATTAGTTGATTAAAGAGGTTCGTTGTGTCAGTTTCAATCATGAATTGGCCTTATATGTACCAGAGTTGGAATTTATCATTCTGATTGATATTGGTGTTCAACTGAATATTTTCCGCATAAATTGGAAAGAGTAGCTTGGTAACCTTCCCTCACAATTTTTAATAAAATCCTTCACAGTAGCTTTGTGTGTGTGTTCATCTCCTGCACAGAGCAGCTAAATATTAAATTTAAAATAGTATCCCCTCATCTTTTTTAAAAATGGAATTCCGTGTGCAGAAAATTGGCAGTATTCTGAGTAATCTTATGAAATATAAATAGGTATTCCCCAATATGTTTTTGACACATCTAAATTTCTGGTAATACAACTGAGTTGGATAACATCATATTAACTATAAAAAGTAGAGTTGATTGTAGAGCTTACTGGGTTATTTTGAATTTGTTGTACTTCTGGACCATGCAGTAAATAAATAAATTGTGCTTGGAACTATAGCAAAAGACAGCCCTGAATATAGCTTTTCACCTGTTTTTTTTTCTTTTCTGTTATCACTGAGAACTCTCTGTGCTTTGTCCTGAATCTTAAAGATGATCTGCAAATTAAGAACATGATTCAAGCCTTTTGTATTTAGTATATGTTTAAAGTTAAGCATATCTTAAGTGGTTTCCTGAATAGGGACATTTTCCTGATTTGGGGCCAAAATGGGTACATTTAATATACACTGAGAAATTTGTAACAGCAGGGTTAACAAGAATAATAGAAACATTCAGTTCATAAACAACTAAAAACTGACTTTTCATCCTCATTGCAGTCCTCTAAAATTTAGCTATTCTCCGACGTTACCAATGCAAAACAACACTAGTTGAATAGTGAAAAATCTGATTTTTGAATTTATTCATGAACATGAGCGCCAAGACCAATTCTTTACTGTTTGTGGGATGTAATTAGTTATTTATGAGTATTCGGACAATCACTGGGTATTCATGAAAATATTTGCATATTCTAGAATTGTCATGAATTTTTACACAAATCATTATTTGTGTGAAAATTTATATCAGAAATTTACTGTTCATTATTTATTATGCTCATATTAAAATGTTTTTAGCAGGAACAATACTAATATGATTTAGATGACCAACTACACAAAATATAAATAATAATGTATAGTGAAAAGTCAAAGAAAAAAATTGAAAATAGTTTGTGCTCATAGTATGAACTGTTATACTTCCAAACTATTTGATGAATATCTAGGACTATATAAAAATATAACCCAGGCTACAGGGCCCCCAACATTTGAAGGTCTGATGAGGAGGTGGAAAGGAAAAAAAGTGCAGTGGTTCAAGCCACCAATTACATATGATGTGTGACCAGGAGCGGGCTGACACTTCCTAGAAAGTATGCAAGGCTAGGCACGGAGGTGGCAGGACTAAGGAAAAGGTTTAGTGTTGGGGAACCTGTGGTATAGCGAGACAATATGTACAAAACAGAACTACAGCAATTGTAAACTGCACAGGTTTAATACTATTTATAAAGTGCTTCACAGACATAATGTCTACAGATGACCAAAGCATCTATACTGGGCATGGGTGACTTGGGTGTGTGAGTTTTGTGCAATAGGTCAAAAATTGTTTGTTTGGGTTTTAGATTGATGTGTGAATGAAACTCCATGGGTTTATATAAGTGGAGCTTGTGTGGTGGTGATGTATGACTGAGTAATAACATATGTGAGTATATATATGTGTAGTTTGGAGTTAGGGTTGCCAGTTTTGTTTGGACATATTCCTGTATTAAGACATAATCTTAAATAAAGATTAATCTTTAATTCTGGGAGACTCCATGACAATGCTGGAAGGTTGGCAACCCTATTTGTAGTGGTAAGTATGTTTACTTGCACAGTAGGTATTCACATTGTGAGCCTGATCTAATGCCCATTGAAATCAATGGAAAGACTCCCATTGACTTGAGTGGGCTTTAATGATCAGGGCGGTATAAGCTCCTCGCTGTAGAGGATCCTGCCAGCTCCCTGGCTTCCCTCCTACTGGGACACTGGGCAACTGGGGGAGCCTCAGAAACATTTAGAAAAGGTGAAAAGGAAATATAGTTTTTACTTTTTCTAAATAAAATTTTGGAATTTTCATTCCGGCGAAATTTCATTTTTCATTCCATTTCAAATTGGAATTTCTTTCTTTCTTGAATTCCAGTTTCTGGTCAACTCTACCAATGTCTCTTTCCTGGGCAGTTTCAATTAATTTAGAATCCAGAAAGATATCCAAATAATCAAATTATTCCTATGTGCATTAACTTTCTTTATCAGCTTGCAATTTCATCTGCCAGTATGTTGACCATTTACATAATTCCTCACAGTCAAATTTGGTCTTGGCTAGCCTGCAAATTTTGTCACCTCACTACTTGCCAACTGGTCAAGATAACAAGTCTATTAAACAACACCTGCTCTAGAACATAATCTTCAGCCATGACAAAAAATGATAATGTCTTTGTTTGGTCAGTTTCTGACCATGACAAAAGTTTAATTCTTATCTCCTGAATGAACTCTCATTGTTGATCCCTATAGTCCTCTATCAGTAAGGAATGTAGCCTTTCTATATGTAATGATTTGTTTGTTTTTTTATTTTCTCCAAATACTTGTTTGTCATTGTTCCTGTTTCTTTCGTGCAACTGCTTCCAGACCATAAAGTAATAATATTAGGACCCTGGTTTGATACATTTTTACTTTAGTACCTAACATCATAATTTTTGTCAGTAATTTAATCAATTTCTGTGGAACACTTATTGCTAAGGTATGTCTCCATTTACCTCATCCTTGATGAAATTGTTGGCACTGATCAAACTTCCTAGGTACACCTAAGATTTTGCTTGTTCTATGACTTCACAGCTGCATTTCACTACTTCATGTATTGTCCCTTTTCCAACATGTAACTACTTCATCTTCTTGGCATTTATTGTAAGTCCAATTTAAAAGGTAGTGAAGAGAGTCCTCATTAATTCAGATGACATCAAAAGGATGGAGGCAGTAGAGATGAAAGTTATTTGAAAGATGGCAGGTGTAAAGTGGAATGATTTTAAGACAAATGAAGATTTTAGAAGGAGATTAGAATTAAAAAAGATGACTATGTGGGGGGCATTGTAGAAGAAAAACAGATGAGAGGAGGCCAAAGAAAATAATGCAAACACAATCAAAATCAGTCTGACCTAAAGGCTGACCACTGACTAAAGGTGGGGACATTGTACACAGAGACATGATCAGACTGGGCTCAGTGGAGGAATAAATCATGGAAAGAAATGAATGGTAAAGATGTATTGCTGTCCATGTCTACAAAGATGCTCTGGTATGAAAGAAGAAGATTATTTATGTAAGCTCAGTCTTTTTCAATTTGTCCTCATTGAAACTCACAAACACGTCTGGTACAGATGCATTATTAATGTTCTCCTTATCAAATACAGATGCAAATAAAACATTTAGTTCTTCACCCATTTCTTATTTATGTTCTGTTAAATTCTTTACTTTTATGCCCTGTTAACAGCCTCACTGGTTCTCTAACTTATTTTTAATTTTTTTAAATTTTATTCCATCACTTTTCAATGTACATTTTGTTTTCTAGGTTTGTAATTCATGAATTATTTATCTTGATATTTCTCTGAAAAATGAGTGGCAGGTAGAGGATCTGGGTTTTTGCACCAGTGTTGGGTGAATATTGGATATTCAATAATTCCCCCTCATTTCCATATTTTCTATTTTTTATATTCACATGTGAGTACTCATTTTATATTCACATGTGAGTACTGATGAAGGGATAGGAAGAAAATCTCTTTGGCTAAAAGATTCTCTAAAGCACATAACTGTTTATAGATTCTGATCTCTTTACAAGTTTATGAGTTATCAAGAAAAAATAGATTGGGACTGTCTCCTGTGAAGTTGAGGAAAAAGAAAACAGTTTATTAAAAATGGAAACATATAACAACTTCTCTGACATTTTCTGATAAGTTTAACACACTTTTGATGTAGAGAGAGAGGCATGATACTTTTAACTATGTCTTGATAAACCTGAATATATAATATTGTGGGATACATATAAGGTGTGTTTTGTGGAACAATGATACCCTGAATTGGGAAAATCTGTCAATTGAAAGCTCTCTCCCTTTCATATATTGGATTTGGAACTCTGCATTGATAAATGATTGATTATACTACAGTTGGTGCCATGCTACCCAAAATGACAATATATCACAGTTCAGCAAACATTTTTTGAAAAATGACTAGTGATTTTAGGTGCGTCAAAGTTTGGGTGCCCAGCCTGAGGTGCTTTAAAAGGAGTTGATTTTCAGAGTGGGTGTTCTCAGTATTTTCTGAAAATAAGTAACAAAGAGTCCTGTGGCACCTTATAGACTAACAGATGTATTGGAGCATGAGCTTTCATGGGTGAATACCCATTTCGTCAGACACGTGTAATGGAAATTTCCAGAGGCAGGTATAAGTATGCAGGCGAGAATCATTCTTGCCTGCATACTTATACCTGCCTCTGGAAATTTCCGTTACAAGCATCTGACGAAGTGGATATTCATCCACAAAAGCTCATGCTCCAATACAACTGTTAGTCTATAAGGTGCCACAGGACTCTTTGTTGCTTTTGACAAATCCAGACTAACATGGCTACACCTCTGATACTCTGAAAATAAGGTGTCTCAAACAGGACACAAAAAATTCTTTTAAAAAAATCTTGTCCTTTGTGTATAATTGGTGCCATCTGATTCAGGCAAACAAAGAAAATGTGGACATAGCTTATTTTGCTGTGGAGATTTCTTATGGCTAATTTCTTCTCAATCCCATTCCACTCACAGAATTCCAGGTTCTTACAGGAGCCTGCTTCCCTCCGCCCTATTTTTTCCTCACACCCCCATCCCCACACAAAGATCTAGCCTCCCCACACCCTTTCCTATAAAACAAGAAATAGGAATCTTTAGGAAGGGCTGCTCAAAAGACATCACTCTGCAGTAATGCTGGCTGGGAATTTTTCAATAAAATGTTTTTTTGCCGGAAAATACCAATTAATCAAAACGGAAAGTTTCATGAAAAAAGGTTAGTTTTGACAAACGTTTTTGGGAGGCTTCTCAGGTCCAGTGTGAAATATCTGGTGTGAGAGAGCCATGAATAGCCCAGTGATTAGGGCAGACCAGGGATTCGCACCTGCGTCCCCCACATTGCAGTTGAGTCCCTTAACCACGGGGATGTTCTGAGGCAGGGACTTGCTCTTTTTTGTGAAGGGTCCCAGTTTTGTCCTTATGGGGAACTGGAAAGTTTTTGAAATCTTGAAAACTTTTGCAGGATGGGAAATTTTTCCCACCTAGATCTATTCTGGAGCAGCATTATCTTTTCATGAATCTCATTGATATATAAAGTGGACTTCAACTGTATATCGCTCTTGCAAATATTGGGAAATAATATTGGCACAAGGGGGTAGACATTATATAAATGCATCCCAGGTGAGATTCACTTCATGAAAGAGGTTTGAATTTCTTTTGGTAGGAGATGGCTTTACTTTACAGTAAGGGCTATAGTGAAATAGCTGATCCTCTTAGTTTTGGCCATTTTTTTGGTCAGTGACCAAAAATAAAAACAAAACAAAAAATGGAAGCAATTCTGCTGACCTGAAAGCAGGATGACACCTGGGATAGGGCTAGCCAGATTGAAAAGAGTTGGGAGGCCTATAGAAAAATGGCTGAATTCCTGTAATTCAGATTCAGTCTAAGGCAAAGGTGGCAAAAATAGTATCAATGGGCTGTCTAAGCATTAGACTATATCCATTTTGTATATTTAGCTTTTCTTTTCTTCTACTTTACTTTTTCTATTATTCTGAAATCATCAGAACCATGATTTAGTTGACGTTGAGTGACCAGACTCGTTAGTTACCAGTGCTAAGCACAAGAAAATGCATGGTATTTTTTTCTGCTCTGGATATGAAGATTATTTTAAAAATGCATTGAAAATTCTATCAGCTGAATAAGTGAATTGGCTGCTTTTTGTTAGAACAGTTTCATTTTTAACTTTGATTTTTTTTTCATTACTTGTACATAAGCCAATTATTCATGGAATCAGAGGACTCAAGAATTGAGTCTATCTCTGGTTAAAAAGAATTAGCTCTGAATCAGATTGAAGCAGTTTATAATTGAGATAATCCAGTTATTGTCTTCTGTGATATTCAACTCTGAGCCAGCACAAAATCTACACATCAGTTCAGTCCCACTCAAGAACCATTTAAGCCCTACTTTAAGTGGTGTATAGCTCATACGCTGTCTCCTTTCACTGGAATGAATTTCATGTGAATGCAGTTAGAATTTTGTCACAAGAAAATAAAAAAACTGCTGGGAAAGGGAGTTAATTTTACCTCCTATTGTGTAATTCTCTTTAGCATTGTTAGCTCAGTTGCCAGTATTTTCTAATTCTGGGGTTACAGATTTTCACCACAGATTGTATCTGCCATAGAGGTATTCAGCTCTATGGTGCCTCCTTAGGAAGCACCAGTGAAGTGCTTTCAATACTTTGTAACCCTTTTATTTTATGGAGAAGTCTGGATGTCATGCTTTTTCCCCTATATTCCCTAGCAAGCAAAGGGGTGTTGATTTGCTTTACAATAATGTTTATGTGTTCCCAAGGATTCCATACTGAAATTGTAGCAATTTATTACAAAATCTGCCTCTAAATTCTACACCCATCTAAACCTCCTATTTGTTATTCTGCCATAAAAGTCACATAAATGTTCCCACACAGAATATTGGCAAAATATCAGCACAGTCAAAAATAAAAGGTGGTAGGGGATGTGGTCTGATGAAAAGTTCAAAGACTCTGGGTAAGGACAAAGTACTGTGCTATCTGACAATGCAAAGTATTACAGAGAAAAAGAACAGCAAGGTATCCTGTTTTCTTCCTTATGTAGCAATAATTTCTGTAGATAGAAGTTCCCTAAAATTGTGGACTTGTGCATCTCAGGAATCTCAGCATAAGTGAATCCCCTATCTGTAAATGAAGATAGATAGTATGAGATTGTACCATGGAGAACAGATGCCTTTCCCCAAAATCTGTGAAGTCAGTTAATTATTTATTATTTATTATTATTTATTTATTCTATTCAGGCTTTTATACTGCATTGTAATAGCTGGACACCTTCTTGTAGTGCATTAAGCAGTGCAACTTTTGTCTGTCACATGTGGTTTGTTCTATTTTTTCTCCTCTCCCTAGATGGAATATTGTGAGCAGTGTGGGTTCTTTTAATAAATTATATGTGCACTTTGCTATATGTTTATAGTAGTGGAAACACTTGGAATGAAAAGTAGTTAGGATTTTGATGCTTAGTTCCTGTGGAGGTTGATTCTACATGCCCAGTTCAGCCTCTGAGAAGTCTGTTTCCTGCACAAAAGAGCTTTATTCTAGTAGCAGACAGCTCCATTGTGCCTGAAGAGTGGTGGTGTCAACCCTGTTCATCATCCCAGGGCTTTAGGCCATCTTTTAGGCATCAGAAGCCCAGTCTATTGAGTGCAATATGATCTGCTTGTAATAGCCCGTATGGCCTGGGGAGGTGTGTTGCTGCATTCTCTACTAGCTGCAGTTTTCTGAGGACTGATGGCTTTGTGTCAAGGTAGACTGCATTCATGCAGTTCAGCCCACAGTGAAGAAGGCTTTCATTATAGAGGTCATATCATTGTCCACCAGGATAGCATGGCACCCTCTTGCTAGCTGCAAATGGTAGATTGAGTTATTTGTGGTCTCTGTTGTGTGAGAGCAAGGAATTGGCAATGGGTCCAGGAGCAATACTAAACTTCAGACTGACTTGGCCAATTGTGGATGTGCCACTGCCAAAGTTACTTATTTAGCTCAAATGTTAGAGGCATGTTCTATTAAGGCTGAAGGTCCCAGATTCAATTCACATTAACCAATGGCATGGGGTATTCATTCTTTTTTGTTATAGTACTGCCTACTATGTGCTAGGGTTCCGATACTCAAAGGTATTTAGACTAGGGCTGTTGATTAATCACAGTTAACTCACACAATTAACTCAAAAAAAATCGTGATTAATTGCAGTTTTAATCACACCATTAAACAATAGAATACCAATTGAAATTTATTAAATATTTTTGCATGTTTTTCTACATTTTCAAATATATTGATTTCAATTACAACACAAATATAAAGTGTACAGTGCTCACTTTATATTACTTTTGATTGCAAATATTTGCATTGTAAAAATGATAAACAAAAGAAATAGTATTTTTCAGTTCAGCTCATACAAGTACGGTAGTACTCTCTCTTTATAGTGAAAGTGCAACTATTTTTTGTTACTTAACTGCACTCATTAACAAAACAATGTAAAGGAAACAAGTTTGTTTACATTTACGGGAGACAATGCTGCCCACTTCTTATTTACAATGTCACCTGAAAGTGAGAAAAGGTGTTTGCATGGCACTTTTGTAGCCAGCATTGCAAGGTCTTTACGTGTCAGATATGCTAAACATTCATATGCCTTTTCATGCTTTCACCACCAATCCAGAGGACATGCTTCCATGCTGATGATGCTTGCTTAAAAAATGCTGTCATAAACAGATAGTTAAGGGTTAATGCCTCTTTTACCTGTAAAGGGTTAAGAAGTTCACCTAGCCTAGCTGACACCTGACCAGAGGAACCAATGGGGGAACAAGATGCTTCAAAAGGAAGGAGGGAAGTTTACTTTGTTTAGAGTCAGTTTCAGTTTCAGCCGGAGTGAAAAGATCAAGGAACCAGCCTCTCATGAGAGTATTAAATTTTAGAAAAGAATAAATAGGTTTATGTTTATTTTCTTTTGTAACTTGTCTTTGTGCAATTAGGAGAATAATCAAATTTGGGTATTCTTGTGTGTACTAAGGTTTTTGCCCAGGGGAACATCCTGTGTTTTAAATCTGTTGGCTGTGAGATCATCTTGTATGCTATCTCCCAGAGGTTTTTTTTCCCTTTACCTTTCTTTTCTTTAATTAAAAGCCTTCTTTTTAAGAACCTGATTGATTTTTTCCCTGTTTTTTAGATCCAAGCGGATTGGATCTGGACTCACCAGGGATTGGTGGGGGGAAAAAAGGAGGGGGAAGGAGTAATTCTTCCTTGTTTTACGATCCAAGGGGTTTGGATCAGTGTTCACCAGGGAATCGGTGGAGGAGTCTCTCAAGGCTACCCAGGGAGAGGAAGGTTTTGGGGGGGGAAGACAGAGTTTTCCAGATGACTCAAACATTTGGATGGTGGCAGCAAAACCAGATCTAAGCTGGTAATTAAGCTTAGGAGGTTCACATGCAGGTCCTCATATCTGTACTCTAAAGTCCAGAGTGGGGGTGAAACATATGACAAATGCGTTAATTAAATTTGTGACTGAACTTCTTGGAGGAGAATTGTATGTCTCCTGCTCCATGGATTTACCTGTATTCTGCCATATATTTTGTGGTACGGTAGTCTAGGATGACGATCCAGCATATGTTTAATTTAAGAACACTTTCACCGCAGGTTTGACAAAACACAAAGAAGGTTCCAATATCAGATTTCTAAACATAGCTACAGTACTCAACCCAAGCTTTAAGTATCCAAAGTGTCTTCCAAAATCTGAGAGGGACAAGCTGTGAAGCATACTTTCAGAAATGGTCTAAAGTAAATAGGATGAAATTCAATAAGGACAAATGCAAAGTACTCCACTTAGGAAGGAACAATCAGTTGCACACATACAAAATGGGAAATGACTGCCTAGGAAGGAGTACTGTGAAAAGGGATCTGGGGGTCATAGCGGATCACAAGCTAAATGAGTCGACAGTGTAACACTGTTGCGAAAAAAGCAAACATCATTCTGGGATGTATTAGCAGGAGTATTGTAAGCAAGACACGAGAAGTAATTCTTCTGCTCTACTCTGCACCGATTAGGCCTCAACTGGAGTATTGTGGACAAACAATAGATGTGGACAAATTAGAGAAAGTCCAGACAAGAGCAATAAAAATGATTAAAGATCTAGAAAACATGACCCATGAGGGAAGATTGAAAAAAAATGGGTTTGTTTAGTCTGGAGAAGAGAAGACTGAGAGAGGACAGTATAACAGTTTTCAAGTACATAAAAGATTGTTACAAGGAGGAGGGAGAAAAATTGTTCTTCTTAACCTCTGAGGATTGGACAAGAAGCAATGGGCTTAAATTGCAGCAAGAGAGGTTTAGGTTGTATATTTGGAATAGCCTCCTAACTGTTTTTTTAAGAGCAGGTTGGACAAACACCTATCAGGGAAGATCTAGATAATACTTAGTCCTGCCTTGAGAGCAGGTGACTGGACTAGACCTCTCGAGGTTCCTTCCAGTTTTATGGTTCTATGAAGTCTTAAAAGAGCAACACTGATGCAGAAACTACGGAACCCGAACCACCAAAAAAGAAAACCAACCTTCTGCTGGTGGCATCTGACTCAGATGATAAAAATGAACATGCATTGCTCCACATGGCTTTGGATCATTATCAAGCAGAACCTGTCATCAGCATGGATGCATATCCTCTGGAATGGTGGTTGAAGCATGAAGGGACATACAAATCTTTAGCATATCTGGCATGTAAATATCTTGCGACTCCGGCTGCAACAATGCCATGTGAATACCTGTTCTCACTTTCAAGTGACATTGTAAACAAGAAGTGGGCAGCGTTATCTCCTGCAAGTGTAAAAAAACTTGTTTGTTTGAGTGATTGGCTGAACAAGAAGTAGGACTGAATGGACCTGTAGGCGCTAAAGCTTTACATTGTTTTATTTTTGAGTGCAGTTATTATGTGTACATAATTCTACATTTGAAAGTTCAACTTTCATGATAGAGATTGCACTACAGTACTTGTATTAGTTGAATTGAAAAATACTATTTATTTTGTTTTTTTCAGTGCAAATATTTGTAATAAAAATAAATATAAAGTGAGCACTGTACACTTTGTATTCTGCATTGTAATAGAAATCAATGTATTTAAAAATGTAGAAAACATGCAAAATATTTAAATAAATGGTATTCTATTGTTTAACAGCACAATTAATCATGCAATTAACTGCAATTAATTTTTTAAATCACTTGACAGCCCTAATTTAGACACCTAACTCCTATAGAAATCAGTGGGAGTTACGTGCCTAAATACCTTTGAGGGTCTGGACTTGAGTGTTTTCCAAACACTCCCAAAGGGCTGTCCTTGTAATGGGACAATCTCACAGTCTAAGGACAGACAAATAGATGGAGATTAGGGGAAAGGGAACAGAAATAATAATTGGGAAATTATACATAAAGTGGAGCTCATATGGAGGGGCACCTGTTGGAGTCAGGTAAGGGAACATGAGAGGGAGAGGTGGTTCAGCAGAGACAGTGTTGCCATCCCTTGCACAGAAAGGGAAGATATACAACACTGCAACTACAATAATAGCCTTCCAGCAGATTCCATAGATCTTAGAGGAATCCATGGAATGATGGTGTTGAACCCCTTGAGAAGGTGAAGGAAATTCAGCAAGAGGCACTTCACTGATTTTTCTCCTCTTCCTCAGACCCTTTCTATGTGTTTTCCTGAGGAAGGCATGATCTAGGCATCAGGAGCACAATTTGCATGGTTTCTAAACTGACCATTACCCACTGTAAAAAGCTCTCTTAAACTTACTGAATTCTCCCTGAGAAAATGTTATTGCAATGAGATTCTGATTAGGGCTAGCAAATTTGCAACCCCAGTATCAAACTTCAGTGTAGAAGCTTTATATTTTCCCTACCTGTCCTTGTTGATTTGTCAACAGTTTTTACAACTAAGACTGAATGTTTATATTTTCTTCCATTTCCATAGAGTTTACTGTCCTGGTTCTGTTTTCACTTAAATTGGTATTTCAGTAGTACTGCAGTGTAAAAACTGGTGTGAGATCGGAATCTCTATAAGCTCAGACCAGATTCTGATTTCAATTACACTGGTTTGACATCAGGAGAATTACTCCTGATTTACCGTGGTGTAAATAAAAATTAAATCAGTCCCAATATATCTGTAAATTGACGTAAACATCTGTGATACCCTATGAATGTAATTTATTATTTAACTTGGTTCCTTTGATCTTGGTTCCCAGAATTCCTTATAATTCTGATTCAACTTACTTCATTAAATTCTTGCATAACTTTACTACTCATAAATTTAATTATTTTTAAAAATATGTTTTTTTTCCTTATCTTCCCATATTAGAAAACAGCATTCCTCAGGTTATTAATAAGTCCCCAAAGTTGTTGCAGAATCTTCCTGAGATATGACAGGTATCTGTGAATTGTAATCAATATAAAAACCTAAATGACAAATACATTTGCAGTCAAGAAATATGATGATACTGATAGTCATCCTTATGCATTTTAAATCAGTGCTCATTGACAATGTCAAAGCAGTGACAAATGCCCGGAAGGTTTAGGAAAATTTTCTGTGGTATGCATCATGTAGCTGTAACATAGTTGTCAGAATTGCATGCTAACAACACAAAACCAGACTCCTTTATCAGTAAATGCAGTAACAATGACAGTATATGAGTCAGACTAAATACTGAAATTGTTTTCACAGACACAAGTGCTGCCTCTGGCTGTGAGTGCACCAACTGTTACACTGAATTCAAAGGAATGGCCAACTGTTCGAGACTCTGTTTTATCCCTATCAGTCAATTCAAACATTTTAATTATGTGTTAAAAGTTTCTTTCAGACCTGTATGATTGTAGCTAGATGTTCTTGCAAAGGGCTGTCTGCAAATTTCCAGTTCAGTAAAAGCCCAATCCACAGCCCACTGAAGTCAATGGGAGTCCATCCATTGACTTTACAGAGCATTGGGTCAGGCCCTGAGTTAGCTAGTAAAGACTGTAGTGCAGGCAAAAATCCATGCCTAAGAGAGAGGTCTATGGTACGTGCACCTTCCTTATTTCAGTCATTTTAGCATGAACCAAAGACAGGGCTGAAGTTCTACTGCCACTAGGAAGCCAATCTCCCCAATCGTGCAGGAGACAACCATAGTGTGTGTGCTTGTGATCCTTGAGTGCAATGGGTGCATATTTGTTGCTGTCTAGCTCTGTCAGCAATACCTCAAACACCAGAGCTGGCATGTCTATGTCCTCATCTGTAAGCACAATGGCTAGTGTTGGGAGGTAATAGATGAGTGGACAGCATGTTACATCTTTTAGAAGGTGACAGCAAGATCTACTGCTGAGCAAACTCCCCTGACTGCCCCAGAGACATTGTTTCTACATTTGTTTCGCTAAAGTGCAATGGGCCAAATTCATCCCTAATGTAACTATTTAATTCAGTTGAGTTACATCAAGGATAATTTTGACCCAATGCATCCAGCCACTGTTGCTTGGATATCCCCTTACTCTTTCCACAGGCTTTGTGAGCAGTATGTAATCCCACAATACATAATCACAGGCAAGATTCTCAGTGTTAGTGAAACTTCCATGGTTGCCCATGGTGGGAACCGTACGCACCTGAATAAGACGGAATAAATGGTAACCAACAGTTTGGGCTTCATTTTTGCCTCTCTTTCACAGTAGCTGATAGGATATGCAGTGTTGTTAGTGACCAACTGTGATCTTTTAATATTAGCAGGGTGTTGCCGGCTGCTTCAATATATGTGCGCGCACGCACACACACACACCAACAACCCACCTTTAGGTCTAAATACCTCTTTGTAAACTTGTTTTCATTCCTACCCGCTACAGAGATGTGTTGCAGCATCTGTGCTGCAGACTACAGATATTGCACATCTATGTTCTAGTTCCAGGCAGTCAACGGCTGGGCTTTGGCTTTATCTGTAAAGAATCTCTCCTTAAAACAAGTGCCCTTATTTCCAAAGAAAGCTAAGAAAACTCTGTAATCTTTTGTTTTTATTAGCGCTATAGATTAATCACAGTTAACTCACGCGATTAACTCAAAAAAATTAATCGCAATGAAAAGAATTCATTGTGATTAATGACACTGTTAAACAATAGAATACCAATTGAAATTTATTATATATTTTTGGATGTTTTTTCTGCATTTTCAAATATATTGATTTCTATTACAACACAGAATACAAAGTGTACAGTGCTCACTTTGGATTCTTATTTTTTATTACAAATATTTGCACTGTAAAAATGACAAACAAAAGAAATAGTATTTTTTCAGTTCATCTTATACAAGTACCGTAATGCAATCTCTTTATTGTCAAAGTATAACTTACAAACCTAGATTTTTTTTTTAACATAAATGCATTCAAAACGAAAACAATGTGAAACTTTAGAGCCTACAAATCCACTCAGTCCTACCTCTTGTTTAGCCAATCACTTAGACAAACAAATTTGTTTACATTTATGGGAGATACTGCTGCCTGCTTCTGATTTACAATGTGAGATTTCTAAGGATAGATACAGTACTGGATCCAAGATTTTAGAATCTGAACTGCCATCCAATCTGAGAGGGATGAGGTACGGAACATGCTTTCAGAAGTCTTAAAAAAGCAACAATCCGATGCAGAAACTATAGAACCCAAACCACCAAAAACGAAAATCAACCTTCTGCTGGTGGCATTTGACTCAGACGATTAAAATAAACATGTGTTGGTTTGCTCTGCTTTGAATCATTATTGAACAGAAGCCATCATTAGCATGGATGCATATCCCCTGAAATGATGGTTGAAGCATGAAGGGACATACGAATCTTTAGCACATCTGGCATGCAAATATCTTGCGATATCGGCTACAACAGTGCCATGTGAACACCTGTTCTCACTTTCAGGTGACATTGTAAACAAGAAGCGGACAGCATTATCTCCTGAAAATTGTAACCAAACGTTTTTGTCTGAGTGATTGGCTGAACAAGAAGTAGGAATGAGTAGACTCGTAGACACTGAAGTTGTACATTGTTTTATTTTTGAATCCAGTTTTGTGTACATAATTCTACATTTGTAAGTTCAACTTTTGTGAGAAAGAGATTGCACTACAGTACTTGTATTAGGTGAATTGAAAAATACTATTTGTTTTGTTGTTTATAGTGCAAATATTTGTAATAAAAATAAATAGAAAGTGAGCACTTTACACTTTGTATTCTGTGTTGTAATTGAAATCAATATATTTGAAAATATAGAAAACATCCAAATATATTTAAATAAATGATATTCTATTATTAACGCAATTTTTTTCATCGCACAATTAATTTTTTAATCACTCGACAGCCCTAGTTTTTATGAATAACCATTGATTGCAACATTAAAGGGGTTATACAGAGAGTATAAAGATACATTCTGCTGATAAACACAATACTGAAACAAAGGACTGTGAAAGAAAACCTGACAGAAAATACAAACAAGAATTGTAATATTTAAAACCCAATAAATCAGTGCTATTTAAATAGTTATAGTGTATAGTGATATTCATATGTTCACATCCTTTCTCAAAAGAGAGTTCAAAAGAGCTACCTTTCACATATATAAAATGGTAGAACCTTTGAGCTCCATAGTGATCACTCCTTAAGAACATGCAGAGCAACATACTTCAATGGCAAAAAAATAAAAGGGGATCCACTGATACTAGGATGTATGTATCTGACATGGTTCAAGTGTCTCTCTCCCATTCAGTGCCGATTTTTTTTAATCTTTCTATTCCCTATTCTGTTTTTCATTCCAACCTCTTGTTGGACTTGTGTCATGCTGAGGCCTCATGCTTTCCAATGCCTTTATCACTGCTAAATGCCTGTTTATAATTTATGTACCCAGCTGCGGTGAAAGCATGTGCTAGTCAGATGCTGGGGAAGGTGAGGCTTCCTTGCTGGGGCAAACGACTTGAAATAAAAACAGAGAACATTATACGAAAATAAATGTACTTGGCCTGTATTTTTCTGCAATTATAAACAATGTGCTTAATAGGTGCTTTCTCCTTCAGTCTAGCATTTTTTCCTGCTTGATCCTGCAGTAAAGTCACAGTTAGAACTAGGTGAAATTGTTCTGCCAAAAAATTTTTTTCCTATGAAAAATGCAGATTAGATGACACTATACAAGGGTTTGCAAATTAATGTCTGTTTCATCAAATGTTCAGTGTAAAAAAAATCTGAAAAATTGAAATTTCATTTTGACATTTTTGAAACAAAGTATCTTGATTTTTTGGTTTGAAATGATTTTTTGTTTAGAAATTTTCTTCAAACTTATTTAATTTCTTTAAAACTACAAACCCCTGCAGTTTTTCAGAATTGTCAGGAAACTGAACAAGCCATTATTCATGGAGCACTAGCCATAGTCTTATGCTTACCACATAAGTCCCTGCAGCGTTTTAACTTTGGCACTCTTGTTTATTATCCTTTCTTTTTCCCCCTCTGCCTTGTGATCTAGAGTTTTGCCTTTTGCTACAAGCCTTCCCAAATGTGTGCGCGCGCGCGCACACACACACACACACACACACACACACACACACACTCACCAGATTTCTAGGCATAATGGCTGAACATAGAGATGGCAAACACTAGTCTATTGTGGGATTCTGATAGATGAATTCAGTATTTAAATACTACTAGGGGCATATAATAGATACCAAAACATATATATATTTTTCAACACCATTTACTAAAGAGATTTGTGTGCCAACTACTTGCGTAAATTCATCCAAATGAGGGACATCTTTCATAGATCCCAAGACTGGGAGATGGCACATAGAGCCACCAATTCAATAATCTTGCATTTGTACCTGCCAGGCATGTGGGTGAAGGAGATTTGCTTGTTACCAAGGAATTGCACCTGTATTTATATTTTGATATAACAGGCATAAAAAGAAGTTCTAAGGCCAAAAATTGAGCAAAATCTACAGTGCTTTCTGAACCTTCACAAATTAGAGCTGTCGGAATAGTTTTGCCCTCTCTCCTTTTTTTCTTTTTTGTGGGAGGGGGAGTGCTAGATTCAAAAGTGAACTTAGGTGCCATTCACAAAACCAGAGGAGGAGGTGAAGCACTGGTGCACCCCTTATATTCTATCGTCCTGTGGCTTTATCAGTCACCTGGGATGTTTGAGCCACTCTGCCTGATTCAGAGCAAGGATTTGAATGAGAGTCTCCTACATTGCAGGTCAGTGCTCTAACTACTGGTATTCTGGGGTTGGTCTCTTTCAGTCTGTATTGTTGAAGCTGTTCCATTTTGTATAAAATACTTAAATAGTCACTGGAGCAGGGACTGGTTCCCAGGTGAGTGCCCTAACTCCCAGGCTATATAGTCATTCTCTCTCGCTCTTGCTCTCTCTGGCCCAGTGAAATGGCCCAAGTCCCAGGTGAGTGCCTTCTAGCCTCAGGGCTAGCTAACCAAAATATTGATTATTAACACGTCTGTGTTCAGAATGCCACTATTCTTGATTCTGACATCAAGCTACTTTGAGGAAGCTATGAATAAGGTCAGTAAGTGGTGTGACTTTCTTCCATCTTCCCTCTCTTTCCTCTTCTTCAGTCCTAAATGCACACAAAAGACTGAAACTAATACATCAATTCTCTCTCTGCCTCCAGCTGGGAGTGTTGCTGGAAAACTGCTAATGCATTTGAAATGTATTAGAAACAGCTATGCTAGGAGGAATTTGTGGGGTAGTTTTGTCTGGGTGAGGGGCAAGCTGCAGACAGAATGAGAAGGAGTGGAATTCCTGTGATCCTGTTCTGGATTTACTCTCAGCTGAAGTTGGTAGAGTTACATAAATGTAAAAGCAGTGTAAGTGAGAAAAGAATCAGTCCATCTAAATTCACTTTAGGATCAAACAGGAGAAGAAACTGGGCTTAAAGCCCTTAAACACGAAGGGTGAAATCCTGGTCCTACTGAAGTCAATGATAGTTTTGACACTGACTTTGGTGGAACCAGGATTTCACTCAAAATAATTGGGTAACTTAAAAACTTTCTGAAAAGGATATAGGGGTTTTTGGAAAGTTGGCTCCAGTGCTGCCCGATATGACATCTTTTACCTAGATAGTAATCACACCAGCTAACCAAGTAAACAAACCCAGGAAGAGGAAATTTTGAACACTATATTCTCAGCAGGAAGAATCTCTGTGAAGAGACCAATGATAAACTGACCTAAAAAAGCTTATCTATGCCATTCCAAAACTTCACTATCATCTCACTCACAAGTAGACAGCACTCTCCTGATATTTGTTCCTTGGTGACAGAAGACATTAATTGTATCTAGAGTGACTTAGGCTTTTACATCCACCATGAATAGGGAACAATAGCACAGCATTTAAATGTAGATGAAGTCATTTGTTTTCTCTTGCACAGTGAAGAGCAGTTATTTGCAAGAGCATGGATGGTGTTAAATATATTTTTACAAGTTTGTCCTCTCTGAAAGTTCTTCTCTAATCATTTGGCATTGCTTTTGGCAAGTGTCATAACCTATTCCCAGATTTGGACCTTAGCGTCCAAAATATGGGGGTTAGCATGAAAACCTCCAAGCTTAGTTACCAGCTTGGACCTGGTAAAGCTGCCACCACCCAAAAAATTAGAGTGTTTTGGGGCACTCTGGTCCCCCCAAAAACCTTCCCTGGGGACCCCAAGACCCAAATTCCTTGAGTCTCACAACAAAGGGGAATAAACCATTTCCCTTCCCCCCTCCAGGTGTTCCCTCCCTGGGTTCCTGGAGAGATACACAGAAGCAAGCTTCGTGAATCTAAACAGAGGGACTCCACCCTCTCCTATTTTCAGTCCTGGAAACACAAGTACTTCCCTCTTCACCCAGAGGGAATGCAAAGTCAGGCTAGTAAATCTAACACACACAGATTTCCCCCTGACTTCTTCCTCCCACCAATTCCCTGGTGAGCACAGACTCAGTTCCCTGGAGTTCCCCACTAAAGAAAAACTCCAACAGGTCTTAAAAAGAAAGCTTTATGTAAAAGAAAGAAAAATACATAAAAATGGTCTCTCTGTATTAAGGTGACAAATACAGGGTCAATTGCTTAAAAGAAATATGAATAAACAGCCTTATTCAAAAGAACACAATTCAAAACACTCCAGCAACTACACACATGTAAATACAAAAGAAAACAATATAAACCTTACTGCCTTACTATATTTGTACTTACAACTTGGAAACAGAAGATTAGAAAGCAAGAGACAGAAATCCTCTCACAGCCAAGAGAGAGACAGGCACAAGACAAAAAACAAAGAACTCACACACAAACTTCCCTCCACCCAGATTTGAAAAAGTCTTGTTTCCTGATTGGTCCTCTGGTCAGGTGTTTCAGGTTACTCCTTTCCAGGTGTAAGAGACATTAACCCTTAGCTATGTGTTTATGACAGCAAGATGAATGATTTTTGTTGTATTCCTAGTTATTGGGAATTTAAAAATCAAAATACAGATATTAGTGCACTGGTTCCTCAACTTTTTACTAAGGTGACCCGCCAACTGCATTTTCTCTTTTTTTGTGACCCACCCACCTCCAGATTTGTCCGAGGATCGGAGGGAGGTCAAAATCATATGCCATCATCCTTCTCCTCCTCTGATACCCCCTACTCTTCACTCCACCAACCACCCACAGCAGTACCCTCCACCCCAGTACCACAACCCTAGTCCTGGCCCAGTGCAGAGGGGAGGTCTTAGAGATGGGGTCTGGGGAACGAGCCCACCCTCCACTTGCTCCACAATGATGGCTCCTGCCCAGTGGGGCTGGGCCTGGCTTCCCACTCCAGGCATTGTGATCAGGCACACAGGGTTGCAATGCCTCTCATGGCACTGCAACCCTGGGCAGCAGGTCTCAACATCATTCACTCAAATTTGGCCTAACTGCTTTTCCATCATGATGGAGGGGTGGCCAGGCCACACCTGATTTATCTATGTGCCAAGTCACAACGCCTGGAGTGGGGAGCCAGGTCCAGCCCCACACGACAGGAGCTGCCTCTGTTGGGTGAGTTAAAGGTAGGCTCATTCTCCAACTCCCTCCCCCCAGCACGGGGCCGGCTATCCATTTAGAAACTTCCTGCAACCTGACACACTGTCTGGGAAGTACTGAGATAGTGAGTTATAGAACTGAGTACAACTGATCATATTCTTACTGTCTGGGTTCGTCTATGCTGCAGGTGTCAGTGTGCTTCCCAGCTCAAGTAGAGAGACATGTACTAGCTGTGCTCAGGCTAGCACACTAAATATAGCAATGTAGGCAGGGCTAGCACTGACGGTGATTTTGGGGTAGTCACCTGAGTACGTATTCAGGGGTTCTGGGTGAGTGTGTAGTTGGGCAGGTAGCCCAAGCTGCTGCTTGTGCTACCTCTGGTTACACTGCTGTTTTTAGCACAGTAGCTCAAGCAGCTAGCATGTGTCTGTGTACCTGAGCTGGGAAGCAAACTCTCAGCTGCAGTGTTGATGTACCGTAAGGGTATTCCTGCTGTTCAGACTATGGGCCAAATCCTCAGGGCTATTTGAAGCCCCTTGTGCCTCTCAAGTGACATAAAGGGTCTGTAATACAGATGCATAACATCATCAGAGAAATCTCCTTGTTTAGAGGCACTTCCTGCTGATGGATCTTTTCCACTGCCACACACTGCACCTCTATGCCCCCACCCCCTGGTTGTGTTGAAGATATGTCATTGCAGGGGAAAGCTATGGCACAGCTCCCCTCTGGTGTTTCAATCCTCCGCTGGCATTAGATCCATTAATACTCTAAGCCGGTGGAGGAAGTTAGAGCTGCTGAGCATCAGCTTTAAGTGTCACAGGGGCCAGGACTGGGCCACTGGCCCTCAGAATTGGGGAACTAGAACTGGCTTTCTGATATATCACAATTCCCTCAAATGGTGTACTTAGGAGTCTGATATTGAAAGTCTCTGTGTCTCTCTCTTCCCCTCCCCGTTTTCTGTTTCTGTATTGTTTTCTTCATATTTTTTCCATTACTTGCCATAAGAGACTAGGTAAATGTGGGCCAATTAATTGTTTCTTGTGTATATCCATGGCAAGCAGAAAAGTAGGAGACTGAGGTAAATCAAAAAGTCTGGGGATGAGCACAATTTATTTAATAATCTAAACAAACCAATTACAATGAATATAGGATAAAACAACTGGAAAGAGTTGTGTAAAATTATGGCCCAAACCTGCAATGTTCTGAGTGTTCTTTAGTTCAAAGACCATTGGTTGAATTTGAGAGTGTTCATTACTTTGGAGAAACAGGCCAAATAAACATATTGTGCTCCCCAAAACTAGATTAACGTTTTCAAGGTTGCACACTGTCTTTGTTATTAAAATACTCTCTTGTAAATCTCACTACTGTAACAATGAAATGAAATTACAACATTATTTTTATTGGTG
Organism: Gopherus flavomarginatus; assembly: GCF_025201925.1. Lineage (NCBI taxonomy): Eukaryota > Metazoa > Chordata > Testudines > Testudinidae > Gopherus > Gopherus flavomarginatus. Next base: position 71,954,017 of record NC_066618.1, on the reverse strand, counting down.
TAAATGCAATAGACTTTAAAGAGTCACTCCCAGAAAGGGAAATAAAGAAACACAGAATGCATTCAAATCTAGTTTGTTACAAAAATATCTTCACTTCTTCATGAAAATTGACTTAAATATATCTTGTTTTTTCTTAACAAATAATCAGGGTGGCAAGAGCCATGTCTAGTCTATTTGCCTTACTCATTGTAGCATCTGAGCAATTTCCAAGAGTAAAAACATAACACACCAACAAACGCAATTATAATTACATCTCTCGGTTCCTTGTTGGTAAGAGGCATGTTCAGGGTTTTGAGTGTGTAAATAAAACAAAGAGAAAGCAGGAGTAATTTGCTAAAGTTTGAGTGAAGCGATGGGTTTTGCAGTTAATTCCCCCATAGGGCACCATTTACTCTCTCTATTTATGTTTCAAGCCATTTACCTTTCATAAGATTTTAAGGACATTGGGGGTACTGCATTGTTGGAGGAGTTAGTTACTTTTTGAGTAAGATGCAACTATTGATCATGTGTGGTCTTGAAAGATCATAACGGGGGGGCAAAAAAAGGGAAGAGATTGGAGATTTTTTTGGTAATTTTTCCCTTCTTACAGATTTCAAAATTAAAAAGAAGTCAACCAGCTCTAAAATGGGTCAGAACGTTGGGGGGGAGGGAGGAAGAAATTCACAAAAATGTGGAAACTTTTTTACCTTTTATTTTCAAACTTCAGAATTTCCAATTTTTGAAATTTGAAGTTGTGTATGTGCGCATTTAAGCTCTTGGCCTTCCTCTCAATATTTGAATGGAAGTGGCAACATCTCAGTAAGATTCTGTCCTCATACTGAGACAGAACTTCATACTGTCCATTGAGAAATAATTTCTATACAAATTGGAATAATGAAAAATACGGTATTATGGAAAATTATAACCCTTTCACAATAAATAATAACCAAAATAGTACCTTTTTATGCACATGTTGGATGAACTACCCCTAAGAGAGATGGGGCTATTATCATACCAATTTTTTTGTCTGACAAAGATATAGCCAGAAAAAGGTTGACAGCCATAGAGGCTCAAAAGAGCTTTTGAATTACTGACAGGAAAAATGAAGAGAAATTACTGCTCTGCAGTGGAGTGGGTCATTAATTAAATGTGATATACAATGTGGTTATTCCCAGAAAGGGACAAAGGTTAACATACTTCAAAAGATACTGCACTATGTGCATTATGCTCTCTTTGTGGATCTGACCCGTGACAGCATGGCTAATATGGTACTGTGTGATCACCACTCCCGCTTCAGAATGACTACAGGAGCTCTCAGAAGAAGGAAGAGAAAGAAATGGTTTATAGAGGCCTCTTAGGTATTACAGTAGGAGAGCAAGAAAGAACCTGATAGAATGAAACAAACAACTCTAGGATACAAGTGAATTTTAGTTTAAATGTATAACTGTAAAATTGTATCATATCTGGCTTACCTGACCACTTGCTGTATGATTTTATAGAGTTTCCTTTTGATTTAATATTATTTTCTCTGGATTTACAAATCAATGTTTCTTATGAGACCCTATTGGTTTGGGACTGTTTGGGCGATAATTCACTGTTATGCATTCTCAAGAACAAGGAAAAGGAACCTTTGTTCCTTGTTAACAGATGCCTAATTTGCAATACTGGCTCCAAGACGTAAGGGGAAACGCTGTGTCCCCCAAGAGTTGCTGCCAGGATACTACTGTGGTCAGCAACATGTACAGAGAAAACCATGTGATCACTATGAGTGACAGGTATAAAGAAATGAAAATTATGGAGATATTTTGGATTCCTCTAAAATTCAGATTAAATGTTGATTCTGGTTGTTTATACTTCCCCCTTTCTTGTGGGCCTCTTAAGTCGATTTAGTTTATTTTAAAAAAATCATATTCTTGGCTTTAGAACTAGATGAGTGAAAACTTTTTATAATTAAACCTGAAACCAAGTGAGTTGAGTTTATTATCAAACAGAAATTTAGCTCAGTTTCACCATGATTTTTTAATCTAAACTGATTTTCATACATGCCCCCTGTAATTCTCATTTGTGCTGGGCAGGTTTTTATCATTTTAATTATGAATGAGTCAAAACTCTTCACTTTTGTTAAAGTTTTGCCTTCCCCCCCTTCTCTTCTGGTTTGTTCAAATGTGAAGCTCACAGCAAAGCTCAGGAGGTGGGAATCCACATAAATTAAAACCAAAGGTTTGCTGGAGCCCTGTGAACCAAAACTGCTGAGTTTTACATGGCTTCATTCAATTCTTCACTACTTCAATGGATTGTTATAGTCAACCTATTTTTTGTATTTTCAGTTGACTTGGAGACTTTTGCACAGCCACAGAATTTGAATGTTAAATTCAAGGTGAAGAACTAAGGAGAACTGCATAATAAATCAGTTAAAGTCATCAGAAAAGTACTTCAACCATATGTTCTCTATGTTTCCATCAAGGAAGAGTATGATGCAGGGGGTCAATCCATTAGACTTCACAGTAGTCTTCCTTCCTCCTGCATGGATGTACAGAAATGTGTTTATCAGCAATGATGAAACCACCCACAAGAGAGTTGGGTTGGACAATGGTGCTGGGAAATCAGCCTGTTTAATCTCCTCTCAAACAAACATTGAGACATTTGAAGCAACCCTTCTAGAAGCAAATAGTGCTGTTGTTTTCTGCAGAAAGTCATGGTTATGACACTATTGGTATTGATTATGCAGAATTCAGACAATGCGTACTGGAAATACTGCACACCAGTACAATTAAGATAAGCCTGATTCATATTCTGTGGTACAGTAGAAACAATAAATAAACAAAGATGATTAGTTTGAAACATTAATCTCCTTCCCTTTGGGTACTTAAAACTAGCTCCAGAGAGTCAGTGCTAAAATATAAACATGGTAATGCTAAGTTATTTTGGGACTGCTCCTGCTCCCATTTTGTTCTTTTGACAGATGATATTGATGACATTGTAAACAGAGTTAAGTTTACAATGAAAATGACTGAGACTAGGTCAGCGAATGATTCATCTGTCACATACCCATCAGCTCTCAGTTGCCTGCCCTTAGGCAATTGTGGTGTATGGTGGGGAAAGGAAAAGAGTTTGTGCCCAAAGAGGATTTCTGATGTTTTTTGTTGAGCTGGTCACCTACTTTGATCCAATGGCCGTTTCAGTTCCTGTTCAGTTCAGTTACAGTTACTGGCAGGTGCCAGTTTGTTTTTCAATGTGATAGGTTTTTTTTTCCCTCTTGCTGGGGTTTACCCAGGAACTCCTAAATTCTAATCTTGTCTCTGGCATTGACTTACTCTGTGACCTTGCAAAAGCCACTTAGCAGTTCTGCCTCAATATCTATACCTGCAGGAGAGGGACATTCATGTTTTCTCAGCTTCCTCACAGGGAAGTTGGAAGAATTCACACACTATCCTACAATGGAGTTGATTTGGAACTGCCCTTAAGGGAAGCTCTGAGAGGGAATTTACAATATGTGTGTAGGGATGGGAAAACATCCTTTACATACTGTTAATGTGCTATAGCATTCTAACAACCATAACACTAGGAGGCTGAAGAGAGTCATTCATAACAGAAGCTACAATATTCTAAAACAGTGATACTCAGACTGAGACTTGGGAGCTGAACGTGGTTCTTTAATGTGTCTCCTGTGCCTCTTTGCAGCACAATATATTTAGAACACTGATTTGATTATTAACCAATCTAAGTTATTAGCCAGTCGGGATGCTTTTTACTGTGTTATTAACCAATTGTAGAATACTTGGTCCTTCATTTTACTGTGAGAATAATTATGTATGTATTCATATAGGAAATGAAACAATGAATTCACGTTACTGTGGCTCTTTTGGGTAAAGCTGATGGCTATTTTGGCTCCTGAACCACTGAGGTCTGAGTATCACTGTTCTAATAAATTAACCTTTTTAATCAGAAAAAACAGAGATGAAAATGGTATAGAAGAGGAAACATGAGACAAAAATATAATTCTGTTCCCTAAAACAACTGGAAAAATAGTGTCTGTTCAATATGTATACACTCTGTGTCATTCAGCTTCACCATTATCCCAATTGCTTGAGCTCATTCAATATTTCCTTATTATTTTCTCAAAAGAAGCATAACTAAAAATCTCTCCTGAAAGACTGATTATAATAACAATAATTAGCACTGGTAAAAACTTTACATTTTCAAGGCACTGCACAAATATTAACTAATTAATCAATTAACTTAAAGAAGTAAATAAAGTATCTTCCCACTTTTGCAGCAGAATGTGCTTAGCACACATTATTACAACAATAAATGGATTCTAAATCTGTTTCAGCAGATTCAAAAGATGCACTGTACTGTAGTGTCTGGTAAATATATTTGGAAGAGCATCTTAATCCAATATAATCAGACAATAGTCAAATGTAACTAAATAAGTAACAAACTGTCCTTGTAAATAATTTGATGTATTTGCATGCCTCTCTTCTGTAACTGGCTTGGCAAAGATTTTTTTATTTAAAAAATATTTACTATCTGTTAACATATATTTATGTATTCTCAAGTAGAAAACAAGGGGAAACACTGAAGCAAATCATATAACTCAGACTCAATTTATCATCTTTACCTTCTATACACCTTGACCTATGTTTTCAAAAGTGCAGGTGCTTAGACTTCAAAATGTCTGCAGTTACGCACACAAAATCACTAGTTACTTTTGAAAATCTTGTCCCTTAAATGAAGACATTACAGAGGTTGTGCAAGGTCACTACTTGCAGGGCTCGGAGTATTATTGTATTTTCCACAAGTATCACTACTAATAAAAAAAATTCAGTACTGTTTGGATCCATCTTCCCTACACCTTCTGATAATCTTAATACTTCACAATATTACAATGCTTGATATTGTTTTCCAGTATCTCAGGCTTATGATTTAATCATGCATTATTAATTTAAAGAGTTTCCTTCTACTCTATTTCTGAGTTCAGAATTTTTTTCCTCCCAGATTTGTTCAGAGAATCCCATCAAGCATGTTTTCTTTCTAATCTAATGTATGCCTGTTGCAGTGTACTGTGAGTAAACCATACGATTTTTAAATTAAAATGTTTGGGTTTCATCTTGAGGAGTTTCCTAAAAATTATCCACTTTGGAGCTGGGTTTTCTCTTACTCACCTGCTTAACCCATGGATGTCATGAACTCCACAGAGAGATCCCATAGAGGCTGGGATACTAGAGCAGAAGTCCATTGACTCCACACCTTCCTAGGCTACTGTCCCCCATAGCAATATGGAGCCCTTGGATGGAGCTGTGCTGATATTGGCTCCGTGCTTTATCTGTGCAATTACCTTCCCCAGAGAGTTGGGTTCCATATAATATAAGAATAAAGTCATCATTCTTATGCAGGGAAAGACCAGTGTGTTTGGAAACGGAAATGGTTACCACTGCAGAGTGGCTCTCTCCAGGATCCTCCACCTCTTACCATTCTCCCACAAAATGGGGGAGCCCCAAACACAAGAAGATCAGGCAGTGACTTCTGCGAAACTGGGGTATGTGGGTTGGTAAGATGATGATGTTTTGGCACAGTGTCCTCCCCCGGGCCAAATACACAATATTTAATGATAATCTATTTCATCTGGGTCTCTGCTGTTTTCATCCCCTTTGGGGGTGAGGTTTATGGGAAGAGAGAAGAGGATCTGAGTCATAATTTAACATTGTTAATCCCCTTTTCTTTCTTGACCAAATGGTCTGATGTGTGAGACCCCATTTTATAATATGATAACAGATATGGCATAATAAGTTATTGCTCCAGTACTCCAGTACACACTTTTCCTCACTGAAGAGTGACTTCTGCCACTCAAACCGTGTGGTTTCTTTGCTTTTGCCTCAGTTCACATTCTGTAGTTAAGGTCATGCTGTTGTTGAGGGCTGTGTCCACAGTGGGGCTAATCTTAAAATATCCTTTATAAGGATTATCAATGAGTGGAACAAGTTATGTGAAAGACTGAAATTTAGAATGGAAGCTGCTTGTTGTCTCCAAACTTTTTAACTTAGCTAATACAAATAGCAATAGCACATAACTGTGATTTACTGAATGTTCTTACATGTGTAACTTTAACAGCTAGAAGGCTTTAGTGCCTTTGTTAATTATGCTCTCGCTATCCTAACAAAACTGATTAGCTGTAATACAAATCACCAGTTCGATGTACAGTGAATGGTAATGGGACATAAAAACATTCACTTCTCCTTTGCCAATCCAAACTCAGCCCAGGTTGAGCTATGTGAAAAAAGTTGATCCTTTCAGTCTAGTTCTTAGTGGGTAGCTACTCAGTGTCTTCATAGAAAATTATCATTGCTTTTATCACAAATTGACACCATTACTGGCAGTCACAGGAGAAAGGCCATGGACTGAATGGTGTAGAAAATGGAGCTACTCCTATCATCTCTAAAAGTATTTTCTCCAGGTCAGGGTACAGGCATACTGATGAGGCAAAGTGGAGGAGTTTTTACTGCTGCCCCTGTTGCTGATAGAGGTCTACCTGGAGGATGATTTCGGTATCATTCACACCAAGCAATACATTTATTTCAAAAAGTTATCTAGATATGCATTTACAAATGTAAAAGTTTGATTCTTTTGCATCTAGGAATAAACTTGTATATTTAAAAATGTGTCTAATATAAATCAATCTACACTGTTGGGGTGAATGGGGTGAGATATTTTGGGTCTGTGTTTTCCTCCACAGTTTACTTATAGGTAGAAGTGTCTGAAAGTGTAATTTGTTTTTTTCTTCTTGAAAGAAAAATGCAGATCAGTGTAAAAATTCTTGAAATGGTAAAAGGGATCACTGCCTTAGCCTGTTTGTGAAATCTTACCACAGGAGAAATATCAGAATCTTGCTGAAGCAGCAGGACAGCAATAATGTGAAATGAGGTCCGGTCAATGAAGAGCGATAAGTGCAGTGATCAATAATCAAGTGATTTTTGAAAAGCAGTTGATGACAGTGAGTGTGTGTTGGTTCCAGATATGTACTGTAGGGGCAGGACTCATTATAGTCCGTAACATCACTATGTTGCAAGGTAAGTCATTCAAGTTTTCTTCCTGAGTGAGTGACAATTGCAAATTCCATTATCAGGACTGTTTTCAGTAATTTTAAGTAGTAGAATGATTTCATCCAAATCAGGAAGTAGCAGCTAGTGATGGAACAATCTCACATCTGTAAAGGCTTGGGGGAAGGTCAGTTGTTCAATTGTTTACTTTTAGGCTGAATGTGTTTTTGATGGCTTTGCCTGCCTGCAGTGTTTACTCTTTGTATGCCTCTGTAATAAACACACAGGGAAAGTGTGACAGAGATATCAAAAGAACTGCCATTAAAATAAGACAGACGTATAAATTTAAATAAGACAGACATATAAATAAAATAAGACAGACGTCTGGAATTTAATATAGTCTTTTTTTTTGTTGGTTGTTTTTTTCTAATGCCTTTATTCTAACAGTTTTTTGGCATTAGAACATAGTTTTTCTTTAAAAAGAAACAAACCCACTGACAATGTAAATGTTGAGCATGAAACCATTAATTCAGCACAGTTTATAAATCTTCCAGAGAACTAAAAATAGCTGATTTGTTCAGGATTGATTAAGTTAATGACAAACTGTTACAGGCTTTTACTGCAGAGTAATTAGCTCTTACTACTCAGCTAGTGGAACATTTGCACAGTTTTATCATTTACCGTTTTATCAAATCTATTTAAAATGCAATTCTGCAAACCTTTTCACTTGAGAAGTCCTTACTCATGAAAGTAATCCCACTAAGTCAATGGAATTCTAAAGTGGAGATATTTCAAACATGGTAAGTGAAGTAAGTTTTCTTTAAGCCAAGCAATACGAGATAAAATAGATTTAAAAAGTGACAGTTTTCAAAAGCCATAGCGAAGAACTGCAGAAAGTCTGGTGACTATTTAGGTGTAGAATTACTGTAGGGATTTTTAGATTTGACTTGAAAATGCAGGGCCTGATTTTGTGCCATTTTTATGCCATTGAAACTCTATTGACTTCAACGGACCTACTCCTGTTTCTCATTTGCATAAATGACAGTAGAAACTGGTTTGCAATCTTAAGGAATAAGGTGTGTTTAGATATCTATTATGTAGTATGATATTTTCCCCATTGTGGAGTTACGACAATAAGTTAGTATTTAAGGTTGGAAACCTTTTTCTGTTATAAATCAAATTTTTATACCTAACTTCTTCCAAAAAACTTTCAGATTGAAGTTTTGTACTGTTGTACGTTCTAGCTAAAGCCCTTTTTATGATTAGTTTATCCGGCAATGTATTTCTGAGACATGGGGCTTTAAAAGATGAGATGGATTACATTTTCTGAAAAGTCTTGTAACCTTTATTTGTATAACCGCGTCTCAAAACCTGCTTGTTCTAGGAATTTCAGTTTCATTTTATTCAGTAGTCTTAAATATCCTTCACCACAGAGGAATATTTTTAATGATAATTTTAGGGGGTAATTTGCTATGGATTTGGAACAATCAAATCCTCTGACAACTCTCAGGGGATCTTATAAACTTCTTCTAACGTCTAACAGAGTTTATAAGCTTGTCCAGCTGAATCAGCTTTGATGAAGGAATTTAGAAACTTCTCCATATGTCTCTGCTATGCATTGGTTCTTCTCAGCGGTTTTCAACAGAGTGCCAGCCTAGCTAGGGGGGTTGGAGTTTGCAGCCTGCCAGCTGAGCCAGAGGAACTCAAAGTAATTTGCAGATTCAGCAGCTGTAGCAGAGCCGCTCCAAAGGACATATATAGTGCACATACTTCATTATAACAGTAGCTTCATGAATCTAGTCTGAACAAACACAACAAACAGTAAGTGGGTGGAAAACCACAAGTCTGCTGCTGCTGGGGCAGGGGTGGGCAAACTACGGCCCATTGGCCAGATCCACCCCCTCAGGCTTTGGATCCAGCCCGCGATTACCCCTTGTGGCACAGCAGGCCCCACACCGCTCTGCAGAAGCGGCTGGCACCAGTTCCCTGTGGCCTCTGGGCAGGGGGGCAAAGGGCTCTGTGCATTGCCCTTGCCTCCAGGCACCGTCCCCCACAGCTTCCATTGGCCAGGAATGGGAAACCGCGGCCAATGGGAGCTTCAGGGGAGGAACCTGGAGCTGTGGTAAGGGCAGTTCAAGCGGAGCCCTCCAACCCCCTCCTCCTACCCAGGGGCCAAAGGGCTTCCTGGAGTGGCGCAGGGCCGGGGACAGAGCAGGCATGCAGGGAGCCTGCCTGGCCCCGGTGCACGCCACTGCCACCCCGGAGCCAGTTTAGGTAAGCAGTGCCAGGCTGGAGCCCAAACCCCTCCTGCACCCTCCCCCCCAACTCTCTCCTGACACCTCGCACCCCACCTCCCTGCTCTGAGCCCCCTCATGCACCCCACACCCCTCCTGCACTCCTGCCCTGAGCCCCCCCTGCACTCCGTACCCCTCCTGCACCCTAACCCCCTTCCCTGAGCCCCCTCATACACTCTGCACCCCTCCTCTGCCCCAATCCCTTGCCCTGAGCCCGTTCCTGCACCCCGCACCCCCTCCCATGCCCTGCACTCCCTCCCGCACCCTAATCCCCTGCCCTGCATAGAATTTCCCCACCCAGATGTGGCCCTTGGCCCAAAAAGTTTGCCCACCCCTGTGCTGGGGTCTCTCAGGGAGTGGAGGAAAACATAATTTTGCTTCAATGTGTATACAGAAACTCCTCGCTTAACCTTTTAGTTATGTTCCTTAAAAATGTGACTTTTAGTGAAACAATGTTAAGCGAATCCAATTTCCCCATAAGAATTAATGTAAATGAGGGGGTTAAGTTTCAGGGAAATTTTTTTCTCCAGACCAAAAACTATATACACACAGTATACATTTTAAACAAAGAATTTAATGCTATACACAGCAATGATGATTGTGAAACTTGGTTGAGGTGGTGAAGTTAGAGGGTGGTGTGACAAAGTTCCTCCTCTACCTAGGTGGGTCCTGCGCTTATTGGCAGAGTTTCTCACCTCAGTGATCTTCCCCACAGTCTGGATCAGCTCCTCCTGTGTCTGATCAGGAGTTGGGAGGTTTGGGGGGAACCCGGGCCACCCTCTACTCCGGGTTCCAGCCCAGGGCCCTGTGGATTGCAGCTGTCTATAGTGCCTCCTGTAACAGCTGCATGACAGCTACAACTCCCTGGGCTACTTCCCCATGGCCTCCTCCAAACTCCTTCTTTATCCTCACCACAGGACCTTCCTCCTGGTGTCTGATAATACTTGTACTCCTTAGTCCTCCAGCAGCACACCCTCTCACTCTCAGCTCCTTGTGCCTCTTGCTCCCAGCTCCTCACATGCACTTCCTCTCCCCTGGCTCCTCCCCGCCGGACTGGAGTGAGCTCCTTTTTAAACCCAGATGCCCTGATTAGCCTGCCTTGATTAGTTGCAGGTGATCTAATCAGCCTGTCTGCCTTAATTGGTTCTAGTCCAGCCCCTGCTCTGGTCACTCAGGGAACAGAAAACTACTCATCCAGTGACTAGTATATTTGCCCTCTACCAGACTCATGTACCCCACTGGCCTGGGTCTGTCACAGTAGGATATTTCCCGGGAATGCCTGACTGCTAAATGATGAAGTAGCACTCAGCTGAGCCCTCAAGGGTTAACAAGTTGTTAATGTAGCCTCACACTCTACAAGGCAGCACGAATGGAGGGAGGGGGGAGAGCATGGAAGATAGAGACAGAGACATACACCCTGTGTGTGTATGTGTGTGAGAGAGGTGCATTGCCCCTTTAACTATGCTGACACCACATTCTAAGTACATTGCCTTTAAAATGATCAAGAAATTGAGACAGCAGCTGTGGCCATCTCTCTCTGTCCTGAGCCTTGTTGTGTCTCCCCCCTGCTCTATATGGAGAGGCTGTCAGTGGGAGAGGGGGAGGGCAGAAGTAAGGGGAGTACCCTGACATTAGCCCCCCTCTTCTCTCCTCCCCTGCACAGCAAGCAGGAGGCTCCTGGGAGCAGCTCCAAGGCAGAGGGCAGGAGCAGCACATGGCAGTGGGGAGGAGGTAGGGACAGCCAGTGGTGAGCTGGGGCCGGTTCCCACCGGTTCGCGGGAACCAGTTGTTAAATTTAGAAACCCTTTTCAAACCAGTTGTCCCACGAGGGACAGCTGGTTCGAGAAGGGCTTTTAAATTTAACAAAAGCTCCAGCAGCTCCCTGCCCTCCCCCTGGTCCCAGCTCACCTCACTCTGCCTCTGCCTCCTCCCCTGAATGCTCCCCCAGGTTCTCCTCCCCCTCCCTGGCTTCCCACAAATCAGCTGTTCGTGCAGGAAGCCTGGGAGGGCCTAGAAGGAAGCAGCGGCTTCCTGCAGGTGAGCTGGGACAGGGAGGCGGGGGCGCAAGGAGGGCTCCAGGCGCCGCACAGCTCCAGCCAGGCTCCCGACCCCGACTGACGCATGTCCGGCCCGGCCCCAATCTTGGCCGGCTGGGCGGCGCGGCTCTGGCTCGGTCCTGATCTCGGCCAGCTGGGTGGCGCGGCTCCAGCCGGGTCCCGATCTCGGCCGGCTGGGCGGCGCGGCTCCAGCCCGGTCCTGATCTTGGCCAGCCAGCTGGACGGCATGGCTCCGGCCCAGTCCCGATCTTGCCCAGCCGGCCAGGTGGCGCAGCTCTGGCTCGGTCCCGATCTCAGCCGGGCGGCGTGGCTCCAGCCTGGTCCCGATCTCGGCCAGGCAGTGTGGCTCCGGCCCGGTCCCGATCTCGGCTGGGTGGCGCGGCTCTGGCCTGGCCAGCTGGGTGCCCCAACTCCGGCCTCAGCCGAGCACCCCGGCTCCGCCCGAGCAGCTCCAGTCCCAACCCCGGCCCCGGACGAATAGCTCAGCCCAGCCCCGGCTGAGCGGCTCCGGCCTGCGGCCCCACCCAACCCTACCTCCAGGCAGTGCGGTAAGGGGGGCAGGGAGCAGGGAGGGGGTGTTGGATAGAGGGCAGGGGAGTTGGGAGGTGAATTAGTGTCGAGGCAGTTAGAGGGCAGGTAACAGGGGGATTGAATGGGGGCAAGGGTGCCGGCGGGCAGGGGTTGGATGGGGCGGTGGCAGGGCCGGCGCTACCATTTAGGCGACCTAAGCAATGGCCTAGGGTGCCAGAATTTTTGGGGGGTGCTATTTTGCCGGGGGGGGGGGCATGCGGGTCCGGTGGATCTACCGCAGTCATGCCGGCGGACAGTCCGCTGCTGGAAAGGCTCCGGTGGAGCTGCCGCAGTGATGCCGGCGGGCGGTCCGCTGGTCTAAAGGCTCCAGTGGACCTGCCGCAGGCATGACTGTGGTAGGTCCGCCAGAGCCTTTAGACCAGCGCACCATCCGCCAAAATGACTGCGGCAGCTCCACCGGAGCCTTTCCAGCAGCGGACCGTCTGCCAGCATCACTGCGGTAAGTCCACCAGGGCCGCGGGGGGCGGAGAAATGGCCGTCCGCCTAGGGCGTCAGAAACCCTGGCGCCACTCCTGGGCGGTGGGGAGCAGTCAGGGGTAGGAATTCCAGGGGCAGTCAGGGGACAGAGAGACGGTGTGGTTGGATGGGGCAGGAGTCCCGGGGGGGCCATCAGGAATGAGAGGAGGTGTTGGATGAGGTGGCAGGAGGCAGTCAGGGGACAGGGAAGGGGGGTGGATGGGGCAGGAGCCCGGGGGGGTGGGGGGAGCATGACCAGCTCGTGGGATGAGGAGGAGAGAACCAGTTGTTAGTATTTTGGCAGCTCATCGGTGGGGACAGCTGAACAGCCGATGGATAGCCTGCTGGGAAGCTGCTGCACAGGGAACTTAGTGGAGCGGGGAGCTGATAGAGGGGCTGCCAGTCCACCCTGATTCTAAGCCCCCACCAGCTAGCTGCAATGGGCTGCTCCTTCTGCAAGCAGTGGACAAAGCAGGTGGCTGCCAAACAACCTTATAAGGGAGCACTGTGCAACTTTAAACGAGCATGTTCCCTAACTGATCAACAACAAAACAGCGGTAATCAGGATGACTTTACGTGAGGAGTTACTGTACGTGTATAGAAAAGTAATATTCTTTCCTGTGATTTTTATAAAATTCCTTTAAAATTTACTTTTAAACTAGTGCTAGGATAAATTAGAAATAATACTTTTAAATTTCTTTGTAAAAGACAGTGGGGTTTGGGGACTGGAAAGAGACAGATGGGGAGGAAGTAGGGTGATGTGCTCCACATGGCTTTATCATAAATATAGATGGCAGCCATGACAGAGAAGGAATTTTAAGGAGAAAAAGGGAGTAACAACAGGTAGGAATCATGGGGACAATATATCGGCTGTGATAGCTCCACATGGGTAGAAAATGGAACAAATGTTTTTTTTTTATCTTGAATAAAATCCAAAGTATTCCTCCCCCACATTCTATAACTTATTTTCTCTTTTTTAGCAACAACAGGGCAGTATTTTTGAGCATGTAGTTTAGCAGACTCTCAGCAAGCTCCATTAACTTCCCAGATGTGGGCAGACATTGCTGAATAGCTTGTAAAATCATTTCCTGTACTTGGAGTTTTATAGTGACTGATTTGTACAAAGGAAACAGAAATGCAAACCCATGTATTGGAGGGCAGCATTGGCTTGAGGTCTGTAATGTGTACCAATCCATTTCCCTTTTTTTTTTGTTATTGATTTTTATACATTCAAACCAACATGTGTTCAGTTTTTGAGCGTACACAGAGAAGGCTCAATCCTGTTGCATCTAAGAAGGCAAAGCTTGTAGATTGATGAAGTGTTGTTTCCTAAGGTCAGCCAGATTTGACCTGATAATTTTTCCATAAAGTTTTGGTGGACCTGGAGCTCAACTACGCTGGAGTTAGTAAGAGAATCCTAACCAAACTAGGCTTCCTCTCATGTTATGTTAGACAGCACTAGTAGGGAGTAGATCTTATCGTTGCAACAGAACTCAGCAAACCTTTATGTAACCAATTTAAATTTCCTCTTGTGGAAACACTAATATGATCTGGTCTCTGCAAACTCATTCTGATGCATTACTAGTGTTTAGCTATGATCAAAACCTGTAGTTTTACACAAGGAAATTAATGCATTAGGCTCTTCAGAGAGTTATATTAGAATATGATATGCTAGCACAGAAATTCAAAAGTGTTCTGTCAAATCAAAGTGTAAATCTTTGGGGAAATGCATTGGAGTTAATAGAGAAATGTTAAGGACTCCAGGTTTCATACACAGTGTCGTCAGATATTTGGCTGCGTGTGTTCCCTTTGTAGCCCATCCCAGCTCGGGGTGGGGCTAACAGTGGGGTTATGTAGGGGGTGGTCACAGGGGTTACTCCCCTGACTCCCAGCTTCTCTGCCCAAAAAATGTCCCCACCAGTTGCTGTCCCGGCTTGTCAGGGTAAGCAGCTGGCGCGCTGGGACACTTTGTTTACTTAGGTTTACCTCCGTGCCTGTGGACCCTCGAGGTAAACAAACCATCTTAGCCCACCAGCGGCTTATCCTGATGGCTCAGGAGCCAAAGTTTGCTGACCCCTGAATTATAGGGTCGGCTAATGAACGAGTTATAAAAAATTTCCATTTTTACTTATCCATCTTGGGGGGGTCGGCTTATAAACGAACCGGCTTATGATCAAGTACATACGGTATATTGGTAAACTCAGGTTTCCCTGTAGAATTATATTAAACTATGCCTATTAATCTATGTTCCAGAGGATGCAATATAGTTTCTCAGTAGTTAGATTTCTGTCTGACACATATTTCTGTTGGCTATGCTTTCTAGAAACACGTGACATCTAACTGTGGTGATATGCATATTAGAAATGTCATACTAACAAAAAAGTATTTTGTCAAATTCCTCCCTCTGTTATACATGTGCAACCCTATTGATTTCATGGTCCATTGTGATTGCAGTAAAATACATGAGGCTGCCTCTGTAGTGAACTCTACCTAGGTCAGCATGGATTAAGGATTAAAACTAGGAGGACCATGAAGAGGACTATAGCCCAAAATTTGTTGTTGGGCTCTGTCATGGTATAATTCCCCACTCTGAACCTTAGCGTCCAAAAAGGTGGGGTACCAGCATGAATTCCTGTAAGCTCAATTACCAGCTTAGTACTTGTAGCGCTGCCACCAACAGGAATTCCATACACTCTGGTCCCCCCAAAACCTTGCCCGGGGACCCCCAAGACCCAGACCCTCTGGCTCTTAACACAAGGAAAGTAAACCCTTTCTCTCACCGTTGCCTCTCCCAGGCTTTCCCTCCCTGGGTTACCCTGGAAGATCACTGTGATTCAAACTCCTTGAATCTTAAAACAGAGAGGAAAATCCACCTTCCCCCCTCCTTCTCTCTCCCCCTCCCAGACTCTCCCTGAGAGAGAAAGCAAGCCTAACAAAGAGAGAAGTTAACCTCCCTCTCCCCCTTCCCTCCTTTCTCCCCACCAATTCCCTGGTGAATCCAGACCCCGTCCCCTGGGATCTCACACCAGAATGAAAAAAACAATCAGGTTCTTAAACAAGACAAGCTTTTAATTAAAGAAAGAACAAAGGTAAAAATTATCTTTGTAAATTTAAGATGGAATAGGTACAGGGTCTTTCAGCTATAGACACTGGGAATACCCTCCCAGCCTAAGTATACAAGTACAAATTAAAATCCTTCCAGCCAAATACACATTTGAACTCCTCCCAGCCAAATACACATTTGCAAATAAAGAAAACAAACATAAGCCTAACTCGCTTTATCTACCTAGTACTCACTATTCTGAACTTATAAGAGCCTGTATTGGAGAGATTGGAGAGAAACCTGGTTGCACGTCTGGTCGCTCTCAGAACCCAGAGAGAACAACAACCAAATTCTAACAGCACACACAAAAACCTCCCTCCCTCAAGATTTGAAAGTATCCTGTCCCCTGATTGGTCCTCTGGTCAGGTGACAGCCTGGCTCACTGATCTTGTTAACCCTTTACAGGCAAAAGAGATATAAAGTACTTCTGTTCTGTTAACTCCTACCATCTGTTTATGACAGGCTCTTTCCTGACTGTTGTCAAGAATTGACCTGTTTATGCCAGACATTCCTAATATTGCTGGAAAGATAGGGGCAAATGATTAATATAAATACAGTAGCTAACATCAAGAATGGATCCATTGTATCAGCCAGGAAACTCATGAAAAGGAGACATGAATTTTCAAGATGCATAAGGAAGAATATATTTTTAAAGTTATAAGCATTGTGTAATAGATTTCAAATAACTCCTACTGTGTTTCCTAATAGGAGTTATGTACCAATTTCCACTGGCACTGTGGTAAAAATGTACCCTGTGCTGAATTTCTTCAAAGTCACTGTAGTAATTTTCAAAATGACATCATTAAATTTCTGGTACTCACTAGCAAATGCATCTGTTAACCTTTATTAACATAATAAATTTTTACCTTGATTTGTTCACGTTCAGAAAGTGATCTGGTCTCCATTAAATTCAACAGTGAATGATCCAGTGAGTGTACTGAAGCAATAAAGAGTCAGATCTATATGAGCAATTTATAATTCATGGATGAAAACAATTGCTTGTATGTAAATATAATTATAATTTTCAAATATGCACCTAAATTCTGTAGCTCTTACTAATGTTGAGAGCTGCAAAATTGATTCTACAGTGAGAGTTATAAAGGGCAAAAATTCAGTCTTGTGCTTTATAAGAATGTCAAAAAGGTTTTTGTAAATAACAAAAAATTAAGGTAGGGGAGGATCCTTGTAAGCTTTGTTTTTTACAGTTGAAATGCTTCCAAAACTCCCAATCCTTTATTTGTGAGAGCTCACAACAACAACCCAACCCTGGGAGCCCCAGAAATCCTTTAGCAAAACTTATAAAATAATCACTCCTGTTATATCTAATGTGTAAAGAACAGCAATTAACAGTAAATTCAAATTTCAGACCTACTTTATGAATCAAAAATAATCAAAAAAGTGCCCAAGCCCAATTTTTAAAAAATCTATTACTACTATTTTCCAAGCTGAGTCTATTTTCAACATATTGTCAGTTAATTTTATCAGATGAGATTTCTAATGACTATAATTCCTAGGCACAAGAAGGATCATTAGGGATGAAATTTCTGTCTCAAACCTAGATTTCTTTATTCTGCAAGGCATTTTTTACACATGTATACAAGTGAGCTTTTTTTCTTAATCTGAATTCCCTTAAGGAGTTTATTTTTGTAGGGTTTTTTTTTTATGAACATGTTGTTGAAATGACAGCATGCTTAGCCACAAAGGAGGAAAAAATTGACATGTTCTAAACAGTGCATCTCACCAGACAAGTAAATAGCAGTATTGATGAGTTTTGAATAGTTGCATCCTTTCCTTCTCAGCAGAAGGACAGTGATAGTAATGCAGTGGCTCAGAGGTCAGACTTCAATTACAAGAGAGTTGGCAGTGAATGAAGGGATCATTACGATGCAATAATGATGCAGAGAACATTTCCTCCACATCTTTTTAGGGAAAAAATGATTTGCCTATGAAGCTAAGTCAGGTGTGCTCACCCAGTGTTAGGCTCAGGGCCGGCTCCAGGCCACAGCACGCCAAGCGCGTGCTTGAGGCGGCATGCTGCGGGGGACGCTCTGCCGGTTGCAGGGAGGGTGGCAGGCGGCTCCGGTGGACCTCCCGCAGGCGTGCCGCTGGTTCCGCGGCTCCGGTGGAGCATCCGCAGGCACGCCTGCGGGAGGTCCACTGGAGCCACAGGACCAGCGGACCCTCCGCAGCCACGTCTGCAGGAGATCCACCGGAGCCACAGAACCCACGAGCGGCAGAGCGCCCCCTGTAGCATGCCGCCATGCTTGGGGCGGCGAAATGGCTAAAGCCGGTGCTGGTTAGGCTATCACAATCTATCCAGGTACTTAGACACTTTGATGTCTTTCATCTTCATAGGTTCAACCTAGCACCTAGGAGGAAATTTATATGATTCCCTGAATATAAATTTTGGGATGATTAGTATCAGGGCTTTGTTGTGGAAAGGTAGCTGAAGAGATCTTCCCAAAAAATCAAAAGGGGCCTCCAGTGTAGAACTGTGCAAATAACTGTTTGTTTTTTTAAAATTTCTGTGGCTTAAGAAAAAATATGACAAAAATTGACATTAAATATTTTTTTTAATTTCAGCATGCCAAAAACATAAACAAATCCTTTGTTTTGGTTTGAATACATGTCATGATATCTTTCCCCAATCTGAACCTTAGAGTCCAAAAGTTGGGGTACCAGCATGAATTCCTCTAAGCTTAATTACCTGCTTAGATCTGATAGCTGCCACCAATCAGGACTTGGAGTGCCTGATACACTCTGGTTCCCCAAAAACCTTCCCTGGGGACCCCCAAGACCCAGACCCCCTGGATCTTAACACAAGGAAAGTAAACTCTTTCCCTCACCAGTGCCTCTCCTAGGCTTTCCCTCCCTGGGTTACCCTGGAAGATCACTGTGATTCAAACTCCTTGAATCACAACACAGAGAAATCAGGTTTGTTCCCCCCTCCCTTCTCTTCCCCTCCAGGTGTTCCCTCCCTGGGCTCCTGGAGAGACAGACAGATTCAAGCTCTGTGAATCTAAAACAAAGGGATTCCACCCTTCTCCCCTCCTTTCTCCTTCCCAGTTAAGTACAGACTCAATTCCCTTGAGCCTCAACAAGGGGAAAAAAATCAGACAAGTCTTAAAAGCAAAACTTTTAATAAAAAGAAAGAAAAAAATAAAAGTTGTCTCTGTAATTTAGATGGCAAAAGTTACAGGGTCTTTCAGCTTATAGACACTAGAAAGAAGCCTCCCCCCAGCAAAAATACAATTTAAAATACTTCCAGCAAACTACACATTTGCAAATACAGAAAACAATCAAAAGACTATAACTGCCTTTTCTACTAAATACTCACTATTCTGAATATATAAGAGACTGTAGCAGGGAGATTGGCAAGAAACCTGGTTGCACGTCTAGTCTCTTCCAGGACCTAGCGAGAACAAAACCAAACCCTAAAAACACAAACAAAGGCTTCCCCCCACCGAGATTTGAAAGTATTTTGTTTCCTGATTGGTCCTCTGGTCAGGTGTCCGGTTCACTGTTTTTTAACTCTTTACAGGTAAAAGAGACATTAACCCTTAACTATCTGTTTATGACACCAGAGTAGAACTGTGCAAATAACTGTTTGTTTTAAATTTCTGTGGCTTAAGAAAAAAATGCAAAAATTGACATTAAATATTTTTTTTTAATTTCAGCATGCCAAAAACATAAACAAATCCTTTGTTTTGGTTTGAATACATTTTTTTGTTTGACCTGAAACAAAACATTTCATTGTTTTTGTTTCTTTTTAACATTTTTAAAATGAAATTGAAGTAAAATTAAAAACAAAAAAGTTGTTTTAAATGGAAAAGATATTTTTTTTCATTTTAACTCTTTTGGAAATTAGTTTTTCAACTGTTGAAACAATATGGCAAATTTGACATGAATTTGTGAATTGTCTTAGTCGGCTGAAATCTGCATTTTAAGGTGAATTGAAGTTTCCCCTCCAAAATTTCACCCAACTCTATTCCAGAGCCTTCCAAAATCATTGTGTGAGTCAACAACTGCCTTCTGCTGTATTGAGATCAAAGTTTAGAAATTAACATCTAAATGGGAGAGGAGAGGTTCAGACAATATCATTTTTAAAATAAGGTGCTACTTGTGAATACTGTAATAATAATGAACAAATTATGTTAAAATACTTGATAGTAGTGAACCTTCCTTGGGCTCCTAATCTACTTTCTCATAGGTTTCTCTTGAAGAATTTTCTTTAAATAAACATCAGAGGGGTAGCCGTGTTAGTCTGTATCTGTAAAAAGCAACACAGAGTCCTGTGGTACCTTATAGACTAACAGACATATTGAAGCATAAGCTTTCGTGGGTATTTCATGACGAAGTGAGTATTCACCCACGAAAGCTTATGCTCCAATACATCTGTTGGTCTATAAAGTGCCACAAGACTCTTTGTTGCTTTAAATAAATGTTCTTCTAATGCCCATCTACTTAATGTTCTTGGTTCCTACCAAAGTGATTAAATTAAATATCTTCCTAGTAGACTTTTCAGCTACTGACATTCTTTTGTCTCCCTCCTAAGGTCTGTAGTTTCTGCTACTCAGACATTGCTCACTGCATCCTGCAGAAATATTGCTAGGTCTGTGGGTGTGGAGAAGAGTTATGGAAGCTGGATTTGCTCCACAAAGGAGCAGACAGAAAATATGCCTGCAATAAAGATCTGCAGGATGTCAGAGCACTCTGTGTTGTTGGGTCATTCGCTCCCAAGCCACTGTCATCTCAGAGCAATGCTGCCGGGACCTCCCAAGCCAGTAGCTGTCTTCAAAACTCTCATTAAAAAGGGTTTTCCAGGCATGGAAGGCCAGAGTCCAAAATAATAACACTATGGGACTGCATTGACTTGTGTAAGAATTGCCTGTTGGACTGATGTGTGCCCTTCCTAGCTTTGTCCCTGACTAGAACTAGGTTGGAAAAAGTTTTCCTATCCTGTAATAATTTTCATGATTTTGAACAAAATCCCACTCCACGTTGACATGAAACTGAGGCCTTTAAACTATTTCCACAAAAACCTGACAGAAAGTGAGACCTCAGAATAGTCATTAGTTATGGCACTCAGCTGGCATGCAGGAAACGTGGAAATCCAGTTTAAGTTCTTGTTTTGCCTGATTTAAAGCAAGGACTTGAACCTAAGCCTCTGACATCTCAGGTGAGTGCCCTAACATTGAGTGCCAGAGACCCACCCCCCAAAAATCCTCTACCCTGAGGGTTAAAGGGATGAAAATGATGTTATAGACTCATTTTACTTTCCCTGCATGGGAATGGCAAGATTATTGGTTGAGGGGACTTCTCTGTGCTGGTCCCTCAGTTTTTTTAGTCCTTTTGTCTTCAGTAGGAGTTCTGTCAGAATAAGGACAGAATAAAAACTTAGTAGGGATTTCAGGGTTTGGCTGTCTGACTGTAGAGAGATTAGTCACCAAAGCAGTGCTTCTCAGATTCTAACAGTTGATGTTTGCAAATTAATTACTTGGTCTTAAATAGTTCCAAACCACCCAAAATGCTCCATTATGTTAACACAAGCTAGAGAAATAGATATGTATTACTATCTAATTGAATAACATATGGTGTTGATTAGTGCTTACTTCTTTTTATAGAACTCAATTAAAAACATGACTGTAGTATATTTTAAGACTATGAGATGGCTGGGATAAGGTTGCTTCTGGAATGTAGGAACTACTGAACTGAGAAATGATGAACTTTTTCTTTTAGTTTAGCTACAAGATCCTTTCAGAATTCATGGTGTGCAGTGTTGTGACTGGGAAATAGAATGGAGTCTGTTCATATGCTGCAATACTAAAACACAGTCTTGAAAGATTTAAGTGCTTTCCAGGCCAAAAAAAAAAAAAAAAAAAGTCCCAGGTTTTATTTTCTGCACTATGGCTGAAAATGTACCAGCATATGGTGAACCTATCCCAGCTTTTGGGATTTAGTAGTTATAGGAATTAGTTTATAGAGAGGCCACCCTGGGGTGAATTCTCAAGACGTAGGCTTTAAAATGAAGGAGAAAAATTAAAAAAAAAATAAAACTTTCAAGGAAACCCACACCTTTGCTACTAGTAATTGACAAAGTTTTTGCCCAAGAAATTCTTCTTCTCTTAAAAATAGCAAATGCATCTGAATTTATTACTATATTTTGATTATTCACATGGATGGTTAAGGTATTACAACAGCAACAGGGCTAATTGCAGTGCTCAGACTGGAAGGAGAAAAAGGTAATGGCAGGAAAAAATGAACAGAAAAATAAGGTAGGTATTTGCTCCCCAATCCACCAACCTTTTTTTCCAATCCATCCCTCTGCTTTGTGGTGGGTAGAGGTGTGATAATCTTTTCTAACAGTTACAGGGAACATGATGATAGGCGCTTCAGAAACGCCAGTAGATTAGATATAGGAAACAGCAGTGAGAAGTCCCAATCTCTGCCCCAGTTTCAGCATTGACTAATAACTACCAAGCCAGCTTTTGGGATTATGACCTGAGGAGCATACTAACGTTGTCCAGTTATGTAAAGTGTTTGTTTATTTCAGTTTCTCACATCACATACCATATACTAGTTGTACTGACATCAATTTCAAAGACAATTGTTAACCAACACAGAACAAAACAGATCTTAAAAAAATAGACAACCTTAAAACAAAAACAAATCTTTCTGAGCTCATAAAGAATCCCACCGCTTACCACTCCCTCCAGTAAATCCAAGCTCATCCACTTGGGGAAAATAAGTGAGTCTTGCAGCATTTCCTGAAGCTTCCTCAGATCATTTGGGAGGGAAGTTTACGAGACCCAAGGGCCTCTCAATCAGAAGGTCCTACCGCTATCTCTCAATTGTTTAGTCCTCACAGTAGTTGTGTGACACTTCCACAATATTGCTTAGGATAGAATAGCCAGGGCACAAATCACCCAGGGCTTAAAACTGTTGGCTGAAAATTCCACTTTCAATCATCAAGAGCTGGTTGGGAATTTTCTGCCAGAATGACTTTTCAGTTGGAATATTTCATTTTGCATTGAATCAAGCTGAATCAAAACATTTTAGTTTCTTGAACTTCCATAAAACGTTTTATTCTGCATTTCCATATGGTGCCCCAATGCCTCATGCGAGCTGTAGTTCAGGCATCTCATGCTCTCATTCTCTCTTATGGGCTTCACTCCCTGATTGGACTGTGTCTCTCACAATTCAACGTGGTCTCACCTCTGACTGAACAATGTGATATATCATGGGAGTCATATCACCACAGGAGATATAATCAGGCCAGGGTGCCTGGCCAATTGGAAAGAAAGTGGGCATGAATTGCAATTCATATGAGGCTGTCATAAACAGATAGCTAAGGGTTAATGTCTCTTTCACCTGAAGCACCTGACCAGAGGACCAATCAGGAAACCGGATTTTTTCAACTCTGGGTGGAGGGAAGTTTGTGTCTGAGTCTTTGTTTTCTGTCTGCCTGCTTTCTCTGAGCTTTGGAGAAGTAGTTTCTACTTTCTAGTCTTCTGTTTCTAAGTGTAAGGACAAAGAGATCAGATAGTAAGTTATATGGTTTCTTTTCTTTGGTATTTGCATGAATATAAGTGCTGGAGTGCTTTGATTTGTATTCTTTTTGAATAAGGCTGTTTATTCAATATTCTTTTAAGCAATCGACCCTGTATTTTATCACCTTAATACAGAGAGACCATTTGTATGTATTTTTCCTTTCTTTTTTATATAAAGCTTTCTTTTAAGACCTGTTGAAGTTTTCTTTACTGGGAAATTTCAGGGAAATTGAGTCTGTACTCACCAGGGAATTGGTGGGAGGAAGAAATCGGGGAGATCTGTGTGTTGGATTTGCTAGCCTGATTTTGCATTCCCTCTGGGGGAATAGGAAAGTGCTTTTGGTTTCCAGGACTGGGAACGGAGAGGGGGAGTCACTCTGTTTGGATTCACAGAGCTTGTGTCTGTGTATATCTCCAGGAGCACCTGGAGGGGGGAAGGGAAAAAGGATTATTTCCCTTGGTTGTGAGACTCAAGGGATTTGGGTCTTGGGGTCCCCAGGGAGGGTTTTTCAGGGGGACCAGAGTGCCCCAAAACACTCTAATTTTTTGGGTGGTGGCAGCAGGTACCAGGTCCACGCTGGTAACTAAGCTTGGAGGTTTTCATGCTAACCCCCATATTTTGGACGCTAAGGTCCAAATCTGGGACTAAGGTTATGACATGGTGGCAGCGGTGGGATATAGACAGAATCCAGAAGCCAGTAGGAATATTATATTTTTCTTTTCTCTGCTAAGGGCTTTTTAGCAGAGAGAAACAGTTTGGTTTTAAAAGGGAACCAGAGAGAATTTTTTTTCTGCTCTCTCTGGCAGTTTGTGGCTTGCATGATAAGCAAGAAGCCATTAAGAGACTGTTAAGGGTCTTTTGTCACACAATAGCCCTCCCCTTAGGAGGCAAGTACCAGCACTATATGCATGCAAATAAAGTGGTTTTTCTGGTTTCCTTTCATTGAACATTAGCTACAGAGAGAAAGGGAAAAAAGCATTGTTGCTAGGCAGACCCCAGGAGGCAACAGAGCCTGCAGTTCTTAATATAACCACCGGAGGGCACCCCAACATAAAAAAACCGGAACCATGACTTCTAAGGCAAAAATTGAGGCTGAAGAACAAGTCAGAGAAGCTGAACACAGGCGACAACTGGAAATAAAACAAACAGAGATGGAAATAAGAGAGAGAGAAAGAGAGGCAGCCTACCAAAGAGAACAGGCAGCCAAAGAGGCGGACCACCGCCGAGACATGGAAAAACAACAAAAAAAAAATGGAAAAACAACAAAAAGAAAATGAAGAGAAGGAAAAACAGAGAAAACATGAACTGGAGTTGGCAAAAGCTGGGCTGCATGTGCCAGCCAACCCTAACAACCCGGCGCCAATTATTGCTCCACAGCACCGGAAATTTCCCACCTACAAGGCAGGTGATGACACCGAGGCCTTCTTGGAAAATTTTGAAAGAGCCTGTCTTGGGTACAACATCCCCGAAGACCAGTACATGGTAGAATTAAGGTCACAGCTCAGTGGACCTTTAGCAAAGGTGGCAGCTGAAATGCCTAAGCAGCAAATGAATGACTATAAACTTTTTCAAACCAAGGCCAGATACAGAATGGGGATAACCCCAGATCATGCCTGTCGGCGCTTCAGAACCCAAAAGTGGAAACCAGAGGTGTCATTTCCCAAACACGCCTACTACATTGCAAAAAACTATGAGGCCTGGATAACAGGAAACAACGTTCAAACCTTGGAAGAACTGCACCTCCTCATACAAATGGAGCAGTTCTTGGATGGTGTTCCTGAAGACATCACACGGTACATACAAGATGGAAAACCCAAAAATCTCGCTGAGGCGGGGGAAATTGGAGCCAAATGGATGGAACTGGCAGAAAGCAAGAAAGCTACTGTCATGGGAAACGATTACCCCAGGGGGCACACAGACCATAAACCCTACAACCGAGGACAGCCAAAGACCCCACATAGCACCCAAGTAAAGCCACAGACACCCTACCCTTCCACCTCACCAGTCTCCAGTAACTCACCTCGGCCCAGTAACCCATCAGATGGAAGATGCTTTAAGTGTAATGAACTGGGACATATCAAGGTCAACTGTCCCAAGAACACCATGCGAGTGCAATTCATTACACCACCATCACACCAAAGATCCCCAGGCCCGGATGCCTCTCAAATACCCTTGGAGCGAAGGGAAAATTTGAGAGTGGGCGGAAAGAAGGTTACTGCGTGGAGAGACACGGGGGCACAAGTGTCAGCTATCCACCAATCCTTCGTCGACCCCAAATTCATCAACCCAAAGGCCAAAGTTACAATTTACCCCTTCATGTCACAAGCTGTAGACTTGCCTACAGCTCAACTGCCTGTCCAGTACAAAGGCTGGTCAGGAATGTGGACTTTTGCAGTCTATGACAATTATCCTATCCCCATGCTACTGGGGGAAGACTTGGCCAACCAGGTGAGGCGGGCCAAGAGAGGGGGAATGGTTACACGTAGCCAAACCAGGCAAGCTTCCAGACCCATTCCTGTTCCTGAACCGTCCACAGACGCCCCGTCTGGGTTACCAGAGACCCAGACAGAGGTAGTGGACCCAGATTCCATGACAACCACTGAAACAGCCACAGCACCTCCAATCCCAGGCCCGGAACTGGAACAGCAACCAGCACCAGCAATTGCAACCCCATCTTCAAACTCAACGCCAGAGGGCGCCAGCGAGCCACAACTGGCAGAAGCAAGAGACAGCCATACCCAAAAGGCTCAGCCAGAGCCTGAAATACCCTCAGGTGCACCAGCAAAGAGCGGTTCACCAGCAACGGAAACAACCCCATCACCTACATCGCTTCCAGAGGGACCAAGCCCAAGTCCACAGTCTGAGGAAGAACTGGTGACCCCAGCCTCAAGGGAACAGTTCCAGACTGAGCAGGAAGCAAATGACAGCCTTCAGAAAGCATGGGCGGCGGCACGGAGCACCCCACCGCCTCTCAGCTCTTCTAATCAATCCCGGTTTGTTATAGACCAAGGACTTTTATACAAGGAAATTCTTTCTGGTGGACACCGGGAAGAATGGCAGCCGCAAAAACAGTTGGTGGTTCCAACTAAGTACCGGGGGAAGCTCTTAAGCTTAGCCCATGATCATCCCAGTGGCCATGCTGGGGTGAACAGAACCAAAGACCGGTTGGGGAAGTCCTTCCACTGGGAGGGGATGGGCAAGGACGTTGCCAAGTATGTCCGGTCTTGTAAGGTATGCCAAAGAGTGGGAAAGCCTCAAGACCAGGTCAAGGCCCCTCTCCAGCCACTCCCCATAATTGAGGTCCCATTTCAGCAAGTAGCTGTGGATATTCTGGGCCCGTTCCCAAAAAAGACGCCCAGAGAAAAGCAGTACGTACTGACTTTAGTGGACTTTGCTACCCGATGGCCAGAAGCAGTCGCTCTAGGCAACACCAGGGCTAACACTGTGTGCCTGGCCCTAACAGACATCTTTGCCAGGGTAGGTTGGCCCTCTGACATCCTTACAGATTCAGGGTCTAATTTCCTGGCAGGGACCATGGAAAAACTGTGGGAAACTCATGGGGTGAATCACTTGGTTGCCACCCCGTACCACCATCAAACCAATGGCCTGGTGGAAAGGTTCAGTGGAACTTTGGGGGCCATGATACGAAAATTCATCAACGAATTCTCCAATAATTGGGACCTAGTGTTGCAGCAGTTGCTGTTTGCCTACAGGGCTGTACCACATCCCAGTTTAGGGTTTTCACCATTTGAACTTGTGTATGGTCACGAGGTTAAGGGACCATTACAGTTGGTAAAGCAGCAATGGGAGGGGTTTACGCCTTCTCCAGAAACTAACATTCTGGACTTTGTAAGCAATCTGCAAAGCACCCTCCGACACTCTTTAGCCCTTGCTAGAGAGAATCTAAAGGATGCTCAAAAAGAGCAAAAGGCCTGGTATGACAAACATGCCAGAGAACGTTCCTTCAAGGTAGGAGACCAGGTTATGGTCTTGAAGGCGCAACAGGCCCATAAGATGGAAGCATCATGGGAAGGGCCATTCACGGTCCAAGAGCGCCTGGGAGCTGTAAACTACCTCATAGCATTTCCCAATTCCTCACTAAAGCCTAAAGTGTACCATGTTAATTCTCTCAAGCCTTTCTATTCCAGAGACTTACAGGTTTGTCAGTTTACAGTCCAGGGAAATGATGCTAAGTGGCCTGACGGTGTCTACTACGACAGAGGCAATGTAGCACTATAGAGAAATAAAGTTTAATGTTGAATTGACTCACATTTAAAATGAAACATTTTGCCATTTCTGAATCAAAAGTTTTCAGAACTTCTCATTATGTGAAAAATGTTGGTATTTCAACATTTTGTCCTGAATCTGCACAAAAGCAAGCTGGAATATTAGAATTTCCAGTGGGACAGAAATTTAAATTTTCACTGCTCTGTAACCTGGAGCGAGTGCAGATTGGAAAGCACAGGTGTAATGTCCTCTCTGCCTGGAACACTGCCTTGCAAATGGGCACCTCTACTTTGTGCTCACTGCAATATCTGCATGGTTTGAATGTATAGCCTTATGGCAATGCCATAATCCCTGCCTCGAGGTGACCAAGGCCTGGATAACTGTTGTACCTTGGTATCCAGACATATCTGGGGATCCAACAAGTTACCCAAGTTGCAAACTTTAGAAACAAGCATGGGGCAAACCATATTAGTCAGGTCTGCCGATATAATTGCTATTATTGCTATTGCTTCCTATAACATGAGCATCATCTCAGTCTTGTCTGCATTGAGTCTCTTCTATGCTCAGTATCTGTAGATACTGGACAAATTGTTTCACTATATTAGCAGAGTCTGAAGATGTGGAAATATAGAGATGGGTAACATAAGCACAATAAATACCCATAATTCATACACTGTCATGAACCCTCCCAAATATACTAGCTACGTGATGAATGAGTGTGACAGAACAAACCCTGTAATAGCTTCCATGTCCGTAGGATAGATGAAAAATTGACCAACACTAACCTCTGCGACCTCTCAGAAAGAACAAAACAGAACCGCTCATGCTACTCCAGCTACCCTGTAGGGTCAATAACTGGGTCAGTCACAATCTAAAAAATCAATACAGGCACGTGGAAAATGAAGCAGCTATGTGTATTTTTTTTAAATAAATATCATATGCACTTCAGTCTACTTGTTTGATATCATCCTACCCACTTGCATAGAATTAAATCAAAGAAGGCTGGTAGGGGGAAGCAAACAGCAAATGAAACAATATCAGAGATAAGGCCCTTTAAGGGAACAATATGGAGAGCTGTTAAATTGGGAATGCCCCTGCCTGGTTCCATCCAGTCTAGCATGGTTTACCCATCACAGGCCTGAGCCTAGGATCAAAGAAGATAAAATCTTAAAAGATTTGCTCTAAGGTCCTAGGGTACAAGGGGGATTGAGACAGCTGTCAGCAGTTGCCTGTGGGGAGATGCAGATGCTACCAGAGAGACACGGAAAGAGGGAGAGAATGCAGCAGGGTATTTGTTTCTCCCAGCCCAGAGATGGAAGTAATTGGGTTGAATGGAATTTACCAAAGTTTACAAGTTTAAAGATTAAAGGTAAGAAAGGAGAAATATACATATAGGTCTTTATTGTTATAATGTGTGTCATTGATTGCTATGTACCTTTGGGTGAACAAATAAATAATGCTTTATATTGAATCTAGTTTTGTGTCACTTTAATGAACCCCTGTCAGAGGTCCCCAGAATAAAAGAGTTTACAGTTACCAGCACGGTTGTGCTTGTCAAGTTAACACAGTTGGTAAATGGGACTGCAGGAGAGATCAAGTCTGGGAATAGTAGGTGGTTCCAGCTATGGTGGGTGGCAGAAGGTGAAGGTAGAGAAACCTGTAACTAAAGGGGTGGACTCAAGAAGGACTAACGGGGTCTAAAGCACAAGTTGCTTTGTAACCATGACAACATATTCATTAATTGTCAAAGGGATATCATCAATCAACACCACCAATGCAGCTGCCAAGCCTAAAATAAAAGAGACTTGAAGAGTCCCGCTATTACTGTGGGAGTTATGCTACAACTTTTTTGATAACCTTCCCCCAAAGTAGGAAACTTGAGACAGGGTGATAATTGGATAGATAGTCTACGTCAAGAGATGGGTTTTGAAGCAAGGTTCTAACTGTTTATTTGAAAGAAGCTGACTCCTTTTGCTCCCTTTTGACATTCCTCTCCAACAAAGATCCCAATATCTCTCAAAAGGCTTTCAGCAGCCAGGAGGACGCAGGATTAATTCACAGGTCATGACTTAGGCAAACTCCAGTGCCTACAGAATTTCAGCAAGCATCACTAACTGAAACTCAAGCAGAGGCAGTTTTGTGTGGGCTAGGCTGTGCTACTGAGGCCACGTCCAGACTAGAAATTAAAATCGATTTTAGATACGCAACTTCAGCTACGTGAATAACGTAGCTGAAGTCGAATTTCTAAAATCGAGGTACTCACCAGTCTGGACGGCGCTGCATCGATGTCCGCGGCTCTCCGTGTCGATTCCGGAACTCCGTTCGGATTGATGGAGTTCCGGAATCGATGTAAGCGCGCTCGGGGATCGATACACCGCGTCCAGACTAGACGCGATATATCGATCCCCGAGCAATCGATTTTAACCCGCCGATGCCGCGGGTTAGTCTGGACGAGGGCTAAGAATTCATGCTGTAACTGCAGAGGCAGATAGCTTACTTCCGATCCAAGCAATCTTATCTGCATGCTAGTTTGAAAACTCTTTCACAAGGAGAAACACTTGACTCTGTCACCAGATGTAAACTAGCTGGATTAACAAGAGTATTAATTGCCCAGAGCAGTTATGCCACTCTGGGTTTCAAGGATCTTATGGTGGAAGTGAATACATTTTTCTTTACCTCCTCTACAGCCATTGCTAATGCCCTCAAATCTCTTTGTGCTGCAATTAGTGGACTTTGCCACTGATTATCTAGCTTTATTCTCTGTTTTGTCTATTGCAGGATATTTGTTTGTCATGGTAACTGGAGAGGACAAAGCCAAGGAAAAGAGCCTTAAGCAGGGCCGCCCAGAGGATTCCGGGGGCCTGGGGCCATCGGCGGCAGGTGGCTCCGGTGGACCTCCCGCAGGCGTGCCTGCGGAGGGTCCGCTGGTCCCGCGGCTCCAGTGCAGCATCCGCAGGCACGCCTGTGGGAGGTCCACCGGAGCCGTGGGACCGGCAAGTGGCAGGGGGCCCCCGCGTGGTGAAATGTCTAGAGCCGGCCCTGTTCGGCGGCGGGGGGCCCTTCCGTTCCGGGACCCACCGCTGAAGTGCCCCGAAGACCCGACGCGGGGGCCCCCCGCCGGCGAATTACCGCAGCCCGCTCTTCGGTAATTCGGTGGCGGGGGGCCCCCGCCGCGGGTCTTCAGGGCACTTCGGCGGCGGGTCCCTGAACGGAAGGGCCCCCCGCCGCCGAATTACCGCTGAAGACCGGGTTGCACTTCGGCGGCAGGTCCCGCTTTGGCGGTAATGCGATGGTGGGAGGTCCCAGAGCAGAAGGACTCCCCCGCCAGCAAAGACCAGGAGCGGAAGAAGCTCTGGGGCCCGGCCCTGCAAGAGTTTTTGGAGGCCCCCGAGTGAGTGAAGGACCCCGCTCCAGGGGCCCCGAAAAACTCTCGTTGGGGCCCCTGCAGAGCCCGGGGCCTGGGGCAAATTGCCCCTTTTGTCCCCCTCTCTGAGCGGCCCTGGCTTTAAGAGACACTGGTATTTGGTTGTCTGGTTGTTGAGTATTACCAACCCACCAATACAGCGGTGGATTGGTAACACTTCATTCTTCCTGTGAAGCCTGTTGTGCTCCAGTAGGCTCTTTAATGGACCTAATAAGTGTGGCTATGCAAAATAGAATAATAGAGAGTAGTACTGACTTGGATAATTTTATACTCAGAAGACACTCAGCTAACAACATAATTAGCTGTACTTTAAGAGAACAAAGTTGTCTCTCTTTTTCCCTGTATGGAAAGTGCACTTTTGTCTCAAATCAGAAGAGGTAATTGTTGGTTCATGACAGGGATATAATTTATAATTTTACTCCCTCACTTCTAATCCCATCTCAGAAACAAAATCTCCAGAGTGTAGTTGAGCCAGCAAACACCATAGATTGTAGCGGGACAGTTTTCTACTTTGCTCAAAGCTATCCCTTCATGCAAAGTTCATTTTACTGGTAAGCATAATTGAACCAGAACTGAGTTCAGCGCTCCAGGGAAAGTAGGCCTGAGCATTTATCCACAATGCCATTTAGCTGGCTGAATTTTTTTAATTATCAGTTTGCTAATTCAATTGTAGTGCACTACTGCTCTTCTAAACATCTGAGAACTTAGCTTGTGCCTCATAGTCACTGATCCAAAACAAAGCTGTTCACAAAGGTAATAACTATCCACGTGTCACTTAATCTAATACAGTGAAGATAAATTCTATGCTACAATGGAAAGGAAACAACTTTCATTTAATAATACTTTGTAGGGTAGATAACATAAGTTAGTTAAGTAATTCATATCAATTGAAAGTATTTAACTTTTAAAAATAGGACTGTGTGCTTGCTTTTGAATATTTTGAACACAATTACCAACTAGTATTAATGAGACATGTTTCCTGCAGCCACAAACTGAACTTGCTTGTGCAAACAACCAGAATTGCACTTGAATATCAATTTGTGTGACACCCAAAAATAGAAGTGTGTAACTGTGGGTATACACTTTTAGAGGCCACTTTTGAAGTGTGGCCTTCTGAGACTTCCTGGCTCATTATTTTTCCCCTCTATACTGTATAGTGAGTAGTAGGATGCTAGTGTACTTGCAGTCCTCATGAGAGTCAATCTACTACAGTATACTTCTGGAGGCTTGACTTAAGGGGTATTTGTTTACGTTCCTCTAAAATATTGTATCGACTAGTAAACATAATTTTTTAAAATAACATCAACAAATGATGTACAACAAGTTATCTCCTTCATCCCCTAGCCTGCTTCACCTCCACCCCTTCAAAAATAATAGAGAATGGTCTGGAACCATAAAGTTTGGATCCAGACCAGTATCTGAACTTCTCAAAAGAATTGTCAGTTTGCAGAGTTGGGTTTTTGTTCAGACCATTTCTGTCCATAACTACATACAAAATAAAATCCTCAAACACTCCCATGGAAGTGCATAGGAGTGTTCCTAAAGCAGGAAGAGAAGTGGCTTGTACAGCCTGAGACTTATAGTATGTTAGCCAATACTGTATGCTGTTACATACGCTGAATTCACTGTCTATGTGTGAAGACCATATCAGCATGACATGACATGCTTCCTGTGCCTACCTCTGTCATCCTGCTCTGCTGCTGCAAATGCTACCCTTGTTGTGCCAGATTTCAGAAAGAGAGCACAATAGTCAGTGTTTTATGACTATAATGCCATCACAGGTGTCTAATGCAAGCACTAATCAAATGATTGGAGCTTGAGTTATTTATTTCCAACATGGCATTTTGTTCCATTACATTCTTGTGCATTTTGTCTTTTTCTAGAATATTTTGATTGTCTTACACTCCATACTGCAGAATAAATCATACAAAGTTGTCATATTTATCCTAATATTAGTGATGTCTTATTTCACTATTATTACTTATTTTGTCTGCTTATTTCTGTGACAGTTAAGAAAAAGTATTATGCATGTATGAGTACACACACTGAGCAGGTATGTGTAATGGACTATATAATATTTACTTATAAAACTGAATGTATTGGCCAGAAGACACACACATTACAGTAACTCCATGCTCATAACACTATAAGCTTAGAGAGATACAGTACTGCATTTGTAATCTTAATATCATACTGCACTCTAGTGGGGAATGCTTTCAATGCAGAAGTTGTTAGGTATTGTACAACATATACAAACTGGAGTTTCTGACCAATTATTATCTAATTAACTTCTAATAATAGTAGGAAATGTAATAGTATGTTATTATTTATTTATTCTGTTTGACATTTGATTAAATGCTGAATTTCTTCATTTAAAATTCAATTAAAATATAACTCTCTGATGATGGATTGGTACCTCCAGCAGGTTCCAGAGGAGTTAGGCTTTGGGGGATCCCTTTTTCTTCCCTAGGGGAAATTCTTACTTCCACAAAGAAGTATTTGGAGGAAACTCCACAAGAAGAATCTGAGTTTTCTTACTACCTCTCACAGGTTTTCCTATAAGGGAATGTGATCTGGCCCATAAAAGAGACACCGTTATCACTGTTGGTATAATACATTTATTTAATAATAAATATTCATTTCTGTGTTGGGGTTTTTTTTTTTCATTTGGTGTTTGTCCTGGATCCAGTGGTTTAATCTTCTTTTAGATTTCTGAAATCCTATACAATATAGAGAGTTAACTGTATTTGTAAGCAGAAAATAAGCCAATAAAACTGAAAGCTGATCCTGAGAGATGCTGATTTTACTGAAAGTAGCAAATGCTGAGGCACCTCTCAGGTTTGGGTGCCTGTTCTTTGCATAATTGTAGCAAACTGTTTTGAGTAAATATTCTTCAGTTTACATAAATGAACCCAATATTAACTGGAGATAAAGCAAATCTGGAAACTCAGATTGAAACTCTCAAATTTCAGGACTGGAATGTTCATCTCTCAATTTGCCCCGTACGCTTTGGTTCCAATTAAGTGAATACCTTCTGGTTCTGATATAGCCAAAGCCTTGAGATCAGTGGTGGGCAACTTGTGCCCCACGGGCCACATGTGGCCCGTCAGAGTAATCCTCTGGCAGACCGCCAGACTGTTTGTTTACATTTGCGTGGCCACCCGCAGCTCCCAGTGGATTACCCTGACAGGCCGCGTGTGGCCTGCTGGATGCAGATTGCCCACCATTGCTTGAGATGGTAGCTGAACACATGAAATGTCTACCATTTGGGTAGAACAGCTTTCAGTATTGTTGTGTAATCCGGTGCTTCTCAAATGTATTGGATCGTGCTCCCACTTCTTTGTGTCTGTACTACTTTACATGCTGTCTCCCTCTTCCCACTACACAAGTACATATACCAATAAAAAATATGCAACTCTCAAATATAAAAAACAGCCAGGCATTGATTCAAACACAGTCAACAATCTATTGTAATAAGAGCAAAAGCAAAACTGAGATTGTGGTCGATGCTTACAATTAAATGTGCACATCAGGTTAACGTACAGATGGCAATGACTTGGTTTACTGCTATGCAAGCTTAAAAGAAATCTGTCAAAATGCACAGCACCATCTGAGGATCTGGGATGTCTGGAGGAATCAGCTTTGCTAATTATTCATTGCTGTGGGTAAAATGTATGCCGTAAAGTTTTTTTTCCCTAAAGCTTCTCATGTCATTTCCCCAACTTTCCCAGAGGGTGCGGGGGAGGAGGACACCTCCCAGTTTGAGAACCTCTGGTGTAGTCAAATTAAAATCTGCCTAGTTTTGATTCACTTTTGGAGTCAAACTGTGTCATAAACCTAGTCTGGCTCTGGAAGTAAAAATGGCCTTTGCTAGCCCTCATGTATAGAAGCAGCTAGCTTTCACTTTCCTCAGTATGACTGACTTGACTGTATTATTGAGTCATCAAAAGGGGCACCATATTTGGAAAAACTGAATGCAACTGCACTTAAAGCACAATGTGCGTTGATTAAGTCTGCAAGTATCCACTAAGTTTGCAGAACTGGTATTTTGCCTAATAAACTTTACCTCACTGGGTACTGCTTTCATACACCATATTCCTTCAGTAACGAATTAATCTTGTTGTGTGTGCACGGAGCATGACTCGTAAGTTTGTGTTTATTTCACTTTAGCTTCTAGGAGGCAGACTTTCCTCTCTCTTCTTCGCCACTGAGTTTATGGGAATTACTTTTGGTACACCTTGGTGTGAGAGGAGAATCAAGGTCTAGATTTATAGATTAACCTTACCTTATAATTCAGGAAGACTAAAATAAGAGACCAGTAATGCTTGTTTATTATTTCTCTTTAGAGTATTTTGGAGCAGAGCAGGAGAAAATGAGCAGAATCTAAACAAAAACAGAATCATCTTTGATATTTTATTCTTGGTTTTATGATTAATTTAGATTTTGACTTGAAAGCAGCCCAGACAAATGCAGAGAGAGTGAATAGGAGTTGTACAATAATTAAAGTGATGAATACAAGAATGATCTGTCTGCAACTTGCAGGGTCAGGATTTTTTATGCTTCTGGTATCTTCAGCATACTGAATCATAAAGACTGGAAATAGACTTCAGCCTTTCCATGGGTTTTGATGGAAATCTTGCAACAGGGCCTCCAGGGTGTGCCTTACAGCACTCCCACCAACAAAGCAACTTATTGCCTGCCCCCTGTAGCCAGACACAAACATTGTATAAATATTGGAATATATTTATATGTTGTCCTCCCCACAGAGCTTAACACTGGCCTTTTTATAGTACTAGTTGATGACTAAAACTGATATGTTACTTAATCATAAAGAAAACTGTAAGTAAGTTCCAAGGGGGTTCAGCCATCTCACTTGCTCTTGGGGCCCTTAGAAGTACACTTACCCTTTAAGAACTTTCTTTCCTAGCTTTTCCACTAGCTCTCACTATCCCCAAATGTGGTATTCCACCCAGGCTTGGTAGCAGGACCATGGGGAGTTCTAGCTTGTGAAGACTAGGAGATTGGAAGCCTGCTTAAAATGGCAGGGTTCCCCCAACCTAGCAGTCCCATGCCAGTCCTCAGGGAAGTTAAAGTCCTGCACTTTGGGCAGCTTTTTGCCAGTTTGCTGCTCAAGCAGGATTGTCCTCAGCCTCTCTGACAACCACCCTGATCTGCCTGGGTTGAAGCTTATTATCCCAGCTATTACTGGTCAACCAGTTAGCCATATCTAAGGAGGTAGCAACTCTGTCCCTTAACTCCTTCATGGCTGGGGCAAGGTGGGGTTATACATTCTGTCTCATAGGTGAATGTATTTCTGTTACAGTAAATAATTGTCCTTTCTCAGGGAAGGTTACTGTTAGGCTGCTATAGACCCCATTCAGAGCTTGCTAAGGAAAAGGTTACCTTCCCTTCTGGCAAGGAGAAGGAGTATAATCACCTGTCCTTAATGCAGAATCCTAGGGCTGGACCAGCTGTGGAAAATTGAATCCTTCTAGCACACTATAAGAGGGAAGTGAGGTGGGATCTGAATCTAGTAGTTAAGAAAAAGAATCTCTAAGAAGAACTGGGGCTGAGTAGTAACCCAAGTGAGTTTTCTTCTCTCCCTTGTCCCCGTTCTTCCTTGCTGGAGGAGTTTGGTGAAATGAGCCATGTTTCAAAACTTTGGTTTAGGCTTGGCTGAGGCAAGCAATGCCTTGAACCTTTGCTTTGTCTGAGAGAAGCACTATTGTACCTGTGTGTGGCTGACAAATAAACATATCTCTGGTGTGTTAGACTCCAGTTGTTACAATTGTATTTGGCATAATTTAATCCTCATCTACGGTACTCTCAAAGTGCTTTATTAAATCAGGTAGGCATCATTCTTTCTCTTTCTCTCCCCCCTCACATTTTTTTGTACTGGAGGAAACTGAGGTATAGAGAGGAAGTACTGTTACTTGCCCAAAACAGAGTCAGTTATTAATAGAGCTGGGAACAGAACAAAGGTTTCCAGGTTTCTAGTTCTGTGACCCTAACCACTAGAGTAATGTTCCATTCACATAATGGTTCATTCTGCTCTTTTTGTTCAGCTAATGAACAAATACAGCAAAATAACTGGAAAGTCAGAATAGAACTGAATTAGAAAAGGATTTTGCAGTGACAGTTTAACTCCAGGGACAGACTTACAGGTCCTGTTAAAATGTGTAAATACTTGCCTTCGCTTAACTTTGGAGTTTAATGAACACTCACCAAGAGGAAGCAAAATGTGTGAAATGGAACTGTATATTTTAAGGGCTGATATAAAATATGAAGACTAACCAATAGTGGTTCTCTCTACTTTCCAGGTATTGATACTGTGCATCGTTCACGATTTTGTTTTATTTTTTTTTTTTAGAAAATATGAAGAAGCCCTGGAGCCCTGATGTCCCCCATGGTAATCATTCTTACAGCCCAGGTTTCCCAAGTATACCAGACAGGGAAAGCGAGACAGAATTAGCACCTGATGACAGTGAGGAAAAGCAAGAGAAAGAGAAAAAACACACCAATTTCACTTTGTGCAATGTTTGTAACATTCAGTTGAACTCTGCTGCTCAAGCACAAATCCACTATAATGGCAAATCACATCAGAAGAGATTAAAGCAGCTCAGCAATGGGAATCTTAAAAATGATAAAGGTAAGCTTTAAAAATATATATCTTCTGTCTTGTGTGAGGTGTACACACTTGTCTGCTTAGTTCATGCAGGCCTATTTAAACAATTTAAATTGTTGGTTCTTTGCAATATTAATGTAATTGACTTTGGCAAATATGTCATGTGAAAAATGTTCATTTTATCAGTATTTCAGCTTTTTTTTTTGGTAGTACTCTACTTTAGTTTCTGTGCCAGTAAGAAATAGAAACAGCAAAGTTGATATCCTATGCCTATAACACTGAGTAGCAGCATTAGGTTTAAGGTTTTTAAATGACTTAAATATGCCTCCTAGTGAATCTTCATGTTAGCGTTCTCTTTTTGGTAAATATCAGATTAAAACAAATGGAACTAAACTTATGTCAAAATGTTCTCTGTGCAAGCCAAGTAAACTTGTACCACAATTTAGCTCACTATGTACTATGTGGTAGGTAAAGAGTATTATTGATATGAATCTGCGAAAAACAACATTAAATACTATTTAAAGATCCACAGCAAATCGCAGTTAATAGAAAGAATCCCATTGGCTTCAGTGGATTTTGGATGAGACCAAACCTGAGTGTTTAAGCCTGTTGCTAATGTTTTTTTATCTGTATTGTTTCAAAGGTATTGGTTTAAACTTCGATGCACACACTGTTGTTGGTCCAGGTTCTTCCTATACTCCACTTGCATTTTACATAGTTTAAACCTATTCAGTGGCTTTTGGTGTCTTCAGACTTTGATTGAGCTTAAAGCCTGTTAATAGAGTGTTTACCTTTCATATTTTTAAGGCAGTAGCAACACTTGTTGAAATTAATTGACTATTTGCATATCTGATTCTAATTGTTGTTTTGCATATAGGGATAATACACTAATACTATGTATAAAGATACTTTTGTTGCTGGTGTATTTTACAGTATATGCTAAGAAAATCATTCCAAGCCTGATCCTGTTTGATTTGCTCATTCAAGTCTTAATCCATGTCCCACTGAAGTTTATCAAAAGACTCTAATTGACTTCAATGGGAGATGGATCAAAGATTCTGTTATGTTAACGAGACCAACTGACATCTGTGAGAGTTTTGCCTGAGTAGTTTTGGTCACTTGGTGCAGTGTTTCTCTATATGTAATCAAGGTGAATGAGATGCTTATAATATAAACATGTTAGAAATGTATGTACAGAAGCAGAAGGAACCAATCTGAGATAGTATCTCTTAACATCATTTTGTTTTTTTCATATAAAAGGAAGGAAAAATATAGGTTTCATCTAGGATCAGTGTAGTTATTTATGTATTTTCAAACAATACGTGGATGCTCCAGTCATAGTTAAAGGCTCCATTATTCTAGACACTGTACAAACACTGAGCAAAATATATGGTATCTGCACTCAAAAGCTTAGTTTAATATTAACTTATCTAATACCTTAAATTCTTAGGCCCCGATCCTGCAATGTGTAGTTCTCAGCTGGGCTGCTATAGACTCATAGACTCTAGGACTGGAAGGGACCTCGAGAGGTCATCGAGTCCAGTCCCCTGCCCTCATGGCAGGACCAAATACTGTCTAAACCATCCCTGATAGACATTTATCTAACCTACTCTTAAATATCTCCAGAGATGGAGATTCCACAACTTCCCTAGGCAATCTATTCCAGTGTTTAACTACCCTGACAGTTAGGAACTTTTTCCTAATGTCCAACCTAAATCTCCCTTGCTGCAGTTTAAGCCCATTGCTTCTTGTTCTATCATTGGAGGCTAAGGTGAACAAGTTTTCTCCCTCCTCCTGATGACACCCTTTTAGATACCTGAAAACTGCTATCATGTCCCCTCTCAGTCTTCTCTTTTCCAAACTAAACAAACCCAATTCCTTCAGCCTTCCTTCATAGGTCATGTTCTCAAGACCTTTAATCATTCTTGTTGCTCTTCTCTGGACCCTCTCCAATTTCTCCACATCTTTCTTGAAATGCGGTGCCCAGAACTGGACACAATACTCCAGTTGAGGCCTAACCAGCGCAGAGTAAAGCGGAAGAATGACTTCTCGTGTCTTGTTTACAACACACCTGTTAATGCATCCCAGAATCACGTTTGCTTTTTTTGCAACAGTATCACACTGTTGACTCATATTAAGCTTGTGGTCCACTATGACCCCTGGATCTCTTTCTGACATACTCCT
Organism: Gopherus flavomarginatus; assembly: GCF_025201925.1. Taxonomy (NCBI): domain Eukaryota; kingdom Metazoa; phylum Chordata; order Testudines; family Testudinidae; genus Gopherus; species Gopherus flavomarginatus. Next base: position 71,914,489 of record NC_066618.1, on the reverse strand, counting down.
TCCTAGACAGTCTCTTCCCATTCTGTATGTGTGAAACTGATTGTTCCTTCCTAAGTGGAGCACTTTGCATTTATCTTTATTGAACTTCATCCTGTTTACCTCAGACCATTTCTCCAACTTGTCCAGATCATTTTGAATTTTGACCCTGTCCTCCAAAGCAGTTGCAATCCCTCCCAGTTTGGTATCGTCCGCAAACTTAATAAGCGTACTTTCTATGCCAACATCTAAATCGTTGATGAAGATATTGAACAGAACCGGTCCCAAAACAGACCCCTGCGGAACCCCACTTGTTATACCTTTCCAGCAGGATTGGGAGCCATTAACAACTACTCTCTGAGTACGGTTATCCAGCCAGTTATGCACCCACCTTATAGTAGCCCCATCTAAATTGTACTTTCCTAGCTTATCTATAAGAATATCATGTGAGACTGTATCAAATGCCTTACTGAAGTCTAGATATATCACATCCACCGCTTCTCCCTTATCCACAAGGCTCGTTATCCTATCAAAGAACGCTATCAGATTAGTTTGACACGATTTGTTCTTTACAAATCCATGCTGGCTATTCCCTATCACCTTACCACCTTCCAAGTGTTTGCAGATGATTTCTTTGATTACCTGCTCCATTATCTTCCCTGGCACAGAAGTTAAACTAACTGGTCTGTAGTTTCCTGGGTTGTTTTTATTTCCCTTTTTATAAATGGGCACTATATTTGCCCCCTTCCAGTCTTCTGGAATCTCCCCTGTCTCCCATGATTTCCCAAAGATAATAGCTAGAGGCTCAGATACCTCTTCTATTAACTCCTTGAGTATTCTAGGATGCATTTCATCAGGCCCTGGTGACTTGCAGGCATCTAACTTTTCTAAGTGATTTTTTACTTGCTCTTTCCTTATTTTCTCTTCTAAACCTACCCTCTTCCCATAAGCATTCACTATACTAGACATTCCTTCAGACTTCTCAGTGAAGACCGAAACAAAGAAGTCATTAAGCATCTCTGCCATTTCCAAGTCTCCCGTTACTGTTACCCCCTCCTCACTGAGCAGTGTGCCTACCCTGTCCTTAGTCTTCCTCTTGCTTCTAATGTATTGATAAAAAGTCTTCTTGTTTCCCTTTATTCCCATAGCTAGTTTGAGCTCATTTTGTGCCTTTGCTTTTCTAATCTTGCCTCTGCATTCCTGTGTTATTTGCCTATATTCATCCTTCGTGATCTGACCTAGTTTCCATTTTTTATATGACGCCTTTTTATTTTGTAGGTCACGCAAGATCTCAAGGGTAAGCCAAGGTGGTCTTTTGCCACATTTTCTATCTTTCCTAACCATCGGAATAACTTGCTTTTGGGCCCTTAATAGCGTCCCTTTGAAAAACTGCCAACTTTCCTCAGTTGTTTTTCCCCTCAGTCTTAATTCCCATGGGACCTTGCCTATCAGCTCTCTGAGCTTACCAAAATCTGCCTTCCTGAAATCCATTGTCTCTATTCTGCTGTACTCCCTTCTACCCTTCCTTAGAATTGCAAATTCTATGATTTCATGATCACTTTCACCCAAGCTTCCTTCTACTTTCAAATTCTCCACAAGCTCCTCCCTATTTGTTAAAATATGTCCATGCAGAGCTACACTGAAATCAGCGGAGCTCTATCTGATTGTAGCAGTCTGTTTGCATGCTATAAGTTACAGGACTGAGGCCTTATATGATGTATATACGATTGTCTTGTGTGTTTTCTTCAAACTAAATGCATATCTTAAAATGTTCTGTAATAAAATCCACTTCTGGGGTGAAATTCAACCTGTGCATAGGGGTTGCCAAGTTTCTAATAGCAGAAAACCGAAACCCTTGCCCGCCCCTTTTCCAGGGCCCAGCCCCTGCTCACTCCATCCTCCCTCCTTCCCTTCCTCCCTCTCCCCCAACCATCACTCACTCATTTTCACTGGGGTGGGGCAGGGGGTGGGGCAGGGGGTTGGGGTGTGTGGGGGGGGTGCAGGCTCTGGCTGGGGGTGTGGGCTCTGCGGGTTGGGCAGGGGATGAGAGGTTTGGAGTGCTAGAGGGGTTTCCTGGTTGGAGGTGTGCAGGCTCTAGAGTGGGGCCGGGGATCAGGGGTTTGAGATGCAGAAGGGGGCTCTCGGCTGGGGCTGAGGGGTTTGGAGTGTGAGAGGGGGCTCAAAGCTGTGGCAGGGGGTTGGAGTGTGGAAGAGAGTGTGGGGTGCAGGCTCCGAGAGGGAGTTTGAGTTGGAGGAGGATGCTCGGGATTGGAGTGCGGGCTCCAGGAGGGAGTTTGGGTGCAGGAAGGGGCTCAGGGCCGGTGTGGGCTCCGGGCAGCGCTTAGCTCAGGCAGCTCCTGGAAGTGGCCAGCATGTCCCTCTAGCTCTGCGGCCAGGTGGCTCTGTGCACTGCAGTTTCTGGTGAATGGCAGCTGTAAAGCTGGCGCTCGGGGTGGGGACAGCGCATGGAGCCCCAGTGGCCAGCCCTATGCATAGTCTGCAGCCTGTCAGCCCCACTGCACTGACAACTGGACTTTTCATGACCCAGACAGAGGAGCTGACTGGAGCCACCAGGGTCCCTTTTCGACTGGGTGTTCTGATAACCCTACCTGTGCAAAGTACTAATACAAGGTGTATGCACAATATGTATCCTGAAAACAGGTTTTAAGTTGTGTGTAGTCTTTATGCTGCCTCTGTGCACATAGCAGCAGCTCACCATTTGAGAATCTGTTGGAAATAATGTGATAATGTTGCTGAAATATAATGGGAATGAATATTTCACCATGTATAGGTGAATGTGTCTTTTTTTTCCTTTAAAACAACCCAAACGCTGTCTTTTAGAACTGTAGGACTGCTAAGGAGTAGTTTTATGGAACTGTTCATAGTTTAGGTGTAGGCATAATCCCTATTAATTTTATTGGGAGTTGTGCACATGATTTAAACACCAACAATGCTGATCATCAAAAGCACTGAGGTTATAAAAAATAAATCATTGTTATTATTAAATGTCTTCAATGAAATGCAGATTGGATTATTGTAGTTAAATGTGCACTAATTTATGAGATTATAAAAAGTGCTCCTTGTAAGAAAAACAAGTTTATTTTTGTACTTTTATGCCATGGCAGCAACAGAACTTGTCATGAAGCATCACTGAAATGAGTAATGTGTAAGATACACAGGACTTGAATAATATTGAAGTATTTATATTTCAGAGTTACCTGAAATATAGAGTATTTATTCTTGTCTCCTCTAAAATATCCCCACATTATTTATGGCTGCATCCATCAGAGCGGAGGTAATTGCACATCTAGCTCCTTGTTTGTGAGTGCAGTTTTTCAGTTTGCTTGAAGAAATGCAAGGTTTTTCACCCATGCCAGTCTGTTTAGAAAACAGCCGAAAATGTGGGCCTGGTTAACTTCATACCATGTCTAGAGAGCATAGGAAATCCTGCAAAATCAGAAAGTCTTCACACAATGTATGGTAAGTGAATCTTTTTTGTGTATTGTCCTCTTTGCCTAACTATTTCTGTATCAAGGTTTTGGTACCTTGAATTAGGAATTGGCAAAATCTCAGCACTGCTGCAGGTTTTGTTTGTGTTTCATTGTTTTCATTTCCATTCTGTTCTGCCATTGAAAATAGGTTAGACATTAAACTTTATTAATCTGCATTTTCCCAGCAGACATAGATGCCGGAACTAGGAGTGCCCTGGCTTGAAATATTCAGGGTTTACAGTTTGGTTCAATGGCTTTTAGGACCCTTCCTATAAAAATTGTTCCAGCACCCTGACAGAATCTCAAAGCCAATACAATAGTACATTTTAACTAATCCCTGAGAGCGGACAGAATATAATCTAGTGGTATATGCTCTCATCTTCATACACAGGGATTTACAAACACCATTTCCATTAGCAAGAGTTGCACATGTAAATCCCTGGATATTGAGATGAGAATGATACTCCACCTTGAAACAGCTATTTTGATAAAGATAATAGTTATAATTTGATCCCTTTCATGTGGGATATATATTAAAATATTAGGTGCTATTTATGTATCAAATTCTGTACAAACTAAATATATCTGAGTATTAAAAAATCTTCAAAAATAGATATTATTTAAACCAACAGGGTCAAAGCATCCAACCACGTAGCCTGTGAAGTGCTGCTTATATGCAGAGTCAGTGTGGAAACGCAAGGATCCACAGGGATGGCTCTGACCTCGTGGATCCCCGTGGAATCTGCTAGGTTTTGGGGTAGGTCACACATGCTTTTCCACCCACTGATGGGATAGTGTGGGCAGGAGCAAGCTCCATGGGAGTAGGTAACTTAAACCCATTGAATTTTAGGCAGGATTTTACAGTGGACTTGTTTACTTAAAAACTGAGAGTATAATATGGCCCTGAGTGAGACCTGGCCCATTTGTTTTATCACCAGTAGCATAGCTGGGGGGAAGCAGGGCAGCGGCCACTCTCCCACTGAGCACAAGTGGCTCCTTTTCAATTTCTTGGTGCCTTTTTAATTTTTACTCACCCGGTGGCACTTCGGTGGCAGGCCCTTCACTTGCTCTGGGCCCACTGCTCTTCAGGTGCCGAAATGCCGCCGAAGACCCGCAGAGTGAGTGAAGGCCCCGCCGCCAAGGTGCCACTGAAGACTTGGAATGCCGCCCCGTCAGTAAAAGCGTCGCCAGGTGAGTAAAAGTGCCGCAGCTGGTGGCGCCTTTTTTTGTGATGGCTTCCCCTGTTCCCTCCACCTGGCTACGCCACTGTTTATCAAATGCACATGGATGAATACTTTCAGCACTCTTTCTGCAATAACTGTTGCTTAAATAATGCCATAAACTTTTAAAATAGGCTATTGAGCTGCTTTCTTTATAAAATACCATTATATATACATATGTGTATAAAATCTGATTGTAAAAGCAGGGACTTACTAAGCCCAATGTACAGGTTTATTGTCCAATCATTCTTAATAGACTAAACTCTGCTGTAAATTAAATGATGAAAACAAACTGAAGCCTTTGTTTCATGAAAAAGTTTCCTAAACCGTACACATCAGCAGTTACTGGACATCTCCTGTGTTGTCTGGCACAGTGAAGTGCTTGCATCTGCAGTAGAAAATCCTGTTTCCAAGCTCAGTGATTCACTGATTGCAAAGACATCCAAGATCAATGCAATGCAGAAGAGTATGTTTTTTTGAAGATAATACGCAATTGCAAGATCAACAACGAGTCCGGTGGCACCTTAAAGACTAACAGATTTATTTGCTTTATGCCCAAATAAATCTGTTAGTCTTTAAGGTGCCACTGGACTCCTTGTTGTTTTTGTAGATACAGACTAACACTGCTACCCCTTGATACTTGACACAATTGCAAGGTTGGTGAAAATGTGAGTGCAATTGCTCCTTGTTTTTTGTCATCTGTGAGTTATTTCCACAAAGCAAGAAGAGTTTGAGTGTTTTATATTGCGAGGGGAGTAATAGAAATTGAGAACAGATTTATGTGAAGTGACAGCAGGGCTGCCCAGAGGATTCAGGGGGTCCGGGGCAAAGCAATTTTGGGGGCCTCTTCCATTAAAAAAAAGTGGCAATACTATAGAATACTATATTCTCATGGGGGCCCTTAGGGGCCTGGGGCAAATTGCCACACTTGCCCCCCACCTCTGGGCGGCCTTGAGTAACAGCCCCTCTCTTGCTTCCAAACAAATTTGCAATGGGCTACTGAATAGAAGTAGGATTCGGCTGTATTATGTTTGACTGTGCAATTAAAACTTCTCACTACAGTCTTTATCTTCAGAATATAAACCAGATAGACTAGATATCTGGCTAAATATAAACCAAATATTTTTTAAAAAGTTACTGTACTTTAGTATCCATACATTATTTAATTATAAATTACATTGTCTTAAATATAAAGCCTGTTTATCAGAAAAAAATACAGGGTATAAACAGCAGCATTACCGTGGTAAAAATGGCATCTCTTTGCAGGTATATCAGTGCCTGTATTGAATTTTTGAAACTGAGAAGGAAAAACACCTTAGGGCTTTCTTTAAAGTAATTGCTGAGCAATGTGAACAAATGAGGTGCTGCTACAACTAAAACTGCTTCCCTGTGCAATAGTTTTTGTCAATATTTTAAATAAGGTAGAAAATACTGGCATATAGAAGATGAGTACAAAATGCATATGATGCCACTTCCCATGACTTTAAAAAATTGCATTCTAGGGCATTATTTGTTGTTTTGAACACAGAAGCCATTTATTTCAGTGAAGCAGTTGGCAACAGGTCTTTTACCAAGCTCTATGATTATTCATTTCCTGAATTCACAACCCAGGCCAAGAATTATTCAATATAGTGAGTCCTATTTACTGTCTTATAAACTGAAATCCAGGTCTTTTCAGGAACATAAAAATTCCATTCTTATAAACTGGATCTTAAATTTATTGTTATGTAAGCCAGTCCTGTGTGTGTGTGTTTTCTTAGAAACTTATATTTTAAAAGGGTGACATATATTACTATTAAATGTTCAGTTTGTACTTGCTGCTAATTGTAGAGACTTGTTACGCTCATAATTCAGTACTAAATACTGAGCATCAGTAGTCAATCCATAGTTATGTTTACATTGAGATTTGTGCTTAAAATCCATCTGTTTTACGCTTTAATGGTTGAATTTAGTTTCCAAAGATACCACAATAGCTATCACTTTAGTAAAATTCTTATAATCAGGTGCAAAGGAAACATCTAAATATTAGCCCATTTTGAAAAAATAAGATGGTGACTTTTTCTATAGCTAAGAAACCTGAATCACTTCAAACTCCAGTATTCTCCTAACCTCCTACATAAAGGCCACTTTTCAAATATTACACTTAACACAAAAACTGTTACTCCCTTTGTGACACTGCACCCTGTATTCTTCATAGTAATATTATTATATATGATATGATTATGGAATAGTTATGGTGCATTTTGTACAAGATGGGGTGTGTAAGGTATCACTGGAAGAGTTATGATTTGCTGAATATGATTATCCCATTTGTATGCATATATCATTTTTGTATCTGAAGTTATGAATATTGACTACGTATCTGTATTTCACATGTAGTCACACCTGGGTGACACCCACTAGGCAACATGCTTCCCATCTAAATAGCTGGTTGTGAAGGATCCATTCAGGGTAATAGGCCAGTAGGCAAAACAATAGGCCTTAGGGAGGAGCTTATCCCCTACCTGGTGAGCCTTCCTGTGGATGTTTCAGCCAGCCTGTAAGTATGGCTGCTATGACTCTGCAAGGGCATGTGACCAGCCCACATGACTCTGGACTCCATTTTAGGATGTCTGTATTTTTCCACAAACTGGTCTGGGAACCAAGTTTGAAACAAAGGGTTCCCACCATATATTAAAGCTGTATAAGGCAGGGAGTGACATCATCTGTTGTCCATCAGTCCCCCACAATTGAACATGTAGAAGAAGCTCCAAAAGAAAATGGCTTGGAATGGGGGTGAGAGATTGTTAATTCAAATCCTATCCTACTTGTACGTTAAACATAGTTTGTGTTTTTGTTTGTTTACTAGATAATCTGCTTTGATCTCTTTGTTATCACTTATAATCACTTAAAATCTATCCTTTTGTAGTTAAACCTATTTTATGTTTTAATATAAACCAGTACATTTGGAGTGAAATGCTTGGGAATCTTAGCTCAAGGGGCAAGGGTTGTTGCATTTCCTCTCCACATTGAGGGAGGGGTGAACTCTATGACCTTATACTGTACAGTTCCCTGTGCAGCACAAGATGGTATAATTTTGGGTTTATACTCCAGAGGAGGGTGCATGCCTGGGGAGCTGGGAAACTGGCTGTTTATTGTTTGCACTCAGTCCAGTTTAGGTGAGCGGCACCACCTGCTGTCATGTTGGATGATAACAGGGACTGGGAGCTGAAATATTTGAGGAATTTTTATCAGTTTCACCAAATTGTTGACGTCAACCCGAACCCAAAAATATCAAAAAAGTTGAAAGATTTCAATTTTTCAGTTTGACATGATTTTTCACTTTGAAATTTCCTTCAATAACTTAAAAAAACCCTTGAAAATGTTGGAAATCAAAACACAATATTTTGTTTCAGCTTGAACAAAACATTTTTATTTGAGCCAAAACAACTTTTTGATTTTATGGAAAAAAATTGGTTTTCAGTTGACTCAAAATACTTCTTAAAATTTCTCTGAATTGCCAGCAAATTGGACAATCAGTTATTCTTACAACTCTAGTCCTCAGGAGGGTTCTTACTACCCTGAACTCAAGTAGCTTGTTGTCCAAGCTTCTTTTTTTAATCTCACCTTCTCAGCAAGTTCCTTCCAATCAGTAAATTCAGGATGACTTATCCCTGGGATTGGCAACCTTTGGCACCAGGTAAGCATCCTGGCGGGCCAGGCCGGTTTGTTTACCTACCATGTCCACAGGTTCGGCCGACTGCGGCTCCCACTGGCCATGGTTTGCCGTCCCAGGCCAATGGGGGCTGCGGGAAGTGGCATAGGCTGAGGGATGTGCTGGCCACCACTTTCTACCACCCCCATTGGCCTGGAGTGGTGAACTGTGACCAGTGGGAGCCATGATCAGCCAAACCCGCAGACGCGGCAGGTAAACAAACCAGCCTGACCCACCAGGGTGCTTACTCTGGCAGGCCACGTGCCAAAGGTTGCTGATCCCTGACTTATCCTCCGGTTTAAATCTACTTTTGACTCCTAAAGCTGCTGACATTTGGAAAGAGGCCTCAGCTGAGCAACACAACAGGCTCCTCCTGGGTATTCTATAATGATTTTCAAATGTCATAGCTAGCTATCTCTGGAGAAGTGAGATCAGCTAAGTGCTGTGCACCATCACAAGTGCACTGTCTGCCACTGCATCCAGATGCTAATTTTTGCTCTTGTTGCAATACACTTGTCTGCTTCCCTTTCCATCAGACTGTTATGCCTGTTACTGAAATATTAATATTAACTGTTGCTTATGAAAATATCTTACAAGAAAAATACTCTCATTTTATAGCACTACTTGTGCTTACAAAGATATACTTCTTTTTAATTGGACTTCTTCTGATGAATTCAGTGATGTCTCAATACACAGTTTGTGACATCACAATTAATCTCATTGGAAACAGTTCGGATGTCACTGAATGCCTGTTCCTTTATTCTTGATTCAATCACACATGCCAGGTATGTGTTGCTTATGTTCAAAGGCAATTGGCACAATGGAACCTACATTAATAAAATGTTTATAAGTGCAAGTACATGCATTTAATTACACTTGTGCAAACCTCTAATGCAGACAAACTGAACATGTATAAAGTGGGGCTTATATAACACAGAGGTCAGGAGAACTGAGAAATGTTCTATTGCATTGATTTTGTTCAGTATCAATTTCCAGTTTCACAAATAGTTATTGAAAGGGTTTTGAGTTTGGAAAGTCACTTTTAGTGGTAAGAGAGAATACCGAATTAGTGCCATATTAAGAATGACTTGTATATTGATTTCTTGGTCTTGATATTGTTAAGCTCACCCAGATGTATGAACTTCCTTTAATATAGATGTCACATATACAAAGCAAAGGTAGTTAAACAGTTGTGGTTTTTTTTTCCAGGTTTCAGTAGAGGGATATGACGTGCTGGAGATCTAGAGACTAAGTTCAAGCTTTTTAGCAATTGGGAGGGAAAGATGTTGGCCATCTCCAGGATCTCTTTTATCATCTATAATGACATATTGGCATGGTGGTGTAAATTGCTGTCAAGTTTACATCATCTCAGGATGGTCTTACTGAATCTGAGAGAAGAAATTTATTAATAGCTGTGCAGTCCCTTATGCAGGTGGTGATGTTATCTATTTCAGATTTTAAGGTGACCACTGTACCATATATGATAATATTAGAGAACCTTTTACTGAAGACAGTGTGACATTACCCAGCATACAATCTGGATTGATGAACTACAGTGTCCCCTCAGTTCTCCAACCTAACCTGCCTTTTACACTGCTTTGCTGGGAGAGCTACCACACCTGGTCTGCTCTCTCACAGCCTCCAGTATGTAAGTTACTTCTAGTTGTATTGTATGAGTTCTATAGCCAGACACACTTGAATTACACTGCAGTGCAACACCAGAAAATTCACAGTCTCAGACTTTTCCCCCAGAAACGTATGTCTTGTACTGCCTAGCTGTCTCCTGGTCAATACAAGCTCGTATAAAATCCATCATTTTATTAATAGAAAATGATATACACTAATCCTGTTATCCCAAAAGGAGTTTCCCAAACACTACAGTCCAAATACACTGGTTTATATAAAACAATAAAACAAATGTATTGACTAAAGAAAGATAGATTTTAAGTGATTACCAGTAATGAGGCAGAATTTGTTACAAGAGAAGAAAAGTAAAATCCAACTAATGCCTAATTTAACAAGCTAAAATAATTTCAAAGCAAAGGTCTCTCTCCTCATGTATTTCAGAAGTCTTATTGGCTGAATTTCTTTCAGTCAGTATCCCTCCCCCAGTCCAATGCTGCTGCCTCAGGAAGGAACCTCAAGAAGTCATCAAGTCCAGCTCCCTGCACTGAGACAAGTCCTAGTAAACCTAGACCATCCCTGACAAGTGTTTGTCCAACCTATTCTTAAAAACCACCAGTGATGGGGATTCCACAGCCTCCTGTGGAAGCCTATTCCAGAGCTTAACTACCCTTATAGTTGGAAAGATTTTCCTACTATCATAGGTAAATTTCCCTTGCTACAGATGAACCCAATAACATGTTTTCCTACCTTCACTCAACATGGAGAGCCAATTCTTCACCATCCTCTTTATAACAGCCCTTAACATATTTGAAGAATGCTATCAGATCCACCCTCAGCTGTCTTTTCTCAAGAGCAAACATGGTTAACATGGGAGTTCTCTAGCAAACTCATGATAGCTGCTAGGGAACTCAAGTGAGCACTCAGTTACTCTGTTAAGCCTGAGAGAGGCTGGAATGCTAATACATGCCTTCAGTTGAGCATAAAGATTGCCATTAGATCTAGATAAGAAGTGCCAGACCTGAAGTTTTTTCTCCCTTCCTTGTGCACCCTCACCCTACATTGAACCCCGTCTCTCTGCTTTCATCTTTTCAACTCTTCTTTCTCGTTCTGTTGCTTCTCCCAAACTTCCTTCTCCCATTATTCCCTTCATTGCTTTGTGACCCTTGTCTTGTCCTCTTCCTTTCTTACAAATGACTACACTCTCTCTACCCAAATCTATGTTTAAAACATGCTGTCATGATATAATTCCCCAATCTGAACCTTAGAGTCCAAAAGATGGGGTACCAGCATGAATTCCTCTAAGCTTAATTACCAGCTTAGATCTGATAGGCTGCCACCACCCAAAAATATAGTGTTTTGGGGCACTCTGGTCCCCCCAAAAACCTTCCCTGGGGACCCCAAGACCCAAATTCCTTGTGTCTCACAACAAAGGGGAATAAACCATTTCCCTTCCCCCTCCTTTCTTCTTCCCAGATCTTTCCCGCCCTGGGTACACTCAAAGATCACCGTGATTCAAAATCCTTGAATCACAACACCGAGAAATCAGGTTTTTTTCTCCCTCTTCTCTCCCCCTCCCAGGCTTTCCCTCCCTGGGCTATCCAGGAGAGAGAGACAGATTCAACCTCCATGAAACTAAAACACAGAGGAAATTCACCTTTCCTCCCCCACTCCTCCTTCCCTTCTCCCACCAATTCCCTGGTGAGTACAGACTCAGTTCCTTTGAGCCTTAACAAGGGGAAAAAATTACTCAGGTCTTTTAAAAAGAAAAGCTTTTAATAAAAGAAAGAAAAAAATAAGAAATCTCTGTAAAATCAAGATGGAATATTACAGAGTCTTTCAGCTTATAAACATTAGAAAGAAGTCTCCCCCCAGCACAAATACCAATCAAAATCCATCCAGCAAAATACACATTTGCAAATACAGAAAACAATCAAAAGACTATAACCACCTTTTCTACTTAATACTCACTATTCTGAATATATAAGAGACTGTGCAGGCAGATTGGCAAGAAACCTGGTTGCACGTCTAGTCCCTTTCAAGACCCAGAGAGAACAAAGCAAAACCCAAAAAACACAAACAAAGACTTTCAAATCTCGGTGGAGGGAAGCATCTTGTTTCCTGATTGGTCCTCTGGTCAGGTGTTTCAGGTTCACTGTTTGTTAACCCTTTACAGGTAAAAGAGACATTAACCCTTAACTATCTGTTTATGACACATGCTTCTTCCATAAAGATGTCAACAGTAGTGTCCTCCCAAAAGCTATTTTAAATAAAATAGATTCCTGTATCACTTTGGGACAGATACTGCCATTTGATGCATTGTTTAGCTGAACTGAATTGTCTCTCCAATTTTAAATTAATGTTCCCATAGGTAGGGATTGTTTTAATCTGTTTTGGATGCATTAAGCACACTTGAAACCCAAATACTAACATAATTATATTCATTTCAGCTACTCTAAAAATAATCCCATGTCCCATTTGTGTAATTTTAAAGCTGTATGGAAATTCCTAATCTGCCATTCTTCACTTCTTCCTGAGTGTGGCATCAATATCATTTGTGAGAGAACTAGCATTTGACTGTACTTGTTTAAATTCCCCGACTGTTGAAACCTGGTTTGTATGGTTGTATTCCCGTCTCATTCTGTTTACATCACTGGTTTCAATATAGACTATGATGATTGTGAATTCTTTCCAAGCCCTGTCAGTCACTTGTCTTCCTTTTTAATATGATGTCTTTCTCTGCTTTGGCATCTGGCGGGCAACAAATCATATGAGTCATGACCACACACTATACTTATTAACATTTCAAGGTATTAATTTCTCCCCAACTGTCCAGTTTGTCTCCCACTCTGTGTAGAGGCACATGTACAACACTTATGTCTTAAACCTACATGTCCTTCTCCTGCCATCTGTACGTGCATTGTAATAATTAGGATCTCACAGAAGTTAAAATTCTGTTTGGTAATATATCTTGTGAAATTTACATGGATCATTACAATTTTCTTTCTCTTCTGTCCACATTAATCCAGGTAGCACTTCTGTTCTTGGTCTTCTATTCTTCTCACTCAAAATCTGCCCTGTTCTTGGTAGTTGCCCTTCTGAATTATTCATCAGCTAATTTTTGATTCATTGAATATTACACACTTGAGCAAATTGGACGTCAAGATCGGGGTAAAATCCTGGCTCCACTGAAGTCAATGTCAAAACTGGCACTGATTTAATTAGAGTAAGTATTTCATCCCAACTGTCTATTTGTTGAGGCTTTTCAAGCTGGCACTGCATGCACTTTCAGTGCTTCAGGTCACTTCAGCCAGGAAGTAAGCACTAGGTTTTAAGTTGCTTATAAATAGTATAGCTGCCTTTTATGCTCTTAGTTTCTCATACTCACAGGGCCACATTAATCTCTGCTGTATCATTATAATATCAATTTTATTTTTATCGTGGTAATACCTAGAGGCAAACCAGGTCAGAAGCCCTTTGTGCTAGGTCCTGTATATACACTGAAGACAATGGGTTTACAGCAGGGATGGACTTGGCACAGTGTCTTTTGCAAATAGCACAAAAAAAGCTGAAGGAGGAGATATGCCAATTATGAGCAATTGAAAACACAACAAATCATAAGAACATGAGAATGTCCATACAGGGTCAGACCAATGGTCTTTGTAGCCCAGTACCCTGTCTGCTGACAATAGCTGTTGCCAGATGCTGCAGAGGGAATGAATAGAACAAGGAAATTACCGAGTGATCGATCCCCTGTCGTCCAGTCCCAGCTTTTGACAGAGGGATGATTAGGGACATCCAAAACAAGGGGTTGTGTCCTTAACCATCTTATCTAATAGCCATTGATGGACCTATGCTCCATGAATTCATCTAATACTTGTTTTAGCCTAGTTATATTTTTGACTTTCATAACATCCCCTGGCAGTGAGTTCCACAAGTTGACTCTGTGTTCTGTGAAGAAATACTTCCTTTTGTTTGTTTTAAACTTTCTGGGGTGACCCTGGTTCTTGTGTTATGTGAAGGAGTAAATAATACTTTCCCATTCACTTTCTCCACACCATTCATGATGTTACAGACCTCTGTCATATGCCTCCCTTATCTCTTTTCTAAACTGAACAGTCCTAGTATGTTTACTCTCTCCTTATATGGAAGCTGTTCCATACTCCTAATCATTTTTGTTGTTGTTCTCTGTATCATTTCCAATTCTAATATCTTTTTTTGAGATGAGGTGAGCAGAACTACATGCTGTACTGAAGTTGTAGGTTTACCATGGATTTATATAGTGGCATTATAATATTTTCTGTTTTATTATCTATTCTTTCCTAATTCTTTTAGCTCTTTTGACTGCTGCTGCACATTGAGCAGATATTTTCAGAGAACTATCCATGATGACTCCAAGATCTTTGTTGAGTAGTAACAGGTAACTAAGACCCCATAATTTTTATACATATAGTTGGGATTATGTTTTCCAGTTAGGGTGACCAGATAGCAAGTATGAAAAAATCAGGACAGAGTGTGGGGGGTAATAGGCACCCATATAAGAAAAATCCCCACATATCAGGACTGTCCCTATAAAATCGGGACCTCTGGTCACCCTATTTCCAGTGTACATTACTTTGCATTTATCAACATTGAATTTTATCTGCCATTTAGTTACCCATTCACCCATTTCAGTGAGATCCCTTTGAAACTCTTCATTGCTTTGCTCTTTACCGAGAATCACTCGATATATTCCCTAATTGTGTAATCATCACCAACTGTAGCCTTATTAAACCAAACTGTTCATCTTCTTACATATTTTACTCCAAGAAATCCACCATCTTATAAACTCTTAAGATTTTAACAAAGTGGTATAACTTTTCTTTTAGACTTCAAAAAAATATTTTTAGAGTCTTTCTTCTTACAAGATTCTGAAATATAGTAAATGAAAAAGGACACAGAGATAAAACAAAACAGAAAATCAGCTTTCCTTTGGGCCCAATCAGTGTCTTCAACTTTCACATCCTTCTCACAATTGGAATCCTTGCAGGATCAGGTCCTCGGTTAGTAAACCATTTGGGTTTACTATGAGGATATTTGGAAAACCGGAGGTAGTATATGCAGCTGGATCTCTTCAACTTATTTTCTGGCTGTTTTCAGTGCTGCTGCCTTTGTTTTACTGTTTACATTTTAGATATTATTGGATTTAAAAGTGGCTATTCTAGAAAAGATAGCAGTGATTGACTGACGAAGTGACAGCATTCCTTCAAGTACTCTGAACCAGACTTATTATAAAGGCGATACTGACCAGAATCTATGGGCTAACAGAATTGAGGATGCATTGAGGTATTTCAAGAAATGTCCCACCAGCTAAGCAGTGCCACCTGACCCTGTGATGTATCTTTGTTGTGCAATATTTCCAAAAATGTTAGAACTCTTTAGAAATGACAGCAAATTCTGGCAATGGCCATGTTCAGAGACAGGTTCTGACTTTACACCAGGCCTGCACAACATATGCGGCCTGTGGAGTCTCATTGTGCGGCCCCCGGGAGGATTCTAAATCCCACACACATGGCGCTCTGTGGGCAGCCCAGAGCCCTTTAAATCCCAGCTGTGGCCAGGAGTCAGAGGGTTCTGGGCTGCCGGCAGTGGCGGGGAGCCCAGAGCCCTTTAAATCCCAGCAACGGCCGGGATTCAAAGAGCTCTGGGCTGCCCGCAGAGATTCCCAGCGGCGGCTGGGATTTAAACGGCTCAGGGCTCCCCGCGGCTGCGGGCAGCTTAGAGCCCTTTGAATCCCGGCCCGCCGCTGCTGATTGCCCCCTCCCCGGACCCCTCGCCCAACTGCCCCCCAGGACCCCCACCCCCTATCTAACACCGCTGGTCCTTGTCCCCCGATTTGCCCTCTCCCGGGACCCCTGCCCCTAACTGCCCCCCAGGACCCCACCCCCTATCTAAGCCTCCCTTCTGCTTGTCCCCAACTGCCCCCTCCTGAGACCCCCCAACTTTTCCCCAGGACCCCACCCCCTACCTGTCCCCTGATAAATCCCTGGAACTCCCATGCCTATTCAACTGCTGCCTGTCCCCTGACTGCCCTCCTGAACCTCCGCCCCATCCAACCCCCCTGCTCCCTTTCCCTTGACTGCCCCCCGGAACCACCTACCCCTTCTCTAACCTCCAGCCCCCTTACCACGCCACTCAGACCAGCGTGTCTGGCTGCATGCAGCTCCAGACACGTTGCTGCCATGTTCCCCCACGGAGCCCACAGCTCCTCCCTCCCCCCAGCACCTGCCTTCCAGATTTGAACACCTCAAAATTCAGGAGTGCTCAAGCTCAGTTTGAGCAGCTGTTACTTCATTTCTCCCAAATCAAATATACTGATCCACTGTAACTTGCTGTAGAAAAAGTAGGATAAAATTGAGCAAGAAATGCTTATTAGGACTGGAAATGCTATTTTCAACAGCCATTGCCTTTTTGTTTGTTTAAAAGGAAGACAGTGATATTGCATTGGCAAATTCCCCATAGAAAGAAAAAGTGGAACAAAAGAATAATAAAGGCACCTCAACTTTTCCTCATTTATGTAGGACAGTCTTATAATATGCATCCAGGTATCCTCCAATCACACAAGCTGAAAATTGTTCCACTTTACTGCAGCTCTGTAACCATATGGGAACCAGTCCTGTCTGTGTTTTGTGCACATCCAAAATTCCTGCTGAATGACCCGCCCTGGGAGCGTTACCAGTGACCCAGGGCTGGGGTGGCAGAAAGTGTGTGTGTGTGGGCACTAGTGGGGGGGGAGCCCAGGGCTGGGGCAGCAGCGTGGTGGGGGGAGGGTACTGGTGGGGAGGAAAGGGGGAAGCCCAGCGCTGGGCAGGCAGGGGGTGTGGGTTGGTGGGGGAAGAGCCCAGACTGGGGCACCAGGGAGGTACAGGGGGGAGCCCAGGGCTGGGATGGGGGGCAGCCAAATTTTTTTTTGCTTGAGGCAGCAAAAAACCTAGAGCCGGCCCTGCTGGGATTCCCCAGCCGCCGGAGTCCTGGGCACTTTAATTTGACCCTGAGGGCTCCCAGCCACCTCTTCAGCTGGGAGCCCCCGGTTGATTTAAAATAAAGTATCACCTCCCCACCCCCAACCTTCCTTTTTGGCCCACAGCTGTTTTGGTGGGGCAGTGCTGGGGAAGGAGGGTTTGTTTCCGCAGGGCTGGGTGTTTCTGCAGGGCCGGGAGGTTTTGGCCTTCAGCTGTTTTCTTTGGAGTAATGTGGCCCTCGCCGCTTTACGAGTTGTGCAGGCCTGCTTTACACCAGCAAATCATCCTTTTCAAGTGTGCAAGAGCTATGCGATCTTGTGTCCTGGAGGAAGTGTCTTGCAGCAGCTAATAGAGTGGTAGCTGTGACTGGGGATCTAAAAGAAAGGCAATATGAAATGAAGAATAAAAATATGGAGAGAATCCTCAGGGATTAGAGACAATTTTAGTGGGCACTCTGATTAACTAATATCAGGGACTGGGTATATGGTCAAGGGATACTATTTTTTTTCTTCACATAATTCAACATAAGTTTGACAATTTCCCCAAATAAATCTCTGTTCTCAAAAAGCTTTTGAAATGCAAGACTAAAACAAACTTTGCTTTAAAACCTCTTTAAATATTTTTACAGCTCTTTAAATTGCCTACATTGTGTTTTTGTATATACCAGTTACATACACCAGCTCTCTTACTCCAAGGCAAACTACCTAGTTTAAATTAAATAGATAAGATCCTTACCTCAAAAAGATTAAATTAAGGAACAAAACTATTATAGTTTAGAACTCAGTCTTCTCAAAATTTCTTCTTCTCCCACTAGTAGCAGGGAAAAGCAGATAATGCAGGGGTCTCATCAGGTTCTCCATTAATCAAAGATACATTCAAACAAATATGTCTGTTCCTGGTGATGCACAAGAGTACAAATATTAATTGCATTTCAATATAATTCCAATAAAATAATTAACTTTTAAAGCAAATTATTGAAGCTATTAAGAGCAGAACCACTGGCATATTTATTTATAATATAGACTAAATGGCTCTGTTTAACCACAGGCACAGTAATTAAAAATAAGTTTGAATGTTTGGCATGAAAATATATGGTGGTTGGTTAATATCTAATGTTTTGTGTTGAACCAAACATATGGAACATACAATTAAAAATGTGGCATTTGAAGTCCAGTCTCAGATGTACTGTATATCAGCACCAGGGTGCTCTCAGTGTTTGAACTTAAAATCTCTCACTTCTAGAGAATAAAAAATGGTCATAATAATTCATTACGTTCTCTCTGATTCTTATCTGCAACTCTTTTGATGTCAATGGCCCTTGTTACATACAGACAAGAGAAAGCTGAATCAAAAATCATGGAAGTGCCAGGCTTGGAGAATAATGTATTATCCTGACTTGCAAAGGTGCAATTTAAAGACTTGTTACTCAGAAATGAAGTTTCTGGAGAACAGTTGTAAACTTCCAAAGTTTTATGAACATCACAAATTAAAATTGTGTAACTTCAAAAGAAAACAAGCAGTATTTCTGTAGCTAAGTAAGAACACTTAAATAAGAGAGGCTGAGCCAACATAGAGGCCTGAATACTAGTCAGTATTGGGATATTAAAGCAGAGA
Source organism: Gopherus flavomarginatus (assembly GCF_025201925.1). Classification (NCBI taxonomy): domain Eukaryota; kingdom Metazoa; phylum Chordata; order Testudines; family Testudinidae; genus Gopherus; species Gopherus flavomarginatus. Next base: position 71,895,870 of record NC_066618.1, on the reverse strand, counting down.
ATGCTTTTGCCCCGGTAATCAGTCTCTCTCTCTCTCCTTTGTTTCTATTAAAAAGACTTGTTTGTAAGTAGTTATAAATTAGCCATAACATTTTGCTGTGCAGGCTGAAAATACATCTAGGCTGCAAAGTTTCAGTCCAGTAATATACATCTCTCTGGTGTTCCATCAAGACTCGCATCAGGAAATCTGCAGTGGGGCCCGGGCAGAAATTGTTTGCCCCTTGTTTTGACTTCTCTGAAGTGAGACATGCAAACTGTTGGATGGCCCTCTGTGAAAGATATTACAAAAAGGGCATTATGGAGCATGTTTTAGGTCTAGGTTTATGGACATACACTTCTTGACATGACAGTGATTTCCAGCCACAGTTCCCATCAGCTTATTCTTATTCTTAGTAGAAATACCTACATCTTGGGGCTAGCTTGAGCCTAAATAGTAGTGCAGTTCTTTTTGCAGGGTTACCTGTTCAGATATTCATGTTTACAGATGCTCATCAGAATTTTGTTGAATTGATTTTTGTAAAAGATCTAGAATAAATTAATTATTTTGGTTCATCAATTAATCTTCCAAATAGCATCTAATTGTGGCTTTAATTTGCTAGGCAAACAATATGGATAAGATCTGAAAATGCACATCAATAGGAATTGGGCATACAAATCCCTAAATTGGCTTTGAAACTCTTAGCCTACATATTTTACTAATTGACTCTACTTCTTGATAGTGTAACTGGCAAGTCCAATGAGTCAAATCACATACAATAATATATCAGAATATTTTTTCTTTAGTTTTTAAAATTTTTTCTCCAATATAGTTCCAAAAAATTAATCACCAAAAAAAATAATCTTCTATGTATTCCAGTAATAACGTGGGTCTGATGTATGCCCATGCAAGGCAAAATAATTGAGACTAAGGACTCTAACTGTATCAGGGTCTTAACATTTCTAGAATGTTGTTGTTTTTATTAATGTGTTTTGTTTTGTCTTACAACTTTTGACAGATCTGTGTGAAATCCTGAGTAATTGAGTTGTTGATAGTATTACTAATGCTAGTTGTATCTTTATGCAACATTGATTTTTGTCAATAGTAATATTAAGTGGTACAATTGCAATTCAGTGCAGTTAAAATATCTCTGGGATTTTAGTGAGAACAAATGTGCAGCTTCTTATCACTAAATTTTAGAGTAACTTCCATGCAATTATTCTTTTCTTGTTTTAGGCCTTATCAGTAATAAACTATGCTTACTGTACTACATATAATCATAGAGAAAGCTCAAGAAATCTGACTAAACTGATCCTCAATTACTCATGTGTAAATCAGTCACCATACTTTGTTTCTGGATACAGTATGCATTTCCATTTAATCTGTTCTGATGAGACTGTTCCTGGTCTACAGTCACTCTGCCATAGATAAGATGCCATTACATTTTGGTGTGCGTGCAAATGCAAAATGGCAAAAATGATGAGCTTATAATGCATTTTCTGAAGAACAAAAACATCCAATCAAATAACATGTCTGCTTCACCTTTGACAACCCTGCATACATTGGTAACTTTTGAAAGACTGCATTCATAATAAAGTATTTCACAATGTTTTTGAGCATTTTCTAAAGTAGACAAGCAAAATTAGACATGCTAGTAATAAATAAACATTTCCCCACTTGCAAGGGGGATTAGATGGACTCAGGCCATTTGGCTGCACTGCCCTGACTTAGGGGTGGTTGTGTGAAGGGAGGCCGTTAGGCCATATCAGGCCACCCACAGAGAGGCGAGCACATGAACTTGGGCATGACAAGGTTCCAACACCTCATACCTTCCCCCCCATCCCCCAAGGGGCGATAAGGTTCCAGGCCTGTCACAGGGTCTCATTGTCTTCAAAGAGAGTTTCAGCTGAGTAAACACTTGAGGGGAAAAAACTGAGGGACATTCCATGCAGCCCTTTACTGGGCAAAACTTCTGTTGACTTCAATGAGAATTTTGTCTGACAATAGGGATTGCTTGATTCGGATTTGAATAAGGACCTCAGGATTTACTGTCCTGCCCCTCTCCCGCTCCCAGTGTGCATATATAGATGCCCCAGCCTTTTTTTTTTTTAATTCAGAGCCCATAATCAGAGGCTTCACACTGTACTAAAGCTAGAAAAACAAAACCACTCTGATTCAAGCCCCAAGATAATCAAAACTGAAAAAAAAATCCCCTTTACTTGTATCTCTTGTTCTTTGTTTCACCACACAGCTAAACAAATGTAAAGATTAAAAAACAAAGCAATCTTCAAACAAGCTGAAACTTGTCTTCGTAGAAGAGGAATCTGTCTCATTTTGGAGGCTAGGTGATCTGACCATTAAATTACTGAGCAGTGCAACATATAATTCCCCACGTTAAAAGTTTAGTGATATTCGAAAGAAGTTTCTCATGGAAATATGACATCAGATGCTACCCCTACTCTGCTGGGGAAAAAAATAACACTGAAATTTGAATCAGTGTCATAGTATCTACAGCAGATTGCTAGCATCAATTATACTTCCATCCGTTTTTTAATTGTATAATCCCACAGATACAGTGATCTAAAGACAATATTAGATCTAATATGTTGACAATATGTGTGTGAGGTGGTAGTCTTGTTGTCTTTATCTCGATTTAAGATTGAAAGTCTGACAACTTCTGAGTAATGCTATATGTAGCATAAAATTTTGGCAGTAACAACTGGGAATTTTAAAAATGAAGCTGAGAAGGGGCTTCTGAGGGGTTGGAAACATGAAAGGAAAAGACCTGAGAGAAGTTCTTGCTCAGATTCATTTCAGAACAATTGGTTTAATGTTTTTTTTTTAAAATGACATTTCCCCAGCCTGCCCTTCTCTTGCCAAGTTTATGTATCATTCCATGTGCAATTTGGTTCCTGTCTTTTGCCCCAGAGGTATATATAGTTTAGTGATTATGTTGAGTATTAAATTCCAGTTATGCAGGACCTATTAATTCCTTATTTAGGCAAAACTAATGGATTTTAGTAACAATAAAGATTTGACAGGCCTTTTGTTTATATGGGTCTCTTAAAAAAACACCAAGCTAATGGTAACATACTCTGTTTATCCTTGTGAAGATGGAATAAATTGACATTTGTGGCATTTGAACCCAGGGTTCCAAGAAGTCTAGTCATTTCAACCCAAGCATTAAGCAAGTGTTCTGGAATGAACCTGAGAGAGCACTTGTCTCATGCTCCTTCCTTTTTTGCTTGCACTGAACACACACCACCAGCAAAAGTAGATAAGTTCTTTTAATTCCACCCATGTCCTTCCATAAACAAATAGTACCACTGGTAACTTCAGAATGGACCATTACAGTATCAAGGGTTATGAAATGCTTACTGTGTGCAGTGGGTGGAAACTTTTCTCCTCCCCTTTCCACTGAATAAAGTCAATTATTAGTGATCTATGGAGACATTATTTCGAACAAATCCCTCAGAAGCCCCCTGTAGGGAGGCGCCCTGGCTCCCCGCTGTGCCTGAGAGGGACGGGCTAGAACTGACGCCGGAGTGGGTGGAACCACTGCTGCCTGTCCGCACCCCCCAGAAGTCCAGGGGCGGGACAGGATGTATAAAGGCCCAGCCCCAGGGCTCAGTTAGGTGCAGGCTGCCGGAGAGGACAGACGCTGGTGCTTGAGTTCCCGCTGGGCCCAGCCTGCCCCGTGCCCGGTACCCGGAGGAGCGGCCTGAGCTTCCCTACGCCCGGTACCCGGAGGAGCGGCCTGAGCTTCCCTAAGCCCGGTACCCAGAGGAGTTCCCTGAGCTTCCCTGTGCCCGGTATCCTGAGGAGCCCATGGTCTGGGACCCACCAGACGCCGCCGGCGAGACACAGGTACCTAGAGAGGGGGAGGTTGGAAGTGGCCCGGGGGTAACTGACCCTGGTTTGGCTCCCGAAGAGCCTGAACCAATGTCAGTGTGTTGCGGCCAGGATCCCCACTGACAGCAGCGTGTCTTGGCCGCTGCTAGGGCCCCAGGCTGGAACGCAGTGGAGTGGGAGGGCCTGCGTTCCCCCTGCCACCCTTCCAAGGGTGGCAGACTCCCCCCTCCCTCGCCTGAGGAGGCCTTTTTTATAGACTTACCGTTTGAACTGCCCTGGCCTGAGGGTCTGAGCCCTGTGCCTTTTTATTGCCCCGCCCTGAACCAGGGCTTGGGCTTTATAGACTTCCTCGTGGAACGGCTGCTCAGCAACCTTGCTGAAAGGCCTGAGCCTGAGCTGCCTACTGCCCCGCCCTGCCCAAGGGCCTGAGTTTATATACTGTGCTTGCTTAGCCCTGCTGCAAGGCCTGAGCCTGACTGCCTACTGCCCTGCCCTGCTTCAGGGCCGGGCTTATAGACTCCATGGTTACCCGGCCCCTGCTGAAGGGCTGGGACTCTGCCTTGTTTAGAGACTATTTGTTTGCTCAGCTCCTGCTGAGGGGTCTAGGCCCTGGATGGACTGATGCCTGGAGGGAGGTGCCCTGGCTACCTGCCGCGCCTGAGAGGGATGAGCCCCAGCACCGGACCCTTACACTCCCTCAGCTTCATTTCTGAATTTCCCACTTAATACTGAATGGCCTAGTAGCCAAACTTTCATGATATTTGTAGTATTACTCAGAAGTTGTTAGTCTTCCTACCGTATGTGAAGATCAAGATAAGTTTCTTCTCTCTCACAGATTGTCAGCGCGTCAGGCCTAATATTACCATATGTTAGATCATTGTGTCTGTGAGATTATTCAGTTAGAAAAATGGATGAAATATAACTGATGCATTGCCTCCTTGACTTATGGGGCTGCCATTGCCTTTAATGGCAGTTTCTTGAGTAAAGATGTCAGGCTTGGTCCTTATTTTTCAAAGTGCTTTTGGAAAGGGGAAAGAAGCCCTATAAAATGTCTCATTTATTTTTACATTATTCCAAATAATAGCCTTTTGGGGAGTTTTCTGAAGACTCATATCTCCACGTTACCCTTCATTGCACAGTATGAAAAGGGACAATGTATAGTAGGAAAAATCCTCTAACTCAGGGAGAAGAGGAAGAAATGACTCTCCAGGAGAAGGAAAAGATGGGAAATTCCAGAAATCATTGGGGGCCCCCTCCTTCCAAATGCATACAGTATAGGTGCCTCATCAGCTTTTATAGTGGAAGGTGCATGGGAGGAATTGTGCAAATTCAGTTCTCTGTGGACCTGGACATATTTCCATTTGAAAATTTGCTTGTAAATTACTGTTCTTGGACCATCCCTAATTAGCCCTGCATGTATATTACTCATCTTGGAAAGGGTAAAATGAAGGCAGGGGAATTTAATCAGTGCTGCCATGGCTCTTAGTAGTGATGCTATTGTTTTGTGTGTGGTGAGGGTAGCGTGGTGAGGATGGCTTTAGATCTGTGGATATGACTTCTTTTCTCATGGATCTTTCGTGTAAAAGAGTAATTTGCAGTTTTTTCTCCTCCACTCTTATTCCGCTCCCCTTGCCCCATCTTCTGTGTGCTTCCAAGCCTCTCAGCCTTGAGAGGAGAATCAAACAGGAACTCACAAGTATAAATTAGCAGGTTTTCTATGGTGTTCTGTCTCTTCCCCCCCACTCCCCGGGTTTTCCTGTTTGGGCCATAAATTGGTGAGAAAATAGAATGTGGAAAAGGCAGGAGAATTTCCAAGCAAAGTTCCACTTGCAGTCTCCTATCCACTGAAGATATACTATGTAGATAGAAAAACATAGTTGTTTTTTACCTGTGTTTTCAGTGAACAGTCTTGAGCAATAAATTCAGGTAACTAACCAGTTCTGAACTATTTTGACTTGTTATGGAAGTACTGCAGGTGGATATATGACAGTGTTTCTCAAACTGGGGTCACCGCTTGTGTAGGGAAAGCCCCTGGTGGGCAGGCCAAATTGTTTACCTGTCCCATCCGCAGGTTCGGCCGATCGTGGCTCCCAGTGGCCGCGGTTCACTGCTCCAGGCCAATGGGAGCTGCTGGAAGCGGAGCAGGCCGAGGTCCTTACTGGCCGTTGCTTCCAGCAGCCCCCATTGGCCTGCAGCGGTGAATTGTGGCCAATGGGAGCGGCAATCAGCCGGACCTGTGTATGGGGCAGGTAAACAAACCGGTCCGGCCCATCAGGGGCTTTCCCTACACAAGTGGCAACCCCAGTTTGAGGAACACTGATATATGAGAAGAGGATCAGCTATTTATGGTTATATTCATTTTGCTGAATGGAAAGAAGAATGGCTACATAAATTATTTAATAATGTACATACGCTGCTTAGTGCTAAGGGGGTTTTGGTTAGTTACTATAATAACATATAAATTTCTGCTCCTTTAAATTCAAATGATTTTGAAAAATGAGGATTCTTGCCGTATATAGGTACAGCTTTCAGAGGGGTTATAATGAATCTCTTAATCTCCCTGGGCACTTACTCTCCTCTAGATTGTTCATAGGCATTTATCCACATGACATTATGTCCAATCTGTATTTAAATCCAGGCATGAATGTCTGAGATTTGAGCTATCTGTTTTCATGCACTCCTAGTGGGGGCTCCACCATAACAACTCTGGATGAAAAAAAAAAAAAAAATCCAAGCTCTGCCACTTTGGCTTCCATTTCAGCTTCAGCAGAGTACAGTTCAACCTCTGCTTGCCCTTGGTGATTACAGCATTAAAGGAAGCAATTATGTGGAAGAAAAACAGGCAGGGTCCACAAAAGTTTTCTCCAGGCTTTACACAGAGTAGATGGACATATATTAGGCTACAGAACTTTGAATTTAATGTGTTGCACAGCGTGATGGATCTGATTTGGGCCTGACAGACATTTGAAACTGCTGTGTAAGACTGTTTTATATTCTGTACCAAAACTGTGGTACTTATCCTCAGTTGCTATAAATGGGCATAACTCAAATCTGTTCCTTTTAAGGAAGCAGTAACTCACTGAAGGGTGTATGCTCACCAGTCAGTATGCACACATTAAGATGACGTGCTTAACTTATGCCACTTATTTTTGTAATACAATTTTTAAGTCTGTACCCTTTGGTTATACTGTAATTACAAAGAGAAACATAAAGGCCAGGAGTCCAATTGCATAGTTTAGAGGCAACTATCTCTTGAACATCCAATATTTCCTATTCTGTGATATAAGAAAGTATCTAAATTTTGGCAACACCATTGCCATAAAAAATAAAGTAAGGAACATGTATGTAACAGTAGTAAGAAGAGTTCTCAGTTGTGTTTACCATACCTATATAATGTTCTTTGACTGTAAATTGGCCCTCTATATAACTTGTATATAAGTGACCCTATGAATGAACTTATTTGCTTCTGAATAACTGATTAGTTTTGTTGACATTCAGTCAAATCCTCTGTGCTAAACTCTGGACCTCAGTGTCTAACCAAATATTCCCTTCATTCTCCTCCACCACATACCACCTAGTCCCAAACTACCCTCACCTTCACTGCAGCTGCAGGAAGTTCTCTGTTAATTCAGACATTCCTATATTAATTCAAACTTCTTTGCCTAGATAACTTCAAATACAATCATGGCCCTCAAAACCAGTTTATTGCCAGTATACTTAAGATAAACAAACAGCCCTCAGTATCTGCAGTATTCTCCCCTCTTTTCCTACCTTAGGCCTTGTCTACACTACCCAGTTTTGTCAACAAAAGTCAGCTTTCATTGACAAAAGAGTGGTGTACACACTGAAATGCTCCTCCCACCAATGTAACTCTCCTGCTATGCCAACAAATTTAAACACAGTGGCTATAGGCAGGAACATTTGCTCATTACAATTAAAGCACAGGTAGTAAGCATTAGAGGGGTCATTCAAGGTGGCAAGTAAACATTGCCTGGTTGAACTCATCACATAAAGACACATTACTGGGGCTCATTGTCAAAATGCTCCTTCAAAGCCTCTCTGATTCAAATAGACTCTGCTGAGCCCCTCTAATGGCCCTGATATCTGACTGCTCAAAATCAGCAGCCAGTTAGTCCACCTCAGCGCTCCACCCCTGGGGAAAATTTTCCCTCTTTGCTTTGCAAATATTATGCAGAGCACAGCAGGCTGCTACAACCATTGGAATATTTTCCCCCTTAAGGTCTAACCTGACAAAAAGGTAGCGCCAGTGACCTGCCAAAGGTACATTCAACAACGGTCATTCAGCACTTGCTGAGCCTGTTGTTGAAGTGCTCCTTGCTGCTGTCTAGATTCCTGGTGTAAGGCTTCATGAGCCACAGGAGAAAGGGGTAGACAGGGTCTCCCAGGATCACAATGGACAATTGCACACCCCCTTTGGAATCTTCTAGTCTGGAAAGAAAGTCCGAACGTGCAGCTTTCTATACAATTCAGTGTTCCTATATATGCGTGCATCATGAACTTTCCCTGACCAACCTGCATTGATGTCAGAGAAATGGCCCAGGTGATCCACCAGCGCCTACAAGACCATGGAGAAGTAGACCTTTTGGTTGCTATAGTCCATCGCAAGATGGTCTTGGGGCAAAATTTAAGATACACATTCAATCTATCGTCCCACTGAAATTAGGGAATCCCATTGCCCCAAAGCCATCAAGTATTTCCTTCACATTACCCAGAGCCACAGTCCTTCATAGCAGGAGGTGATTAATGGCCCTGCACACTTGCATCATCACAACCACACAGTGGACTTTCCAACTACAAACTGATTCATGACTGAGCAGTAGCAGTATGCATGTGCCAGCATCCACACAACCATCACCACTAGCTTTTCCACTGTGAGGCAGCTCTCATTCTGATGTCCTTGCACTCCAAGGCAGAGGCAAGCTCCACACACTGTTCCAGGAAGTTGCCTTTGTTCCAGGAAGGTGGCTTTGTCCATCCAAAAGTTCTGCAGCCAATGCTCATCATCCCATACATGCAATATGGTGCGATCCCATCACTAAGTGCTTATTTTCTGAGCTCGGTACCAGTGGTCCACTGTGTGCAGCTGCTCCGTGAATGCCAGCAGCATTCTTGAATTGTTTCTTTCCGTTGCACACTGCAAGGCAGATACCATAGATTCATTTTCTGTTTTGCAGCTCATGAAATATTGCAGGACTAGCCGTGTTGTGTTCATAATACTCATCACCAAACTGGTCAGTAGTTCAGGATCTGTGCTTTCAGGCAGAGATGGTGGGCACACAGTTTACAGGAGATGTGCAAAACCAGTGCAAAATGAAGTCAGAAGCCTATGGCATGATGGAATTGAAAGAACTGCATCATGGGTTGGTGAGCATGCCCCCATGATGCACTGTGATCCATTCCCAGATCTCCCAGTGGCAGAGGGCGGCAAGTTGCACAGTGGGATAGCGCACCTCCATGATGCATTGCTCTCTCTGTCAATGCAAGAACACCAACTGTGGATGCAGTCTGCCAACACAAGAAGCGTTGTGTGGATGTGCACAACCATTGTAATTAAAGCAGTTTATGATCATTGACATAACTTAAATTGACTTAACACTGTAGTGTGGACATGGACTTAGGATATGTTTACACTACCGTGTAGGTTGGCATAACTTCTCTTGGGCGTGGGGGTGAATAAATCACCCCCTTGAGTTATGTAAGTTACAATGATCTAAATATTGGTATGGAGCTTCTCCCGCCGATTTAGCTACTGCTGCTTACAGGGGCTGGAGTAGGTAAGCTGATTGGAGAGCTCTCTCCTGTCAGCTTAGAGTGGGTACATTAGTGAGCTTACAACATACTCATGTTATCTAACTTCAAATACTTATATAGCTACCTCCAGTAACTGGTAAGATTTGTAAGGGTTTCTTTTGCAAATGTATTTAATCTGAAATATTACATTTGAAAATATTCCTACTAGTGTGTAAAGGATATTGGTGAGCTGTACAACACAGACCTTGTTACCAATGGGTACTTTAAAAAAAATTACAGGGCTTTGACTCAAGCATACCTTTTAGTAGAAATCAAATTGTTAATAAAAATGTGATGTTTTGTAACTAGTGACATGACATGTCCTGCCAGGATCCTCCTCTTTAATGTTGAAAAAGTCTGACTCAGGTCATAATAGTATGACTAATCTTTTAGGGAGTATATACTGATGGACATTAGGAAGAAAATTGAATAAAGGCCCAATTCTGCAAGGTGCTGCTCAGCTTTCATTAGCATTAATGGGGGCAGGCCAGATGATGGAGGGGAGGGAAGAGGCATGGCCAGAGGCAGCCCTGTACCCTAACATTCCCTACTGCCATAAACCTTCTAGGGGCTAAGATTACGAAACTTGCTTAATGCCTTCTAGTTTTTGTCAGATGCACCACTAATGGGTGAACAAGAATAAGCTTACAAACCTGTAGAGCTGTTTTCACTAGGATGCAAAACTGTGGCCAACAACTAATTGTGGTTCTGAATCATAACTGAGAAAGAGCATGGCTTATCTTGTCTTCAGTTTAAGCAAATATTTATATAGGAGTGGACTGCATTTATGTAGCTAGGAAATTATTGCTTAAGATCACAGTTTTTATGAGATATTTGTATATTGCCTTGTGTACAATATCATATACCTGTGCAACAGTTTGTAAGTGAATTTCATAATGTTCAAAGGTAAAATGAAGATATAGTTCTGGAAAACTGTTCATACATTGTTTATCTGAAGTAGGACTCTTCCAAACCTCACAATCTAAATATTTTCTGTAGTAAATTAATGTTCTATGAGATTGGGGGTATTTTAGGTCACACACAGTTCTTGTTTTTATATTTACTACAAATTGCACTGCAGAGTGAAAATATTTCTTAGTAGTTGTATTCCATTTATTAGCCGTAAAAATACCAAAGTATGTCTTAGATGTACATCTGTTTGAAAACACATTTAATTGGTAATTCAGAATAGTTTACCTGAAAGAAGTGTGTTAACATTCCTTGTGATGGCATTTATTTTACATTCATGACTGATGGCTGTGGGCAGTTGTTATCCACATGATGTCTGAGGGAGCTGCAATCCAGATTTTCCCTCATCCTGCATGAACTGTTGCCACCATAGTCTCTCTTTTTGCAAGCTGAAGTGTAATGGGGACCAGAAAAGGGTTATATAGACTCTGATGTTCCCCTCGTGTTATCTGGACCAATGATCTGCTAGGTGACCCCAATCCTTGACTCTGGGAGCCAGCCTTTCCCTGCTCTGCTGTGAGAACACCCACTCTTGAGCTGTTCACACACAACCTCTGGCATGTAAGTTGTTCCTTGGATTGTGCAACCCAATGACACTAGCCAATATCTCTAGTCTCAGACACAACCCCAGGAACCGTCTTGCAGTGTCCAGGCTTGTTATCCCAAGGGGAGTCTCTGACACAGTTCAAACCAAATGCAGTGCTTCAGGAATAAACAAACACATTTATTAACTACAGAGATTGACTTTTTGCCTATCACTTGATATCACTTAAAATCTGAGTGGTTACCAAAATAAAATAAAGTATAAGCACGCAGTCTAAACTCTCCCCCTATTAGACTGGGCAACATCTAGATTAAGCAGTTTTTTTCACCCCACTGGATATTGCAGTCCTTAATATACAGGTTTGTTCCTTAAACTGGGCCAGTCTCCTCTGTTGGAATCTTGTCTTCTTCTCAGCGTCTTAGTTTCTTGCAGCGAAGGTGGGGGCAGGAGAAGGGCCCACTATGTGTCCACTCTGTCTGTTTTATACCTCAGTCCATGTGCTTGGGGAGCACAAGTCCTGGCATGTCTGGGGGAACATTGCTGAGTGTCTCCAAAGTTTCTGTTCAAGTCATTTAGGGCTTCAAGTTGTCATTATTTGGTGTACTAGCTTCCTTTTGTTATTGCAGCATCTAATACCTATATTTTAGGGAAGATATGTCCTGCTTATAACTGCTGGCCCCTCACATTTCAGTAGTCCACCTGGGTGAAATTTGTCACATGAATAGTTTATATGTGTTTCAGCTAACCTCAAACTATTTGTGAATTTGATATGAATACTGAATACATTGTGGGGAAGGGATTCACAAGGGGACTTAGGCACATTCACAAAATGGCTGGTGGTGATGGCTGTGCCCGTGCCCATTTTAAAACTTTTAGCCCTGTGGTTAGGGCACTCTCCTAGGATGTGGGAGACCTGGGTTCAATTCTCCCCTCCAACTGAGGGAGATTTGAACAGAGATTTGAATTTGGGTCCCCACTTCCTTCCTAACCACTGGGCTATGGGGTATTCTTGGGCAGGTCTTTCTTAATCTTTCCTGTTGAAGCTGTTCTGCTTTGTATAAATAACGTAACACAGGGCCAGTAAGAGAGAGTGAGAATGGTCTGGTGATTAGGTACTTATCAGGGAGGGGGGAGACTCAAGTTCCTGCTCCACTAATATAATAAATTATACAAAACGGAACAGCTTCAGCAAGAGAGATTGAGACCCCATACTGGCTGAGTGGCCTGACCATTGGGCTACAATTTATAAAGGTGGCACCACCTTCCTCTGTTTTTTGTGTGTAACCAGCTCTTCAAAAGTGCTTAGTGAAAAAAATGTTTCAGGTTCAATGAAATGTTTTGTTCAATCTGAAATGGATTTTTTTTCTGATTTGCCAAAAACTCTGAAAAAAATCAGATTCGGTTCAACCCAAACTGAACTTTTTTTCTTCTATTTTTTGGAACTGCCAGTGAACTGAAATATTGGTTATTCACCCAGCTCTGTTCAATAGTGCCTGTCTGGCTTTCTTGGTATTTCTACTGTAGTCATTACTAGAATTTCTGCACAGATTAACTTGATATATTATAAGGTGTTTGATTATGAATGCTGGAAACAATGTGGCCTACTGATGGGAAAGCTCCATACTAGTGAGTACAACAGCTATCTTCGGTACACTGTCATGTGGACTACTTTACATCAGTTTTTTAAGCTGGACAATTCTCTGACAGCCTTGCATGACTTTTAATGGTGACGATAATAGTGCTTACATGATTCTTTTCATCCATAAGTGGCAAGTATTAATATCCTTGTTTGACAGATAGGGGCCAGAAAATGAAGCATAAAGAAATTAAGTGACTTGCCCAAGGAGTCAGTGCAAGCCAGGACTAGAATGCCAATCTCCTAATCCCCATTGCAGTGCCCCATCATTTCTTGCATCCCTTTTTGACAGATGTAGTTTAGATCCGACAGATTTCCCATATCTATCTCCTTATCTCCCTCTGAACAGGCTTATTTTCTTAGCCACTCCCAGAATAGCAGTGGAAAGATGGTGTGGACTGCACCCTCAGCAAGTTTGCAGATGACACTAAACTGGGAGGAGTGGTAGATACGCTGTGTCCCTGCCTGCAGGTATATGGGATCTTGGGGAGCAATTACCACACAGGTGGGGTGCCAATTAATTTCTTTATTAAAGGAAAAAGGAAGTGGTGGGAATTTAACAATGAAATGGGATGGGATGGGGTGTATAAGGTGTTTACAATAGATAGTGATAAGGGGATGGGTTCTTATTGAACAGTATAGGGAGTTTTAACAGTGGGGTACAGTAAGTGGGGTTCAGCACAATGGGATACAGTACAGTCAATAAGCAACTCAACTTTATATAGGAATAACTCTAGATATAGTGTGGAATGCAAAATAAAATGGTAGCTTCTATACAAAAATGGTATACGAAATATATTAGAAACAAGTAAAATGTGAGTCACAGTGCAATAATACAATATGGGTGATAGGTAAAATTATGCAATGTAGAAAATTACTGACTTAATTTGTGAGGCTGTGATAGCAAGAGTATACCTAAAAGCTGGGTCAAGAAGCGGGAGGGGGGAGGGGAGTGAGTGATTAGTGGTAACTAATGAGAGGAAAGTGCAGCTGCAAGCAGCGAGAGACTCTGAAGCCCTGTGGGGTGAAGCCCATAGCAGCAGTCTTCAGGAGCCTGCAGGCTGGAGGTACGGGAGACAAGAGCAGCTGGAGTGCACTTAAGGGGAGTCTGGGAGTAGCAAGAGGGGAGGGCGCTGAACGTGTAAGCGATGGGAAGGCACGTGGAGAATGGGGGAGACGGCTGAGGGAAGAAACAGGCTACAGCAGCGGAGAGCACGTCAGGGAAGTTGCGGAGCGACGGGGTGAAGACAAACAGAGCAGTGTGATGGTGATCTTTGGTAGAGGAGGGGCAGCGGAGGAGCGGGGGCGGGGATACAGGGAGAGGCAGCAGAGAGGTGTAAGAAGGGCTAGAGGGACACCCAAAAAAAATGGGAAAGAAGCGGCGAAGGGTTTGGGAAGTTACACGGGGGGGGGGGGGTGAGCAGCAAGGGGTTACCACAGGGAGGGACAGAGGGGGAGATTGGAGCGGGGGAAAAACAGACACGGGAAATTTCAGGGAGAGATCGGGACAGCGGGAAGACGAATTCAAGCAGTAAAAACCTTATCTATCCTCTAACTTAATTAAACTTATATAAATTACAAGCAGCTTATACAGAGTAGTAAAACAGGTACAGAATACAACCAGGCAATGGCTTTTTTAAACCTATCTTAATCAACGACTAGGCAAAACAACAAATATCACAATTCTAAGCAAAATATAACAAGCAACTATAGGGAGCAACAAAACAGCAAACTATAACAAGGCAAGTGAAACTTAAAAGCTTTACAATCTTAGCAAACTAGGAATTATTAAACTAAAAAGCAAAACCTACGGTGCACTTTATGCTATGGGGAAGTCACAGAGGGCAGAGTGGTATGTGCCCAGGATACAGCTCCCAAGGCAGCCCCCAAGGAAGCCAAGGGATGGTGGCTGCAGCAGTGGATACAGCTGAAAGCAGGGAGCAGAGCTTAGCAGCAGCACAAGCTTATTTTTAGCAGCAAAGCACCGCTAGTTTAAGAGAGGTTTTAAGACAAAGACCAAGGTTTAGCTTGAGTCTGTGTGCTAGGGAAACAGAGCCAGCAGCTAAAGTAATAAAATAAAAGTATGGAAAGTTTTACAGAGGGATTCTTACTAGTCCCCAAGGCAGCAGCAAAGGCAGAAGCAGCAGTAACATCAGAAGAAGCAAGGAGGGCTCGGTAGGGTCTTGATAGTCAGGAGATCTCTCAGGCAGCAATTCCTTCTTCGTGGGGGGTGGGTTTAAAAACTGGGGGTACGCTCAAAAATAAAACGAGAGCCGGAGAAAAGACCCCCCCAAACCCCTGGCTGATCAGACCAGGCAGCAATGCAGGAACCTTTCTGATGTTTGTTTCAAAAAATGTCTGTTTTTAAAGGCAAACTTAGGCAGTTTCCCACCAGTAATCCTGATAGGCTCCCTCTGTCACAGGGGAGGAGGCACAGGGAAAAACTGCAGGTGAGCACAGAGACATGCCTGGGCAGAGTCCTGTGCAATAGGTGACTCAAAAGCACATGAGGCCTATGACTCATGCCCAGGATCTTAGAAACACAATAGGTCTTGCAGCTCTGGACCTTGCCTGCCCTACACCAAGCCCAGGTTCAACAAGGTGATAACAGGACTAACCCTTTGAACAGGGCAGTGGTCCCACTTAGCACGCAGCACAAGTGGCTATCCCTTTGAGAAGGGCAATGGCTCTTGGTAAACAACTTAAGGGGCCTGCCCTTTGAGAAGGGAAGTGGCCCTGGTAAACAACTTAACAGCCAGGGAAGGGCGGCCACAAGAGGAGAACAAAAACAAAATGGAGTATGGGGACAGCTGTAAGAAACAAAATGGATTAGGGGAATAGCTGTAACAGACATGCTGGAGGGTAGGGATAGGACAAAGAGGGACCTAGACAAATTAGAGGACTGAGCCGAAAGAAACCTGATGAGGTTCAACAAGGACAAGTGCAGAGTCCTGCATTTAGGATGAACAAATCCCATGCACTGCTAGAGATTAGGGACCGAATGACTAGGCAGTAGTTCTGCAGAAAGGGACCTGTGGGTTACAGTGGATTAGAAGCTGGATATGAGTCATCAGTATGCCCTTGTTACCAAGAAGGCTAAATGGGATTTTGGGCTGTATAAGTAGGGGCATTGCTAGCAGATCGAGGGATGTGATTATTCTCCTCTGTTCGACATTGATGTGGCTGCATCTGGAGTACTGTGTCCAGTTTTGGGCCCCACGCTACAAGAAAGATGTGGAAAAATTGGAGAGAGTCCAGTGGAGGGCAACAAAAATGGTTAGGGGGCTGGAGCACATGACTTATGAGGAGAGGCTGAGGGAACTGGGATTGTTTAGTCTGCAGAAGAGAAGAATGAGGGGAGATTTGATAGCTGCCTTCAACTACCTGAAAGGGGCTTCCAAAGAGGATGGATCTAAACGGTTGTCAGTGGTACTAGATGACAGAACAAGGAGTAATGGTCTCAAGTTGCAGTGGAGGAAGTTTAGGTTGGATATTAGGACAAAGTTTTTCACTAAGAGGGTGGTGAAGTACTGGAATAGGTTACCTAGGGAGGTGGTGGAATCTCCTTCCTTAGAGGTTTTTTAAGGTCATGCTTGACAAAGCCCTGGCTGGGATGATTTAGTTGGGAATTGATCCTGCTTTGAGCAGGGGGTTGGACTAGATAACCTCCTGAGGTCCCTTCCAACCCTGATATTCTATGATAATAGTTGTTGTTGTTTGTTGTTTGTTGTTTGTTGTTTGTTGTTTGTTTTTATGTGTATCACCAATACAGTTAGCATGATTTGGATGTATTTTCATTTCATCATTAATATTACCAAAATTAATCTAACACATGCTATTTGTACTCTGATCACTGTTTTAACTAACTTGGTGACTATCCAAAGACGTGTACCTTCATTGTTTCAGTTCTGTATACATATATCTGTATCTATATCCCGAAGCTGTATTTATATCTGAATACTCTGAAAGCTTGGTGCAAAACATTACAAATAGTGGCTGTCAGTTTGAAGGACTGTTTTTCTCCATCTCTTAAGTATTTGAGCATGTCTGATTGCCTATCAAGAAGTAACTGGTAGGGCTGGGTATTGCACACTAGTGCAGTGACAGTTTTAGGGACAGCTTGTGCAGGTTGTTGAGAGAAAGGATGCTGAATACTTTGCAGGGTCAGGCCCACAGTTATACTTTGGAGCTGTATTCAACCCCACCACAGCCAGCAATTGCAATCCTGTTGGATGATTGTTTCATTTTATCCACAGATTCTTGATTAGGGTCAAACAAACGTGTGAGATATTAATCTTATTAAAAAGTCAGACCTCAACCATTCTGTCGGTAGGTTTTTCATGTATTATAAAAACTTCCTGCATCAAGAGCAGGAAGTGCTGGTTCATAGTATATAACTTTAAACCTTGTGAACTCTTAGTATAGCTACTGTCAGTCAACTGGGCTTATTGTCCTGTCCCAAAGAGATCTATATTTATCGTGGCATATTAATAACTTGCTAAATATAGTTATTACGTCTAGTGAGATAGTAACTAAAAAGTTCTCCGCATGGTCTAAACTGAATAAAATATAGTCGCTGCTCTGAAGACTGTTGTTTGCATAAGTTTTTGCACTGTTAATAACATACTAAATACAGTTATTACTTCTAGTGTGATAGGAACAAAAAAAATTCTCTACACTATCTAAACAGAGTAAGATATAATCTGTGCTCTGAAGAATTTACAGTCTCTGCAAACAATTATGCACATGCTTAACTTTAAGCTTGTGAATAATCCTTTTCAAGTAATTGAAGATAATGGGATTGCTCACATGTTTAAAGTCAAGCTTGAGAGTGTTTACAGGTCTGGAAGCTAAAAACTCAGAGGAGTGTGAAAAATGTATATTCATACTGGTGATAAGTTGTGAATGTATATTTATGCAGAAGACAATGGAAATACACTTTGTATGTAAATATATTGCCGTGGCAGGCCCATATTTTTCATATATATATTTTCTTTTACTTTTTAAAGTTATTTCCTTGAGTTGAATAAGATTTGACTTAAAAATATATTTGCTCTGTCAAGAATCTGGTTGTGGGGTTAATTAAAGTGACCACTTTAAAGTCAGTTCTGGTGAACTGTGGGACTTGAATATTACATGGCTGCACAAGCATCATTAAGATGTTATCTATTTTCCCCTTCCTGCACCAAAACATGAAGTGAAAATGGAAGCTGTTAGCTGAAGCTATTGTTCAACTTTTACCAGGCAAATGCTGTAATTATTTGAAGTGTATTCACATATATATACAAACGTACATATTTTTTAAAAGATATGGTCACGTATTCAGCTGTTGTAAATTGCTGAAGCTCCACTGACTTTTTTGTAATGGATCTACACTGACCTATATACTAGCCAAGAATCTGTCCCTGTAAATATAATGTGTGACATGTGACTCATATGGTGTTTTTGTATTTGTTTACATCTTTGTGATCGCCTCTCTCTGCTAATCATGATGGATTTACTAAAACATCTGTAGTTACTATTAATATCAGTTCTTTGGTGTACTTATTTCTATTTTGGAAAACTGTTTGGAAGAAAGGTCTTTCTTATTCGCTTCCTTCTGTGTCTAATTTCACAGCACCATTTTGTTCTTTATTGTATGTAATAAATATAAACCTTTCAGAAAATGTTTGTATTTTCTTAATGGTCCCCCTGAAAATTATAATGAATTACTAGCTCCTACAAATAAACTAAATACTAAATCTTTACTCTCCTGAATGTATGTCTTATATATATGTGTCCATAAAACCTTTGAAGGTGTGCCTGACAATATTTTTGGCAATGGCTTTTCAAACATTTCTTTTTAAAGTTCATTTATGTAGTCTTAAAACCTTTCAAATCTCTTCCATTTCCATCTATGTTATATTCCACCTGGATGTTGGCTTTTGAAAAGTAAGAAACATTTATGTAGCTTGAAAATTCAACTCTATGTATATTAATACATAGGTTAGAAATATGAATGTATTTTACTTGCTCTTGCCCTGAAAAATCATGCGACATGCCCAGTCCTGAGCAGAGGCTTCTTTCTGGCAGGAATTTTTGGTAGTTGATTAGGAATAGTATTGAAGGTCTTTTGGGACCTATATATGTGTTAGTTGTCAGGGATTATTGCTGGTGGGCAAGTTCTATCTGTGCAGATGGAAAAGGGAAATTTCTGGTAGACTTCAGGTTCATGTCCTATCAGGCAGGAATGATTCTCAATTGATAGTTGGAAAAATGACAGAGAAAGCAACCTCTATAGTTAAAGTTCACTGAAAATTTGTGATGCTGCTGTTCCTGAATTGTTGTGTTTGGAGCAATAGTGTTAGAAGTCAGGACACCTGACCTTTTAAAATAGTGGAGTATGACCTACATTGCTTTTTCTTTTATTTGGTGGGATGGCCAGGCATTTAGCATATAGTGGTGCCAGTGAGTCTTTTTTCTGAAGGGGGTATGCACAAAAAGAAATGTTGTAAATAGAGTTTCACAGCATCAATGAAAACTCAAAGGGACAAAAAGGAGCGAAGGGAAGAGATGCTGTAGGAGCTGGCTGATCATTTCAAAATGCAAAAGCTCCCTTTGTGTGTCTGTTTTCTTCTCTAAGGAGAACCCTCTTTCAACGGCCTCTCTGAATCCATAACCAGAGAAATAGGCTTTCATTGTTTGTTTTATTTAGACAAAATTCACATAATGCTTTTCTAGCAAACCTGAAAGGCTGTCTGTTGCCATTGCAAGATGTTACCCAATGTTTTCCATTCTCATTTACTAGGTTACATTTTAAGATACTTTAATCAATACCTTTTCCATTTAAATTATATTAAGAGGCAATTTAAAAGTTTAATCAAAGTCTGCAGCAATTGTTAATGATTATATATGCTGAATTAGATCTTCATGCAGCAAAGTGTGAATTGATTCATGAGTGAGGCACGAAGTGATAGGAAATGAAGTGAATTAAGTCTTTTCTCAACTCTGTAAGGAGGTTTGCAAGTGAGGTATTGATCTATTTGCCTTTGTGCTTCATTGCGTGGCCAGTCAATTATTTACAGATCACTGAGACAGTGAACCTCTCTGATCGGTTGAATGGGGAAAGTTGAATCTGATGTACTGGGTATTTTGCTTTGGGCATTAAGGAACTAATAAGTAGTTCACTGCTTTGAAAATCATGCTTTGAAAATGTAAAAGGATGTACTAAGTCCATTTTCTAAGTGAGAGCTTTGAAAGGTTGTCTTGAGCACACACACATGTATGCAGACTTTTTGCATGTTGATCTAAAGCAAGCCACATACGCACTTAGCAGTATAATCTCCTCTCAGGGTGTGTTACTTTAATGGAGGTTTTATTTAAAGAGCAAAACTTAACACTTAAAGCATGTTTATACTCTGAAAAGAGTATGTATAATGCCATTGCAGGTTTCTATTTTCCATTATGGGGTTCTATAGCTGGATATTCACATCATCATTTTCAACTGCCTTTACCTTTCTCATTGGATAGGATCAACTGTGGAACAGCCAATGTAACTGTGGATGTAAAAACCCAGAGAAAGCAAATGTATAGGCAGGAAATTCTGTTCTCATTCAGTGACTTACAAATTAAAATCACCATTTTAGAAGATGAAAGGTTATTTGTTTCTATGTCAGCACTGCAGAATAAATTGGGGACCTGAAAATGAAACTGTGTTTATAATAAATACCGTGAATCATTTACATCATGATGATCCAAAGGCCTAAATCAGGATTGGGGTCTTATTGTGCCCCATGCTGTACAAGCACAGATGAAGAGATTATCTCTGTTGCCTTTCACTTCTCCACCAGGAATAAAGATTCTACATCTAGAACTTAGTTAACTATTTTGTTGATTAACAATAAAAGGCAGAATAGAATGCAGCTCATTCTATAGCTATATTAGCTATGTTAAACTGGATAGATTCATAGAGGTTAAGTTCGTTAATGGCTATTAGCCAGGATGGGTAAGGAGAGATGTCCCTAGCCTCTGTTTGTCAGAGGGTAGAGATGGATGGCAGGAGAGAGATCATTTGATCATTACCTGTTAGGTTCACTCCCTCTGGGGCACTTGGCATTGGCCACTGTCGGTAGACAGGATACTGGTCTAGATGGACCTTTGGTCTGACCCAGTACGGCCATTCTTGTGTTAACAGCAGGAAAGCTTGTTTTCTCAGTAAACTAAGCTGATATTACATCAAGACAAATAGGGAAACAGATATGTTGAGCAAGAAAGAACTAACAGATGTAATCATTTTCTAGCCATAGCCACACTTTAAAGTTAGCAAACAGCAACCCGATGACACATTTTTAAAAGATGACTATGTAGAATTTTGTATTAAATGTTTACTTGCTGTCATGCATTCCTAGCCAGAGTTGAATTTCTGGGGGATTCACAGATGCATTGTATTAAGTTACCAGTCATGCTAGATTGAAATGAGTCAAGTCTAGCTGCTAGTTGACAGGTGGAGTGCTTAGCATTTCTGTTTTATAGTCCTATCATTTAGTAGGATCAAAACAAATTTGATAGTCTGAAACTTGGTACTTTGTCTTGAGGATAAAACAATCTATTTTCAGTTCTCATAAAGCCATCTAATCCATGACTAAAAGAAAAGATGTCAGGAATTTGTGCAGAGTACAGAGGGCAGAAGTGAATAAAAACATAGAAATTATCTCATTGAACGTATATATGCTTAAGTATTTGACTAGTACTTAGCAATTTAAATAAAAATCAAAATAAGACTGAATTTGCTCTGATGCTTATAGCAATCTTACTAGAGCAGGGTAGATGCATTTCCATAGTAAAGAGGAACTATGTTACAGGGCTCTCTGGGCTCCATTTTAGCTTTACAGAGCCGAAACTATAAGCGTCCCAGAAAGAGAATCTTGGATGCCCGTTGTATTAATGTTTTCTGGATAGTGTTGCTGTCAACTACAAAGGGATCTGATGACTGCAGTCTTTGCCAGAGGAGATTTTCTTGTTTCATCAAAGATCTCTCATCCGCCGTGCTTTATCTTGACTGGGCCGAGTAAATCCACATACCCTGCACCCTTCCATAAAGATCTGCTTTGAGTTATCTTATTAGGAGGTGGGGAATGCAATTTTGAGAGTATGATGATGTTGCCTGGCTACCAAAAACTGAAAAGGAGGGTGACATAGGAATAAATATTTGGATTACAATGATATACAGTAAAGTACCATATCTTATGTTAACAATGGCAGTATTAGGTTGGAAATTAGGAAAAGCTTTTTCACTAGGAGGGTGATGAAGCACTGGAATGAGTTACCTAAGAGATTCCACCACCTCCCTTCTTTATAGGTTTTTAAGGTCAGGCTTGACAAAGCCCTGGCTGGGATGATTTAGTTGGGAATTGATCCTGCTTTGAGCAGGGAGTTGGACTAGATGACCTCCTGAGGTCCCTTCCAACCCTGATATTCTATGACTCTATGATTATGATTTATCATAGAACAGTTGCAGCAAGGTTTGTGGGGGCTTGATGCATGATCCAATAGGATAACCTCTTTTTCTAAAGACATATTTAAGTAGGATGAGACCCATTAGGAGATTAGTTTGTGTTTCACACACCCATGCCCCCTCTTACGACAGTTCTTTATGCTGATAATGTACACTGTACTTTCAAGATGGCTGCTTTTTTCTAAACTATCTCCCTCTCATTTGTAATACTACCAGATATTCATTTGTAGATGCCTTTTAGTTCAGTAGTGCATAAAACCCCCAACACAAGAACACTCTACTTAAAAAGAAAGTACTGCGCGTATGATTGTACTAAGCCACAATGATGTCTTTGCTATGCTGCCATATACATATTAATACACTTGGGTTCTATGTTCTCAAAACATATGTATTCGAGAGCTATATTTTTGTGTATCTAACAGAATTGTAAATATCAATGTTCCCAGAGCAACACTTGCTTAAAAGATAAACACACACAAACTCCATTTTTTTGAGTTAACTGTTTTAACATTAAGCAACTGTTATCTTCAGACATTTCCAGATTATTTTTAACCTGTTAGAGCAACAGCCCATGGCAATCTATGTATGCTATATTGCAGAGCCAGAAGAAAATTGAATAATTGAGCTTCAGCATCTGATTTTTGGTTGGTAAGAGGATGCTCCCTGCTGAACTGGCTTGCCTGGTTTGCTTTTTATAATAAGATTTCAATTATGAACTCCACATGAGGGGCAAGTTCTGATGATATAGTGGCCTACAAGAAGTCATCCAATATTTTCTTGACATGGAGTGTTGAACAGGTTTGCTAGGATATCACTGCTCCATGTGTTTGAAGATTTTTGTACTGTTCTTTTCATTGCTGAACCATACAGAATAAAACATAGATACATGTCTTGAAAGCTGCCAAAAAGATAAGAAATTCTTATGTTGCATGAAAACACATACTAATTTTTGTATGAAATTCATTGTTAGGGTGAAGAGCACCAAGAAGTTGTTAAGATTTCATATTGATTTCTTTAAGAGTTGCACAGGGTGTTTGCAGTCTCCTGTTGGCTCTACTTGATATTTCCGTACTGGAAAGTCACTACCATCTACTTGGATTTTCTTAACTAACGTCCTTTCTTACTAAACATAGATTTATCCAAGCTTGAAATATATATTACCAACCTCTGTTTTTAGCTTCATCTCCAGCTTTAATGAAATATAAGTGCAAGATTTAGCAACTGATACCATACTGCAGGGGTTCTCAAACTGGGGATTGGGACCCCTCAGGGGGTCACGAGGTTATTACATAGGGGGTCACGAGCTGTCAGCCGCCACCCCAAGCCCCGCTTTTCCTCCAGCATTTAGATTGGTGTTAAATATATAAAAATATGCTTTTAATTTATAAGGGGGGTCTCACTCAGAGTCTTGCTATGTGAAAGGGGTCACCAGTACAAAAGTTTGAAAACCACTGCCATACTGTCACACATTTTTGTTTACAATACACATTAAACCTCTTACATGGTTTCCTGTCTCTTTACGGAGGAATTTTCTTGTTGGAAAGTAATGTCCATTACAGCATTGAAGTGTAGGATGTCCAACACCTGCAGGAGGTCATGGAGTATTGCCCAGCACAGAAAAATTATCCTCAAATTTTGGAAGGATAATGATTACATGATTTTTTCAGGGCAAAAGCAAGTTAAATAAATGGGTTTTTTTTTAATAAGTTTCATTCTCAGATGGCACTTGCAAAGTTTCTAAGGGCAGATTTTTTTGTGAAAGGAAAGGGTGCGCATCTCAGGCCTCCATTTCCCAAGGAAATACTTTTTCTGGACCTGATGGCCATTAAGACACACAAGCCCAGCCATCCAAACCTGGGAACAGCTCTCCCTGGGGCCATTCATTGTTGATTGACCAGCCTGGAGTTTCCTCAGACCTGGCCAAGCAAATTTGAGATAGAAGGGAAAAGGGCTATAAGACATCTCCTAAGACAAAAAAGGTGTTAGAAAATACCATTAAGAGAGTATCTGGGGAGAAAGCAGTTTGTTTTCCCAGGAAACACCTCTGTAGTCCACAAAGTCTATTGTGAATATGAAAATCAGGGGCAGCATTTGCTATGGGTCAAAAGGGGCAGTTACTTCCAAACCTTGATTTTGCTTTTCCTCCCCTCCAATTCTTCAGAGTTTTTTATGATGTATTTAAGTCTTCTACTTTTTGCAGCCCTCATGCTGAATTTGGGGGTGGTCATTAGGAAAGCAAATATTGCCTCTGCACCTTCAAATGTTTCTCAAATCATGTCACTGAGGGGGCAAAAGGAAATGCTCTTTAGCATATATCTGGTGGACTGGAATGCTCTCACAAACTAAAGTGGGTGCTGATAGCTGGCTGACCGAGGAGGTCATACAAGAATTTACCTTTATGTGCTGTCTTTTTTGTAACATCAGGTGAAATAACCTGAATTTAACTTTCAGCAAAGTGTTAAAATTACACATAAGGGAATACTTTTTAGGTTGAAAACCTTTTCTCTCTAATGGTATATATAAACTGCTTGTGTTTGGAAAGGCTAACCCAGCTTTTTGATCTCTGACAAGAAAACATGTTAGTAACTTCAGAGAAAAAAGAGGGTTGTGGGCATGTCTAGGAACCTAGGAGACCTACTCTTGTCCTGGTCAAAAGGGTGTGATTCAAGGGATCTTCTCCCACTGAGGTGTATTGTAGATGGCTATGGTGGGTAATAGTGAGAAACCAAGCTGGAGCAACAGACACAGGTGTCCCAAAAGTTAACACTGCCCTTTTGTGTGCAGAGCTGCCATGATTGTGCAGACTGGGTGCTTCCATGTGCAGACTGCTAGGTAGGATCTACACAACTATTACCGGGCCTTCAAGTCTTTTGTTGATCTGATAATGCTTTAGTTGTACATATAAAACTGCTTTACATCACTGTCATTTGGGCCAGATTGTATATGGTCCTTGAGTGGGCATGTAAGTAAAATTAAGAAGGTATAAGAAACTTTTCTCCTCACTGTCACCACCACCCCTTCTGCCCTGCATAGGGGCCCATAATGAGTAGAATAAGCAGTTTGCTAGGCTGGGACTACTGAAGTGGGATGTATCTATCAACACAGGATATGTCACTGGATTAAATGACTTTTTTGTTATCTTTTTCTCTCTCTCATGTAGTATGTAACATCTGTCATTCAGATGAGAATACATGATTGTTATTTACTCTTTCCCTTTTTTTTTCTATTTCTCTCTCTTGTTTTTTCCCCCTGCAATTGCCTTGTCATTTGTATTCTTTGTAAAAGGACAGTCTGGTTCTCTAGATATAATTTCCCAGACAACTCAGTGGGGCTTTGTTGAGTTGTTTGAGAAGGTGGCATCTTATTTAAAGCAGGTAAGATTTAAAAAAAAAAAACCCAACAAAATGATAAAATTTAGCCAGCCACACAGTGATTCACTAACATAGATTAATGATTACCTTTCTCTATCACTCTGTAATGTTTTTAATAAAGGATACTGCTTAAAATTTGAAGCTGGGTAGGATAAATAGCTTAACCTACTATGTTTTACACCATTACCCTTTAACCACATATAAAATTCCTGACATATAAATTTTATTTATCATTATCTAATGTGATTTCTTTTGGAAGTCTATGTACAGTATATAAATGTTTCTAAATTACTACATTTTTGGAGGCAGTAGTATTTTCTTTTATTAACTCTGGCCACCTTGAGCAGGCACTGATTATTCTACAGAATGTTCATTTGTCCTATGTAAATTTCTGCTGCTTCTGAACCCATTTTGAAGAATGTCATGTCAAAGCAACAAGTGAGATGCATGAAATTGTGTATTTACCAACTCTTTTTCCTAGTCCAAGATATATTTGGCTACCAAACGCTGCTTTATCTGAAAGTCTTCCTTTTAACTATTCCACTGTGGCTTAATAGTGAACTGTTTTAATAATTCAAGTGTGGCTTTCTCACAATTTAACTAATAATCTGCCTTGCAAAAATTTGATACCAGTACATGGAAGCACCAAAATATATAGTTGGTCTGGGCTGTTAATTCATCTTTTTGCACTGCGTATGTCTTAAATAGAATCATAGGACTCACACAAACTCCTAATATAGACAATTGAGTCTTTTTGTAAGACAGTCATTTTCACTCTCTCTGCTTCAAATTATTCTAGCAAATGCTTCCAAAAAGAAGCCTTTGAAAATGAGATTTAGTTGTATTTTTCTCCAGTGGCATTATCCAAGATAATGTATCAAATTTTCCTTATTTTTAGATTGCTTTTACTTAATGTCATGGTAGTAAGACCCAACTCTGTAATTTAGCAACAGCTAAACTCTCTATATTGTACCTTTTTTGATCCTCTTTTAACAAGATGCTTGTTCTGTAATAATCAATGCAATCTTTCTGCCCTACAGAAATTCATGGAATTTTTTGACTGCAAATATATTACCCAGAGCCTCTTTTTTTTGTCAGAGCATAGGCTTCTATTTTTTTCTGCTTTAGCTCATTCTGGAAGTGGAGACAATTGACCTTTCAGTTCCACCTATCATTTTAAGTGGTACAGTGGGCTAACTTATACTGTTTTTATCCTCCATTGTGACAATTCATACTAGTTCCACAAGCATCCCTCATTATATGTACTACTTCAACTACAGAATCTGTCGAAATGAAAAATAAGTCTTCTGACTGAATTACAGCACCTATAGCTACAAATGTTACATGCTAACATTAGTTCCAAACTGAGATCAAAATGTACTTTGCAGATTTCTTTAATGTCTACTCAAATGCCATAAAAATTGTCAATCCAAGCCCAAATGGTATCTTTTATAAAACAGTGGAATAATTGGGTCTCTCTCTGTACTCAAGTTCAGTTCAAAACTGTCCATAATAATTAAACAGGGCTTTTAAAGATTCTCAGTTCTGCCACGTTAGTTGGACAAGGCTTTAAGTCTTCTGTATTGACCATATGAGACAAATAACTCACTTGTGCCTGTAAAGAAAAGAGCTCCTGCAGTCCCAATCTTTTTCAATCATTTCAGCACATAATGTGCATTTCTGAAAAATGCTGCATCATTTACACCTGTAAAGAATATATTACCCAGATGGCATATTACTCTGATCAAAATCTGTAATACTTGATCCATTATCCAGAGTTTTCCTTGGCAGAGGTTTTAAGAGCACTGTGTTGGTTATAAGGTCACATTCTGAACAATAACTCCCTCGTTTCTTAAACTTATTTTTTTAACTAAATATAGTTTTAAAATCATCTTTTTCTAAATGGTTGTGCACAATGTTTTGTCTCTTTAAAAAGTCAGCCAAAGCTATTATCATCTGTTTGTGGTAGTCTCAGTAGTGCAGTGTTTTGCATGCCATATACCTATCATAAACTGCTTCATCTAAAAACGGCCCAAACTGACATTTTTCTGCTACTTCCTCTAAATTTGCCAGGTAGTTGGGAAAATCTATCCCTTTCTAGCTGCTTACACAAGTGTAGCTTGTAACAGTCTATAATACAACTTTTGTTTTGTAGGTGTCCTGATTTCCCTCTTATGGGTTGTATCCATTATGATACTTTAAGAAGCCAGTTTCAATTTTTTTATACTTTTCCAAATGAATTCCAACCAGATCCTAGATTTGCCTCTGGACAAGACACTTGAGCGGCTACCATCTGGAAGTGTACCTGGGAGTGCTGTGCTGCCGTTGGATAAGAAATGCAGGAAAGAGTAAAGCATGGAGTAGGCTTTGATTGATTTTATGGTACACATGGCTGAGGATGGATTGATTTGAGAAGTTTGTGGTGATGAAAGGTTTATTGAAAGATTTTGTGGTGATCTGGAGATCTCCCAGTGCAGAGAAGCAACTGACTACCTTCACTAGGGTAGTTTTCAAACACTCTGAAAATCTGTGGGATCACTAGTAAATATAAACACAATCCGGAATATTTGTTGCAACAATACTTGAAGTTAGTAGTCACTTGTTAGAATTAATCTAGGTGCAATAGATTCCTAGTTAAACCATTAGATGCTGGATTTTAATATTGTGAGTGGACGAGCTCTGACAGTGTGTCCCTCTCACTCAAGTTGTCAGGTGTACTTATTTATCCTTTTAATTGTGTGGTATCCATGAGAGGGCACTGCAGGACTTGACTCAGATGCTGAACAACTGTACATGAAAATCTATAGTAAAGAATTCAGCCAGATGGAGAGAAAACTTTAGTTTTGTTATTTATATGATTCTTTTTAAAGCACTTACCATTGTGATATTACCCTGTACTATTGCATTCAAAACCCAAAGCTATTTGTTGTTTCTTAGCAAAGGTGAACAACTCTAAATAGGGAAAGACTTCACAGGCACTTAATTCTAATATACAAAAAAAATTGAAAAACGTGGTGGTTTATGTTGGGTACTGAATTCCATATTTGAATAAAATGGGCCCGACTTTTCAGAAGTGCTGAGCACATCCACTCTCCCCACTGAAGGCACCTAAACTGGAAAACTGTGGCCAGAACTCAAAACTTCAAAAACTTCATAAAAATGGAAAGTGTCGGAAGGAAGTTCACATTTATCAGATTGTTGGCAGTGGAGAGGATGCATCAAGTTATCTTTGGTCTAATTCACTAGTAGGTGAAATCCTCCACTGCTGTAAATAAATATAGCTGCTTTTAAATTAATGATGTTACACAGTTTACATCTGCTGAGAATCTGGCCTAAGTTTTTAAATTCTACTGCCAGAGCAGGAAATAGTTTTCCTATATGGATGAATTAAGCCTAATAACACTAAACTTCCATCGCTACCCTGGTTGATATAGCACTACTAGATGTAAGCCATTACTACAGCTTGGAGTTTGAAAGATATTCAACTGATAAGCAACTGAAGGCAGCACTGTTTTTTCTTTGATTTTCTGTATCAACTCTCCAGTGTATATATTAAAATACTGAAGCTTAAAGATTTCCAGTTTTTGGAGAGCTGAGGTACCTGCCTCAAGATTCTTATTTGTAGCATTTGTGAACTAACCCAGGTGCTGAAAACTCTTGAGTTATCAATTTATCATTGAAGAGCTTCTAAATAGATTGAGCAGTTTCGAGATGGATTTGAGCTATTACTGTCTAACAGAGAATTCACAATTCTTCCGAAGAGAGGAGTGGGGATACTGAAGTTCTGAAGTTTAACTCTATTGCTTTTGACAAGCTTTATTAATATGTTTTTACAAAGATTGTGGAGCTGCATTTGTAACCATTTTATTTCCTAATGTTTAATTGATATTGATTTGAAATTATTTAAAAGTACAGATTTCCCATTATTTTTCCCATTGGTACTTTTAAAGGTATAAAATAATACCTTTCTTATGCAGTGCCGTTCAGACCCAAAGTTCACAAAACACTTCACAAATTTAATCAAATTGTATGAAAACACAAGAATCACTTCAACTGCTATATAACACGCTCACCTTAGAGATGAAACAGAGTAGCTGTGTTATATGTAGTTCAGAGAGGCAGTATGAGCCAACAAGTAGGCACTGACCTGGTGTGGCTCCTCTGCCCATGTCTGCCACTAACCTGCTGTGGGATCTTGGGCAAGACACCTTACCTCTCTAAGCCTCTGTTTCTTTTCCCACCCCTTGTCTCTCATGTCTGTTTATCTTATAAACTCTTCAGAGCTGGAGCTGTCTCTTTATGTACTCAACACGATAAGGCCTTGTGACTAACTCCTCTTTAGGTTTTTAGGAGCTAAATTTCTAAATTTATCTGTGCCCAAGCTACCTAACATCAACAAATGAGAGGAGGGTTGAGTTTCTCTGTGGTGTTAATTACTTTTTCACAATGCTTAATTCACTTATAAACAGGGCACCAGTTTGCTCTAAATTGTTAATTCTGATATTTGTTTCACCTTACTTAGTATTTGGTATCAGTGAGTGAGAGTATTTGAAATAATCTTCCAGTTGGTTTTCCCTTTTCCTAATCTTAATTGTTACTTAGAGGAACAGTGACCATGAATTTCTGTAAGGATCACATTTTTATGTGGCCTGCCATATATCTTTATTGAAGGAGTGCCCAAAAGGCATTTCATTAGTGTAACTGCAGGATTTTTAAATTATAGCTGACTGTACTCTGGATTGCTTCTGAATTTCACTGACAGCTTCTGCAAATCAGACTGATGGGACATTTAAACTGTGGTTTTTAATTTGATATCTTATTCTAATTGAGTTTTTGGTGCATAAAGGAAATCTTCGAAAGAAAAGATAGTATAACTGCAATCCCACAATTTGCAACTTCTAGATTTGTGCCCCTTATGGTGTGTATGTAAGATAATAGATTTTTATGGTTTACAAGGATATGGATCTCAAGATGCCAGCAGTCAGAAGAATTTGATGGAGGGAAGTATGGATGAATTGCTTAATATGTTTGTAATGCTACTGATGGATCATTTTTGCCTGGTTGTCATACAGAAGAAAAAAATACAGCCTGCTCACAATAGCTAATGTGAGGAGCCAGATGGTTTATCATATATGCCAGACAGAAATGAAAGGTGTCTTTATTATTTTTTAAACATCAAGGAATCAATGTCATAACCACCCTATTCTACCTAAAAGCAATTTGAGTGAGTATCCTTAACAGGAATCTATGGCATGGTGTTGAAACCAAGAGCTTGACTAGTAGCATTTCACACCATTCTGGAGAAGCAGTTAGGTTTTCATAAAGGTCACTGTGCAGCAGGTCATGTCTTTGCCTTCCATCAAGATTCTTGCTCAACAGATTAGTTGCTTCAGTCCTTATATTTAGTATAGCTAACGATTGACTGTGCCAAATAAGCTACTGTGATGGCTGTTCTGGAAACTTATTATTAGTGTCTCTGTTTGAAAATGCTCATTCTGGTTTAATTAAAACAGGACACCCCAAATGCAACCAGTCAGACACTAAGTACCTTAAAGTAACAATTCCAGTCCAATTGACACCCAATACAAATATTTCTTTATTTTATTTAATGCTTTGTTTTATTCGCACCTGACCTAATTTACTGTAAATTGCACCATATCAACTGCTCTTCAGGCTGATAGGTACAAATTAGTAATCAAAATATTTTTCTGGATTCAGCAAAACACTCCACTTAGTTCAGTTATGTGAGGATAAAGTAACATCACAATTCACCCCCAATCGAATAACATGGACTTGGATCAAAGTGTAGGCAAGTTGAGGTGAAATCGTGTCTCTATTAAGTAGGATTTCACCTTAGTTATACAAATTTAAGCACCTAAACCCATATTTAGGAAAAATAAACATATGATTTCAAAGGCACCAAGCTCCTTCGGCTCCCGTGATGTTTCAAGGGATTTGTGGGGCTTTTATACATCTAGAAATTAGGCTATTTTTATTTAAGAGCCTCAACTTATGCACCGAAATTTGACAATTTGGAACTTATTTTTAATAATAATTAAAAGCCCTTCATTTTTTACCACACCCAAATTCACCCATATTCTTTAGGATGTAAATGATCATGGAATGACAGATTTCATGGTTCTAAGGAAAGGAAAGAGTGAGAGCAGAAGAGTAAGGACAATGGAGTTCAAAAAAGCAGCTTAAGGAATATTTAGATAAGTTAGATGTAATCAAGTCAGCAGGGCTTGACAAAATTCATCTTAGGGTTATTAAGGAACTAGCTGAAGTAAGCTTGGAACGCCTGTCAAATATCTATGAGAACTTAGGGAGGATGGGTGAGGTCCCATAGGACTTGGGAAAGGCAAACATAGTATCTTTAAAAAAGGGAACAAATAGGACCTAGGGAATTAGAAATCAGTCAGCCTAACTTTGATACATAAAAGATAATGAAATCATCAGTCTATCAGTCTATAAGCAACTAGAGGATAATATGGTTTTAAGTAATAGCCAGCATGGATTTGTCAAGAAGAAATCATACCAGACCAATGTAATGTCTTTCTTTGACAAGGCCTAATGGATGTGAGGGAGCAGAGGACATGATATATTGTGATTTTAGTAAGGCTTATGACACGGTCACACATGAAATTCTCATAAGTAAACTAAGGAAATGTGATACAGATGAAATTACTATAAAGATGGGTGCACAACTGGTTGAAGAACTGTACTCAGAGCAGTTATCAATGTTTCACTGTCAAACTGGGATGATATATCTAGTGGGGTTCCACCGGTGTCTGTCCTGGGTCCAGTATGAATCAACATTTTCATTAATGAAATGGAGCATAAGCTTATAAAATTTGCAGACAACACTATGATGGGAAGGGTTGTAAGCACTTTGGAAGACAGGATTAGAATTAAAAATGGCCTTGATAAATTGGAGAATTGTCTAAAATCAACAAGATAAAATTCAGTAAAGACAAATGCAAAATTCTGCACTTAGAAAGGAAAAATCAAATGTAATACTACAAAATGGGGAATAAATGGCTGGGCAGTAGTACTGCACAAAAGGATCTGGGGGTTATAGTAGATCAGAAATTGAACATGAGCCAACAATGATAGTACCCTTTTTTGCAACCGCAACCTGTGATATATTAAAGGAGTGCTGTATGTAAGACGTGTGGTAATTGTTACATGCAGCACTGGTGAGATCTCAGATGGAGTATTGTGTTCAGTTTTGGGCACCACACTTTAAGACAGATATGGATAAATTGACAGAACTGCAAAGGAGAGCAACAAAAACAGTAAAAGGTTTAGAAAACCTGACCTATAAGGAAAGGGTTAAAAACCCAGGTCATCTTTAGTCTTGAGAAAAGAAGACTGAGGGAGGAACCTGATCAATCTTTCAAATATGTTAAGGGCTGTTATAAAGAGGATGGTGATCAATTGTTTTCCATTTCCGCTGAAGGTAGGATAAGAAGTAATGGGCTTAATCTGCAGCAAGGGAAATTTTAGGTTAGATATTTGGAAAACATTTCTAACTATAAGTATGATTGAGTACTGAAATGCGTTATCAAGGGATGTTGTGGAATCCCCATCACTGGAGGTTAAGAACAGGCTAAACAAACACCTGTCAGGAATGGACTAGGTACTCTTGGTCCTACCTGAGCAGGTAGGATGGACTAAATAACCTCCTGCGTTCCCATCCAGGACTACATGTGTTTGATTTTATTTTTAGAAGCTTTGATTCTTATATGTTGACACCTGAACAAAAAAGCTCTGCACAATGGAAAAGCTCAGGCTTCCTACCTTTTCTACCAGAAACAATAAAGAGATAGCTGTCCCCATTTTTTTAAAGTAGAGTATTACTTGTGGCTACCACCCAGTGATAGCTCAGATACCTCTCTTATAGCTTACATTTTATCTTGTGTATAGGGAAACATTGGGGAATCTTGTAATGTGGGGAAATGATTTGCTTTGTTTGTCTGTTTGTGGTGGCTACTGCAGACAGCCAGGCTTTGAGCCAATGATAAGATTTCTTCCTCTTAAACCACAGTGCAGCTCTTGTCAGGAGAGAGTTGGAGTGGGGTGGGCCCCGCAATTAAAGTTCCAGCTCCCTATTACTCACGGTTAGTTCCAAGCATGACACAGGTTAGAACTGCTGCCAGCTCAAAATTACACCAGTCATATATGGTCTTTAATGGGCCCTATACCAGTGAACGATAACTGTAACATAGTAGAGTTCTGTCGCACACATTCCTCACACTCTTCTACCTTGATTTGCACCCTACACTAGGCAAGGGAAGGGAATAAGCTGAGACACAGTCGAAGTCCATCTAGTACACCAATGCCCAGGCAAGTTCCATTGTGGCAGGGGTGTTCTCTGTCAAGTATCTGCAGCCAGTGGCATAAAGAGGCCATAAACTCACTAGGGAATCTGACCCAATCTCTCTTGATTTAGGCTTCACCCCCCAATTACATAATGGTTAGAATTTTTGATTCAAAATGACTTTTCATTTCAGATTTCACTTTAATTTTTTTTAAGAAAAGAAAAAAAACACTCAAATTTGGTCAAACAACTTGTTTTGTTTGACTGGAAACAATTTTTTTGACTTTCAGTTTGGCCACTGAACCAAAAAATTGTTCATTCACACAACTGTAGTGCCAACATATCTGCCACCTCCTGTTTGATCTGTTTGATCTATTCATCATTTGTCTGATACCACCAAAACCTTTTGCTCCAATATCCTGTTACTCAAACTTCCCCTCTATTTCTTTGTTATGCAACCTTCTTTCATTCCAGTCTTTTCATAGAATCATAGAATATCAGGGTTGGAAGAAACCACAGGAGGTCATCTAGTCCAACCTCCTGCTCAAAGCAGGACCAACCCCAGCTAAGTCATCCCTGCCAGGGCTTTGTCAATCCTGACCTTAAAAATCTCTTAAGGATGGAGATTCTACCACCTCCCTAGGTAATCCATTCCAGTACTTCACCACCCTCCTAGTGAAATGTGCCATACCTATGCTGCGATACTTGCTTCTGTAACATGGATCTGCAATGGACAAAGTGTTGGGCTTGGGGTACCTATTCAGCACTGAAGTACCTAACAGCTCTTGCAACCTCCAATTTTTTTAAAACTCCAGAACCAAGGGAACTGCTTTGTTAGCTTTATTGAAAACTCATCTAGCTGTCAACAATCTTCGAGGGGAACCTTTTTCAGAAAAGTCATCATAAGCTCTGCATATGTGCAGCTGACAGACACACAGTATCCTGGGAGTTAGTAATAACCGGTTGGCAATTCTGGCAAAGGTTAAACAATGACAATTCAAGTGAAAGTGAGAGCTGTTCTGAATACATGACATCATCTAATGATGATTCCAATGGCCAAAATAATATAAAGAGTTAGGGTTCTCTTCTTGTTAAGAGGGGGCAGGTAAATTGACTTAGACACATTCACATGCTGTGAATTGTTAAGAAACAGTGTAGAGACCAAAAGTCCATGGTGAAAAACAGTCTTGTTTCAAAATGTCCTAGGATAAAGGTTCAAAGCTTTAATCACTGAGATTGATATATCTATTTCTTTTATTCTTAGCTCATCTGATTTGTTTGAATGTGTGGCATGGTCATTACATTACATTACATTCCTCATGGAATGTAACTAGAAAAGGCTGGCACAGCCAAACACCTCACTGCCAGTATAAATAAGCACAGAGATAGACAAAACCTGTATTATTGTGATAATAGAATGAAGTTGTACATGGGAAGGTTTTTCTAGTCAACAAAAGGAAATTCCCTGTTTGCTACTCTTATTGCTTTATGAAAAGCCACCGAATTTGAGAGCTGTAATATGAAGTTGAAATAAAATATTGATGATCATCTACTCCAGGGTTATGCATCTGTGTCCTGGATTACCTTATTTTAGAAAAGGTATAATTCCATCTGTTTTTATATTGCCCTGTGATTTTACATGTTTATCATAGGCATCATGGTTTTGCCACCTGATTATTTATGATATCCATCTGTGGAGCACTAAAGCAGTTTATGGTAGGTGACATAAATTACATTCTTTATGAATGTTTTGTCAGTTTTCAGAACAGAACAGTATGTTCAGTGTACCAGTCTAGTATTTTAAACTTTTGACTCTTTTTTCTAGACTATATTAGACAGACTATTTCTAGGAAGGAAGAGATTTGTATGTTGTTTTTTGTTTAGTTAGCCATAAGTAAGATAGTTAGC
Organism: Gopherus flavomarginatus; assembly: GCF_025201925.1. NCBI lineage: Eukaryota > Metazoa > Chordata > Testudines > Testudinidae > Gopherus > Gopherus flavomarginatus. The sequence continues at coordinate 71,859,987 of NC_066618.1, read as the reverse complement.
TTAGAGTCTTTGTTATTCCTGGTTTTATTAATTTATAAAATATACCAGGCTATAACAAGCTCTGCACTGAACTATAATACCAGAAATAACAATCAGGTTAAGTCTGACCTTATACATTCTTTAAAAACGTATTTTACATTTAATTCTAGAACTGCATTAAGAGGTGAAGGTGTGCCTGTCAGTGAACACTACGCCAAGCTTATTGATGATGTAAAAATATAGGGAACCATAGTCTAAAATTATTTTTTATTTTATTCAAGTTTGTGTAATGGCTCAGGAGTAGCAATAGAGCAATGAAACAGGATTGAAAGCCGAGTGACTTAACAATAATTGCTTACTTTTAAGAGTAGTTGAGAGCATTAGTGTTCAAAAGCTACATAAAATCAGGAAAAAAGACAGAAAGAGATTAACTGTTCTCCTACTTGGAAATATAGATATCTGATTACATAATAAATCAGCAAGAAGATGCATTTAGACAAATTCACTGTTGATTCATGCTGATTTAGAGAAGCATAAATGGGGACAGCAACTCAGGCTATGCAGCAGTTGCGGTGGCTTTGTACTGCCACATCTCAAGGGTTGTCCAAAAATAGGCAGCTGGACCAAAAGCTAGGGCATGGTGACCTCAGTGTAGCAGCTCTCTTTATTGGCCCACATAAAAGCACCACAATGGAAAATCTGTCTGTTTTTTTCTGAATTTGACTTATTTTAAATGTTAATAATACATGCCTAAAAAATTAAGGTCATAAACTGAAAACTTTAGAAGTGGCTGGCAACCTTCAGTCTTGGCTGTGCGCCCTCCCACCCCCCATACATTTGCATTATAATATAATCTCTAACTACATGATCACGATGCTATTTTTTCCACAGGGCCCCTGCCTCATTCAATGCACTGAATGGACTGTACTCTGATTAAAAATAAATTATGATTAAGGCCTACTTGAATTACAGGATGATTGTCCAAAAATTGCAGCTGAGTTACGGATAAGTCACAGAAAATCACAAAGTAATAATAGACCTTATTATTTGTGGTAATAAGGTTCGTTTATTACTTTTTTGTGTGTGATTTTTCCACTGTCGGCTGCCTGGAGCTGAGAATGAGGGTCCCTGCTGTCAAAATTGTGATGGAAGCCTAATGTTGTGGGATCCACAATTACTACAATATTGCAAATTAAGTAGGGTCTTCGTTATGATCTGTTTGCCTTTTTACATTACAGGACTTCCAAAGAAACACAAATATTAAATTTAAAAAATAAAATGAGATGTAAAGTTCCAGATATAATCATAATCTCAAGAGAATGAGGTACAGTTACTACTCTACCTTTAACTCCCAGCATACATCTCAAGGTGTTTTGTTGCATGTGGAGGAATCAAAAGACACCTGAGTATGAATCATTGATATAGTTCATTGGATTAGCTTCTGAAGAGCTATTATTTCACTATATCAGTTTGCAGCACAGAAATATTAAGTGGATCTTTGATGCAGTGACTTTGCAGTGATTAAGATGTATTATGTCAACAGAGCTATTTCGGTGTTAATATGGACATGATCCAGACTTTATATTTTGAAGAATGAGACAGACAAGGTGAGTGAGGTAATATCTTTTATTGGACCAACTTCTGATGGTGAGAGAAAGAAGCTATTGAACCTGCACAGGTCTGGGAAACATACTCTGGTGTGTCACAGCTGACTCTAAGATGGAACAGATTGTTCAGCAGAAGTAGTTAACCCATATTTCAAGGTGAAGGGAGGGATTGGCAGCCGGGTGGGTTGTTAGTGGGTTATAGATTGTCGTAATAAAGCATAAATCCAGTGTGTAGATTCAGTCATTAATTTTGAGTGTGTAGCACAGTTATGAATTTAAGCTCCCAGGTTCATCTTTTGAAAGTGTTGTGCAGGTTTCCTTTGAGAATTGTTGATTACAGATTGCTCTCGCCCCTCGCTCCACCGATATGGCCACCAGGTGCCCGTTATCTACCGGGTAATGAGCGTTGGAACAGGGCGGAGGTTCGATCACTGGATGCCCTGGGGGGGGTGACAAGTGCCCAAGGGTAGTGACGGGGATAACGCAAGCAATCAGTCGTAGTGTTAAAGATTAAGGATTTATTAAATGAGTCACAGATAAGGATAAGGGATAACACAATTAGTTACAGCTTGGGCTTACAATATAATACTAGAACAAATAACACAAACACTACAATTACAAATAGAAGCTGGCCCTGGTATTTCTCTAAGTCCCAGTAATTATTCAGGTCGTCCCAGGGGTTAGTAAAAGTGATATTGGTGCTGTTAGTAATCATAAATGCAGCAACTAATCTTATTAAACACAAATTGCTAGGCTCAACTGGTCCCCCTTGCGTTCAAGGTTTCCTGGTCAACGGGTTTCCCCTAGCAGGAGCCTTGGGGCGGCTGGAACCAGTCTTTGCCTTTTATCTAGCAACACAGATATACAGATATCCTTAACAGCTAATTATACTTACACATACAAACCACAAAAGTTTCATTACGGCCGGCAAGCAGTCAGGCTCTGAGAAACGCGTGAGCCAGAGAGAGCTTCAGGTTTGATCAGGCCTGGATACGGTTCGACGGGAATTCGATTTCTCTCTCCTCCCGTCCCCAGGAGGGGGTCAGGAATATATAGCGAATTTTTCGTCATAATTTGTGATAAGCCAATTGCGGGGTCGCGAGTGGCTTATGCCCATACAAGGGAGGCAGTCGGGCCCCTACATCCCTACCCAGGAAGCAACCGTCGTGAGGGGAACTTCGTCCCTTCAGGCCGGCTGACCACAAGGCTGCCTTTCCTGTTACAAGTTCTGCTTTCCGAGCAGCTACGTGATCAGTGGCAGTTTTGGGGGCTGGGGGAAAAATCCGTTGGGGGTGGAGGCCGGAGCACCAGTAGTCTGGCCCTGGGGCCCTACTTGGGGGTCTAACAAGAATGAGATCCGAAAGGTCAGATATAGAGTGATCGCTTTGTGAAAAGAGTTCAGCCAGTGGTATTTTTGTCTTTTATCATTTTCCTGGGTGAGTTCACTCAAGAGCATAGTGATTGTCTGGTTTCACCCACATAGTTGTTGTTGAGGCATTTAGTACACTGGATGAAATACACCACATGTTGTGATAGGCATGTGTAGGACCCAACAGAAGCTGGCCCAATAAAAGATATTACCTCATCCACCTTCCTTCTCTAATATCTTGGCACTGACATGGTTACAACAATACTGCATATTTTAAAGAATGTCATATAGAAAGAATAGTGGACTTAATTCAGCTCCCACTGAAGTCAACAGGAATGTTTCCATTGACTACAGTGAGGATTGAATCAAGTCCATTATATGCTTGCAATACCTAGTTTTTCAGCATTTGAAGGAAAAAAGTATGTTGCATTGGGAAGCAGATGGAAGAGCAGGGAACCATTGCTGGCACACGGGGTCTCCAGATAGCTGCCCCATGATCCAGAGTGGGCTGAACAGGCAGTACTTCCCCTAGCTGCTGTGTTGGGTGTGACCAAATACATGATGCTGATAGTCTAGGAAAACTGGGGTCTTTGATTTCTACTGAGAAGGGCCTGTGGAGGAAGCAGCTATACTGGATTGCTCTTGGGACACAGTCTCCTTGGACAGGAGGGGAGGGTTGAGCATACCCTATTTACATTCATTGTTGCCATGTTGCTGCTGTTTGTTCAGTTGGCTTTGAGCACTGGCCTTTATTTTGTCACTCCTGTCCTGTTGATGAACTTGGACCCACAAGCCATAAATATGTGTTAAGGTATTAAAGAACAACAATGTTAAAAAAAGAACTTCATCTTGTGATTCTTTTTGCAGTTGCAAAGCTCATCCTCCTCTGACTTCTCCACCATTTCTTTCTGTCCTATGTCTGGGCAGACACTATTCTTTTGAATTTTCTCTTAAACACCAACCATGGTTATGGTACTTCAGAAATAATAGACTATATCAAATAATAAATATATATATTTTTATATATATAAACAATAAAAACAATTTTTTTGAAATTGCAGAATTTTGTGGAGACTAATATTGCTAATGTCCTATATATATGTTATATTTTTTCTTGGTACTAAACATTTTAAAAATTAAGTTCATTCATTTGAAGTTTTTTAGGCAAATCACAGTGCAGTTACATAGTGCAGTTATCACTAGACTTATGGGATCAGTTCTTTGACAATAGAAAAGATTCTGTGCTTTAGACATTATTATGCACATGTCCATATGGTCACTCTTATCTGGAGGGTGTTAAGGGTTGAAATGGTTGGATATTTGATAACTACTTAGTGTGTGAGACAAAAGGGAGACAGAAATCTGGGTAATGGCTGTAGTGAATGATCATATTACATTCACTACCACCATTTAAAAAAGTGAATTTTAATGCTGGTAAAAGATACCAGACGGACCGCTCTGAATACCGAAGGCTTATTTATTTAATGAACATGTACAACTCTGACAGCAGTATTTCAGTCTCTCTTTTACTTCCTAACTCTATGCCTCAACCATTTTCTAGAAGGATCATTTCTTCAGTATGTTAGAAGGTAATATTGTCTTCAAGTCATTAAATCCTTGTTTTCTGGGCAGAGGCTGGCAAACAAATTGCAGAACGGGTCAGTGTACATGCAGCCACATGATTTGAATTGGAGTTAACTGAAGAAAGAGCCACTAGATGTATGCTTATGTAAGATCTGTAGCTATTGTACTATTGAGCAGGACTAGTGGCCATGGATGGATTACATTGTAACTCTGCAGCATTCCTCCTGCGTCCTTGATCGTGAGGATGGATCATTTGTATTTCTTTCCTTCCCCAGCACAATTCCATATACAAAAAGTCTGATTCCTTGAGATTAGTCTGGGGGAAGAGGTGTGAAATTTTGTCATATGATTTTCTACAGATCTTGTCACTGTTGTACGTAAGTGTGGAATACATAATCAGAGAGCAGTACAAAGCCCTAATGTAGATGGTTTATGGTGGATTTTGCTCTTCAACTATCCCAGATTTTAGGAAGTGTGTGTGTGTGTGTGTGTGTGTGTGTGTGTTCTCTTTCTCTGATGTTAGTGTATCTACTGCAGTATCAGTGTTGCCTCCTTTTATGGTAGAAAAATGTTATCTGTTTGATGAGTCTTCTGGCATATTTAAAAACCAGAAGGTTTTGGCTAAGTCTTATATTTCCTTGTCTCAAGGTCAAATATTTTATCTCAGGCTGTTAAAAACTTTGTCCTAGGTCTGGTTAGCTGCATTGTCCCAGAAAAGCACAGCTGTCTTTGGGTGACAACTGGTTTCCGGTCCATTGATGGCTTTGCAGATTAAGAACAATGCCTTGAATTGTCACTGGAAGTAGGGTGACCAGACAGCAAGTGTGAAAAATCAGAACAGGGGGTGGGGATAATAGAGCCTATATAAGAAAAAGACACAAAAATCGGGACTGTCTCTATAAAATCAGGACATCTGGTCACCCTAACTGGAAGTAAATTTGAGATTAATGAGGTGTGTAGAGAATTGGTGTGCTGTACTCTCAGTGGCTTGCCTTCATGAAGAGGCATGCTGCTCATTTTGTGCAAACAGGTGGTGACAAATGTTTGGGTAACTGTGACTAAATCCTTAATAGCAAATGGGACAATCCTGTAGAAAGTTAAAGGAGAAAGGCTGCATTTCTGCCGCTGTTGCTATTTGAGCATCCAGGGTTAGTGAGGAGTTCACCAGAACCCCCAAAGATTTATACTTTTTTACTGGTAATGAGTGAAGTGTGCAGATAATATGGATTTGCTTAGAGTGACACCAGAAGATAATCTAAGAATAATGGAGCCAAATGGGTAATATAGGGTAAATATGTGGGAAACGTTCTTATTAAGACTTAAAATCTCCCCTTAGCACATGTGCATTTAAGTCTGTTATACTGTGTAATAATCCTGATGGAAGATGGTGGAAGCAATGTTACTTAAAACAGGATTGGACAAAACTCAAGATAATATATTGTGACATCAATCCTGAAACAGCAAGAAACTGGACTAGATGGCTAATGAGTCTTTTTCCATTTCTAATTTGTTATTATAAATACTTTGGTGAAAAAAACAATGTGCAAGGAAAGGTTTTAATTAAATTTTTAAAATGCAGTTAATTTTCAATAAATGTTAGTGACCATTGACTTTAGAGACTTATGATCCTAAGTCACTTCTCAACATACTTATAATTTCAGCTTTATCTATATTGAATAAGTTGTGGCTACAGTGGAGGAAGGGCACGTAAAAACTTGCTATTTAGGGGGATAGAGAAGAACAAATGTTTTAAAATCAGAAATTAGTTTTATAACTTGGCTCCAACCAAGGGCGGTAGGTGTGGGACCTCTCCCCCGTACTGGCTTTTCTGTAAAGATTTGCTTCTTTTCCCTGAGCTGCAGCAACTTCAAAGGGTCTGTTGGCATTAGCACAGCTTGGGTGGAAGCAGCCAACAGTTTGTTGAATATTTGTACAGGCTTTCTAATCCCACAAGGTCCCTTTGCTGTTTTATATGCAAATATAATGAATGATTAAATGAACAGAAAAAAAACATGAAACATATTCTAAATATATTGTTCCCCAAATAGATTATTTCAGATCATTGTCAGTCCCAACTGAATACCAGTGAAGTGATTATTAGTTAATTTCTGGTTTGATAGATTATAATCACATAGCTGGAATCCAATCAGGTTGCCTGGTACAACTTGTTTTACAGTGCAAAGTATTTAAGTGCATCTGCCTGGTGTAATATCAAAATTTATAAATTTATTATAGTGGGGCACTGATTACTGTAGCCTGATTTAGGGTGTTCAAATAATATTAATTTAATTAATCAATGTTATTGTATTTTATTTTATTAATAATATTAATACTAATTTAATTATTAATATTAGTATGAGTTTTAGGCTTGCCAATCTGTCTGATCAGAAGATAAAAGTTCTTGTCACAAATCAGACTCTACGGAATTTACAAATGACCCTCGGGGGTATGACAGGATACAGCCTTAAAGACATTTTATTGAAATCAATAATAGTTAAGTAAATGGTAAAAGTTACAGTTGCATTACTGCTATTTAAAAAGATACATATGATAATATAGTATTATGTGCAACAAAGGTTTGTTAATATACTCACACCCTTCCTTGATAACCAGGTGGTAAGAGACACAGGACCAGCCTTGCAGTTCAGGTTTCTCAATTTGTGAGTGAGGGATGCGATGCTCATAAAAAGTTAATGCTGCTTAGGGTTTACTTGACTAACTTAAACTTAAAATCAAAACCTAATAAACTAAGAATAAAAACGTAGGGAAACCAAGCTTAGCCTAGTTCCCTTGAAACTTAAAGTTTAAGAAAAACAAGTACAGCCTACTAATAGTAGCAGTCATTGTAGATAGATAGAATAGATAGGGAAAGTGGAGGAAGTAAGAAAGAATGATAGAGCAGTGTACTCTAGCAAGGTGGGTCACCTCTTTTATGGGGCACGAGTGCTGGAAATCCTTCCTCCTATGCCCAAATTTCATTTCTCACCCACAAAATGTTAGGGTACACTTACTCCATAGGCTATTACAGGGATATGCAACCTATGGCCCACGTGCCGAAGGTGGCACTCGAGCTGATTTTCAGTGGCACTCTCACTGGCCAGGTCCTGGCCACCGGTCCGGGGGGCTCTGCATTTTAATTTAATTTTAAATGAAGCTTCTTAAACATTTTAAAAACCTTATTTACTTTATATACAACAATAGTTTAGTTATATATTATAGACTTATAGAAAGAGACCGTCTAAAAACGTTAAAATGTATTACTGGCACGCGAAATCTTAAATCAGAGTGAATAAATGAAGACTCAGCACTCCACCTCTGAAAGATTGCCGACCCCTGGGCTAGTATGTTTGTGCGTATTGATGACACCTATACATGCACATAAGTTTTCTTGTGGTGTACCTGTTAAGTCTGTGGGTACAACATTGAAAAACCTTGTATGCCAGTCTCCATTGGTCTAGATAAAAGTCATAGACATAGGCATGGGTACTTATCTATTTAGGTAACAAGATATAGGTCAACTTTGCTTTCTGATTAAAAGGTCTTAATATAGATATGCCAACTTTGCCTTTGCTTAATATACAGGATATGGCCTGTAGGTCTCTTGCATTACAACCAAACTTATTTTTAATATAAATTTATAAACCTATTACAATACATTAAATACTTAAACTATAAGAAAAATATATATTTTAATGCAAGCAAGCAGGTTAATCCTATAAGCTATATTACAAACTGTCATAAACAGATAGTTAAGGGTTAATGTCTCTTTTACCTGTAAAGGGTTAACAAACAGGGAACCAAAAACACCTGACCAGAGGACCAATCAGGAAACAAGATACTTTCAAATCTTGGTGGAGGGAAGCCTTTGTTTGTGTTTTTTGGGTTTTGCTTTGTTCTCTCTGTGCCCTGAAAGGGACTAGATGTGCAACCAGGTTTCTTGCCAATCTCCCTGCTACAGTCTCTTATGTATTCAGAATAGTGAGTATTAAGTAGGAAAGGCGGTTATAGTCTTTTGATTGTTTTCTGTATTTGCAAATGTGTAGTTTGCTGGAAGTATTTTAAATTGTATTTTGCTGGGGAGGAGGGGGGCTTCTCTCTAGTGTCTATAAGATGAAAGACCCTATAACTTTTACCATCTAAATTACAGAGACAACTTTTACTTTTTTTCTTTCTTTTTATTAAAAGTTTGCTTTTTAAGACCTGTTTGATTTTCTCCCCTTGTTAAGGCTCAAGGGAATTGAGTCTGTACTTACCAGGAAATTGGTGAAAGACAGGGAAAAAGAAGGGAGAGGGAAATGGTGGAATCCCTTTGTTTAGATTCACGGAGCTTGAATCTGTCTATCCCTCCAGAATAGCCCAGGGAGGGAATGCCTGGGAGGGGGGAGAGAAGAGGGGCAAAACAAACCTGATTTCTCTGTGTTGTGATTCAAAGAGTTTGAATCACTGTAATCTTCCAGGGTAACCCAGGGAGGGGAAGCCTGGGAGAGGCAACGGTGAAGGAAAGGGTTTACTTTCCTTGTGTTAAGATCCAGAGGGTCTGGGTCTTGGGGATCCCCGGGCAAGGTTTTGGGGGGACCAGAGTGTACCAGGCACTGGAATTCCTGGTTGGTGGCAGCGTATCAGAACTAAGCAGGTAATTAAGCTTAGAGGAATTCATGCTGGTATCCCAATTTTTTGGACTCTAAGGTTCAGATTGGGGATAGAATACCATGACACAAACACATTATGTTATGTATGAAGTAAGTTTTCTTTTCAATACCCTGTTTTCTTCTTAACTTCAGATTGGTATTTCTCTTGCTTGGTTTCTGCTTAAAGAAGAATTTGGAGGAAAAGTTTGAGCAAAAAATTAATCTGTCTGGAGTACAAAGAGAGTGGGGATAAAATACTTACTGAGCCTTTAATGTCTCCATTGTGGAAGCCACTAGGGGTAAAGTTGGAATTTGGCAGAGAAAGATTCCCATTGAGGATAAGTGATATGCAGTGTTCCAATGAACATTCTTTTTTCTGTATCTCAGAGTTAAAGTGGTACACCTCCTTCCAGCACAGCTCTGCCTCAGGTAGTTTGGGGCATATAGCAAATATTTTATTAACTATTGTGACAATTTGTATTTTGCACATACCTACAGGAAGGATCACCCTAAACATCAAACATAAGCTTTGGAAAGCAAAGAAATGCCAATATGTGGAGCCATAGCTTTTATGCCATTGCAGCAGGCGTTTATCCACTTGTTTCAGTGCATACTAAGAGAAATTTGCTGTTCTGATAAATGAAGCATTAAGCATCTCTAGGTAGCAGACATGTTAAATATGTGTCAGAGTAGTCCAAACATTATAATTTTATGTAATTCTTTCGGCAAAGAAAGCAATAACAAGAACAGATATACTGGATTCCAGAAATCTAGCAATAGAACTCCATAATTCTCCTCACCCTTTAGAAATAGGGGAAGATACTTAGTGCACATCAAATAAGAGACAGATAAAGTCTGATCCAAAGCCCATTTTAGTCAATGGAGGTCTCCCCAATTACTTACTGGGCTTTGGTTCAGGCCTTGAGAGAGGGAGTAGCATAGGCAAGTGACCATATGTCAAAGTAGTGCAGAGGATATAGCTACATTACATTCATTAATGGAAGATGTCTAACTACATCATTGCATTGCTTTGAACATCTCAGTCATTTTCATTCAGGATTAAATTGAGGCTAACACTCATTTCATTTATGGCTAGTTCTGTGAACCTTTACATGATGCCATTTAGCAGTGGGATGTTTCTATGGGAAATTATTTCTGTATTTGTGGGCCCTGTGAGTGCTGAGTAAATTTAGCCCCTTGGCTTGAATAGCAGAGGACTTATCTATCATAAGGCACTTATATGTCCCCCATTACTGTAATAAGCGAGTTATCATGATTTGTAATGTTTGTCCTCACAACATTCCTTTGATGTTAGGAAGTGCTATTATCCCCATTTTACAGATGGGGAACTGAGGCACAAAGGCATGAGTGACTTGCTTGTAGTCACACAAGAAGTCTGTGGCAGGACAGATAGAACCTGACTCTCCCAACTGCTAGGCTAGCACCCAAACCACTGAATCATTCTTCCTTTCTAAGGATCATCCTTTTTTTGTCTCATCCTGATGTGAAGGAGATTGATCTAGGAGTGGCTCTAGCAGAGTGATTTATTGTAAGGAAAATTAGGATTTTTTGTTGTCTTTTTACACCTTTTGAGTTGCCTTTTTTTTTAGTGTTGGCACAGCTCACCAGAGCAGTGGATGAGCATCCTGTAAGTGTGAGTATAGGAGATGCATTGCTGAGAATTAATTTGATTTTCATATCACTGCAATGTAATTCACAATGATTAATATATTTAGCAGTTGTGTGACTATGAGATAACCCTCTATAGATGTGTTCCTGCAGCTGTACATAAGTATCTGCAGGAGGAGGGGTCTATAAAGATTTATTTGCAAGGGTCCTTTTACTACTTTTTTAACAAGCAGCTTTTAGTGGCTGTTTATGACTTTGGCAGAGCTGTGGGCTGTCTCCTAGGACTACTCACATTTTAGGGAACAGGTGTCTTACACATTGCTTTATTTGTAAATTAAGGGTAAACTTCACAGTCTGTCCACTGTGTATTTTGAATCACTCCAGCTGAGGGTTGCTAGCAATAGCCAGTTGCTTTGAGAAAAGGGGGCACTTTTAATATTTCCTTAGCTGAAAGTTCTTGGGAGTCATAATCTTGGTATGTTTAGTACTTAGTTTTTACAAACAAGTCTCCTTTCCTCCTGCCTCACTTACTTTATTTCATACACGTGCTCCATGGGAGACTGACTTTCTTGTATTCAGTTGAAATAATTATCCTTTTAATTATTGCCCGTTTGTAAAGCAGAATGTCCAAAGGTTGCTAAAGCAGCTGGATGTACAGAAATAAGGGAAAGCAGAAAGCAATAATAACCCTCAAACTAATCTTAAATTCCATTCTTTCAGTTGATTAAAAAGGAGAATCAGTTATGAGCTGATTAAAACAAAAAATATAAAAATGTAAAAAATAAAAGTTGAAAAATCTGAGTTAACCCTAGTTGAGTAGAGTGCAATTTGGAGAGCAAGATATCCCTGTAAAGAGGAAATTGGAGACTCAGAGCTTTTGAGCCACAAAATTATGACAAAAAATTATTAGAACACCATACTTAAAAGTGATTTTTTTTTAAATATTGCCTCAAGTTATAAGTTTGAAGTACCTTTTTATTTCTATAGTTGGATAAATCAAACAAAAATAGATTTGACTAAATAATAAAGGGTGCTGTATCATCTGAACAGTGCTAGGAACTGGGAACAAATCAGAAAACCAAAACAAAAAAATCTCTCAGTGCTAAGGTGAAACAGTAAAGATGCAGTTTGCATAATTACCTGAGTTCAGGTGCTCGTTGAAAGCTTTTCTGATCTGTTAAAGGCTCCTCTGAGATCCCCTTTCCCTTTCTCTCTCTGATTTTCTAATAGTACCCTGGCTTTTTTTCCTTCACAATAGGTCTTGGCTCCCTTCCATTCTGCACACTCATGCCCCAATATATCTGCTCTTATAATGGTTTATACACTCGCTGTGTAAGTGGCAGGAACTTGAGGGAAAAGGCCTCTAATGTGAATGGCAAGCCTGTATTCAGGTGGAGGCTTGTAGTGTCTTCTCCCTCTTTCCATGCATCAGGAATCTCTAAGGAGTAGGACATAGTGATGGCATGCTTTCTCACCTTTGTTACCCCTTTTTTGTAGGCAGTAGCAGCAAAAGCCAGAGTGGTCTGGTGGGATTCTGCATGTCTGGCAAAATCTCTCCTGGATCATATGGTGATTCATTGCTTCCCTACAAGTGCCTATGCCAGTGAGTTTTCAGTCAAGCATAACACACATTTTAAAGTTGTTCTCTCCTGATGGAAAATCTGGTGGAAGGCAGGCAGTAGCAAGGGTGCCCCTCTGGGATATAGGTTGTTAATGTCATGTACCTGCAGGCATGACTCCATCCCTAAAACAGAAACAGACTACACATTGTCTCTCAGCTCTGTGTATACTTGTACTAGATGAGCTATGTGCTTGGGGATCTGTTTTGTGGTGACTTCCCAAGTTTTAGTGTTCCATTTGGAGGGTTTTTTTTCTTTTCATTTTCTGTTTCAGTGAAATAGAATACCTCATCCTGTGAACATGAATAACTGTTGTGTATTGGTTAATACTGTACCTGTGGTACCAAAATGCCTGTTGGAGGAAAAAAACTAGTGCCATTATAGTTATGGATAGTCATAATAGGTAATGCTAATGCCTTTGGGTATTTGGGGAGGAGGGGAAAACAAAATAGAGTTTCTTTGTCAAGAAAATTGCTCTCAGTGCACTAAAAATGGCATCAGTATTTCTGACATGCAATCTCAAGAGCATGTGCAGTGGCCACATTTGATAAGTCTGTCAATAATATATGGAGTAAAGAGTCCCACAGTAGTTGTTGACACTGTACATCATAATGACTTCAGAGACTTTATAGTCTGTTGTGTCAATAATGCACACATTTATGTGATAAAGTAGAATGGCTCCTGTGAGCCATTAGAAATAGACATGTGAATAATACAAGTTTTAAAAAGTGTCCAAATGGTGCTTACAAGGTAAACAGCTATGGCAAAAAAATAAAATAAAATAAAGAAATAAAATTAAAATGTCCGCAGACGTAGTATCAAGCCTTGCAATAGATAAGCCATTACAGTCAAATCAGCCAGTAATATACACTGACTCCTTTCACCACCCCTAATGCTAGTGGCCAAATCCAAGTATCACTGAAGTCAGTGAGAATTTGCTCATGACATCAGGGGGACCATGATTTGCCCCCAGATAACCACATGTGCCTATTAGATTTGCCATGAAGCTCAACAAAAAAGTTAATTACACGTTTTATACTTACTGCTAACACTGTCAGCCTTTATACTCCTTTTGTCTCCTCCTTTCACCAACAGATACCTGCCTGCTTTCCATGCCATGCTTTAAGCTTGGAATGTGCTTCCGAAGTCAAAACTCCCCCCTTGACTTGTTCAAATCACTCTTAATGCTTCCTTGGCCACCATGACCACACAGAATGACGTGTTACGCTTTTTAAATAAATGATAAACAAAAGTTTCACCCATTTATATGCATGTCTCCCTAAACTGAGGGTACACGTAATCCTATATCTTTAACCTGCAACTTACTTTTTCCCTTCTTCTTGCTGTATTTTTATATTCTCACCTATCTGTCAGGTCCATCATGTAAACTCTAAGGGCTAGATGCACCAAGGTACATAGCTGCCTAAGTCCAATATATAAGCACCACTGACAGTCACAAAATCAACACTCAGCTGCCATGTAACCCTGAAGGTCCCCAAACACCTACAGGTGTCAAAGTTTCCATCGGTATGAATGCAACAAGCTGCCTGAGTTCTGATGCTAACAAGTTGCTTAGAGTTTAGGCATGCCCTGAGCATGCCCACCAGATTGGGCCTTTTAGAAAGGACAGCTGGGGCAAGCAGGTTGGGTCTGGATTGGGGAAAAATGACAAGCCTGACTCTCCCACACCCCACGAGAGTGCCCTCATCACTGGGCTGTAAAGTCCCTTTTTCCCTCTGGCCCAGTGAATATTTAATTCTTCATACAAGGTGGAACATCTCCAGCAGGAGAGAGTGAGAGAGTCCTGCCCTGGAATAACCAATAGACTGGTGTTTAGGGCACTCTCCTGGGGTGTGGGAGACCGGGGTTCAAGGTCCCTGAATCAGGCAGACCAGGAATTTGCATCTGGATGTTTCACATTCTGGTGGTTAACTACAGTGGGGTGGGTGTGTCTCTGTGTTTTTATTGGTAAGGGATGAGCTGATTTAGGCACCTATTTCCAGGAGAGGGTTTGCATCTGAGAATCCCGAGCAAACAGGTTCCTCCTTCCAGCTCCCAAGTACAGATCAGTGGGCGTTAGATGTTTAAGTCCCTTTATGAATTTGGGCCCTAAGCGCACCATACCTTCCCTCTGTATTTCATTCCTTCTTAGTTTAGGTGTCTTTTTTGCTTAGCTTGCTGGCCTCTGAAGATCCCTGTCTTAGTCTCCTAACTCTCTCCTGCATTGTATGAAGAACCTGGTTTTCTAACTCGGGGCTGAGGATTCCTCTGGGTGGCAGGGCACCTAGGAGCTAGGCATTGTAATACCTGATTCTCTTTGTGGATCTAGTCCTACCTAAGCTTTTGGAGATAAGTACCATGTTTTTTTGTGACGTGTGTATATGCATAGCACAATGGGACCCTAAATCCTAACTGGGATTTCTATTCTGGACTGCAATACAAAAAATTAAGTTTTTTTTTAAATATTGAAGAATTGCTCTTTATTAGTGTTTTTGCCTAGGGACAATTGTCACCTGTGACAAAGAGTGCAGATAAATCATCCAAATCCTTCCTTTGGTTTGGTGGTAGAATTTTAACATGATGGCTTGCAAACCTCCCTTCCAGTTTATCACTGAGTAACTTTGTTTTTAATATACCTATAAATAGACGCCAGTCGTTATGATTCATCTTCAGTCCTAGCCTCAGATAGAACATGTTTATCGGACCAAAGCCAGACTTCAATCAGGTTTTCTAAATGTTCTGAAATTTTAGTAGCTTGCAGCTCATATAGGCCTTTTTTAGCCTGAACTGAAATGATATGAACATTTATTTTTTTATGGAGATCTTAATGCAGCCAACAACTGAGAGAGAGATTTAAATTTAACAGGAGTCTAACTGTTTCTTGATTTACTCAGTGGACTTCAAAACCTATAAAAGTACCTACTCACTGTACCTACCAAGGTCAGCCTGCCCTGGACTGAAATGAACAGGATTCTACCAGTGAGCAGCTTTCAAGTTCAATGCGTTTCTATGGCTTAAGTGTTGCAAGGCTTAGTTGTTGAAAAAAACAAAAACATTCTGAAACTGTTCAGGAGGTAAATCCCAACTGTGCCACTTTTCCATTACTGCTTAGTACAACACGCTGTTTAACTCTGCCTTCAAATGTTCTCTTGAGCCTCAAATCAGCATCAAACGGAAAAGCAGCATGGTCAGGACAGCATTCTATATCTCTCACAGGTTCAAGACACCTCTTTTTTCCAGCTTACTCTCCAAACAGTTGTCTCTCTAAATTGGTATCACATAGGTGACATGACTTAGGAGAGTACATCTCTCATAGTATTAAATTGCCTATTTCCCTAAAAACAAAAATAAAATACAAATAACTGGATAAAACACAAATTTTTCTGGCATTTAATGGAGCCTACATAGAGAGAGTTGTGAAAATAAGTACTTGTACAATCATTATCAACCAGGGCTCTTCCTTTACTTACCACTGACACTTCTGGAAGTGATGGGTTTCCTTAGGAACCTGCTGTTTCTTGAGGTGCTATGTGTACTTTATGGAAACAAAAGGCTAGAATCAGCCTACCTGAGAGTGGTTTGGTTCAAGACTGATGAACAATGCCCCAGGATACAGGTTCAGAAGGAGTGAGGATAATTTCTGGAACCCTGCTCATTACTGTAATTACTCGTGCTGGACTTGAAGCTCATGATCTTCCTTCAGACTAATAAAAAGCTACAGATAGTTTCCTGGTCTGTGTTACAGAGAGCCTACATCACTAGCTATTATGACGGCCTCTGATATCATAGTGGGGACCTGGCTGTCTCTTCAGTTTCATCTCAAATCCATTTGTTACTCGCATTTCACTAGCTCATATCAGGCGAAAATATAAATGGGCCCTACACTCTAAAGCTTTCCAACACTGTTAGCTCTTTGTAGGAGAAATACATTTGTAATTGGTCCCTCATGCACTACAGGTATGGCAGGAATCAGCTGGTACTTAGGGGATGAGGTTCAAAAGGTGACTCTCTCTTTGTTAAAGGGATTTGCAAACAAAGTAGTATTAGAAGCTGTCATGGTACAATTCCCCACTCTGAACCTTAGTGTCCAAAAGATGGGGTACCAGCATGAATTCCTCTAAGCTCAATTACCAGCTTAGAACCTGTAGCGCTGCCACCAACCAGGAATTCCAGTGCCTGGTACACTCTGGTCCCCCCAAAACCTTGCCCGGGGACCCCCAAGACCCAGACCCCATGGATCTTAACACAAGGAAAGTAAACCCTTTCCCTCACTGTTGCCTCTCCCAGGCTTCCCCTCCCTGGGTTACCCTGGAAGATCACTGTGTGATTCAAACACCTTGAATCACAAAACAGAGAGGACAATTCACCTTCCTCCCTCCTTCTCTTTCCCCCTCCCAGACTCTTCCTGAGAGAAAATAATCCTGGCACAGAGAGAAATCAGCCTCTCTCTCCCCCTTCCCTCCTTTCTCCCCACCAATTCCCTGGTGAATCCAGACCCAGTCCCCTGGGGTCTCGCCAGAATAAAAAAACAATTAGGTTCTTAAACAAGAAAAGCTTTTAATTAAAGAAAGGAAAAACAGTAAAAATTATCTTTGTAAATTTAAGATGGAATATGTTACAGGGTCTTTCAGCTATAGACACTGGGAACTCCCTCCCAGCCTAAGTATACAAGTACCAATTAAAATCTTTTCAGCAAAATACCAATCTGAACTCCTTTCAGCCAAATACACATTTGAACTTCTTCCAGCCAAATACACATTTGCAAAATAAGAAAACAACCATAAGCCTAACTCGCTTTATCTACCTAGTACTCACTAGTCTGAACTTATAAGAGCCTGTATCAGAGAGATTGGAGAGAAACCTGGTTGCACGTCTGGTCCCTCTGAGCCCCCAGACTGAACAACAACCAAAACTAACAGCACAGCACAAAAACTTCCCTCCCTCAAGATTTGAAAGTATCCTGTCTCCTGATTGGTCCTCTGGTCAGGTGACAGTCAGGCTTACTGAACTTGTTAACCCTTTATAGTCAAAGAGATATAAAGTACTTCTGTGCTATTAACTTTTCTTATCTGTTTATGACAGAAGCAGAATAGGTCCACTAAGTAAAGGGATGAAATTGAGACTCAAATCACTTGAAATTCCGAACTCCTTTAGGCTGTCCTTTAAAAAGAAAAAATAAGAAAAAGAAATTGTGGACAATTTGGAAATAATGACTTTGTGTTGCTAAAAAAGTAAGTAAGGCATACTTGAAGGGACTGTAGCATATACAGGGCTGATTGATGTGTTTGAATGATATGCATTTACAGAGTTAAGGGAATTAGCTGTGCTCTGACCATTATTTCTGAAGTCACAGTAAATTAGGCACAAATTGAGGGGTGGAAACACTTACAATGCTTTCCAGTAGAAAAAGTGTTGTGATGCTGTGTATAAGAAAAATGACCATTTAAATCATGGTTACCACCACTGTTATACAATTGTGACACAGCCTGCATTGCACAAAGTATCTTTCTTGCAAGATGTCAATGGGAAAGTTACAATTATTCTGTGTATATGCATGTATCATCCTTGTATCTGAAATTATGAATATTGGCTATGTATTTGTATCTTAAACATGTGTTGTGCTCCTGGGTGACATTCTCCAGATAGATTTACATCAGGCCTAATTACTATGTGTTGATGTTCCACTCAGCTCACAATGGGCCATTGAAGAAATTCATCCGGCCCAGTAAACCTTTCTTGTGGATGCCTCAGAAAGACTATGTGCAATGGCTGCCCTGTTGGTCAGCAAAGCATGTAAGGACATGTGATCCTGGACTCCATCTTGGACCTGTAACTTTCCATGTACCTGGGCTGTGGGCTTGGTTTGGACAGTAAATTTCCATGCACAGGTCAGAGGATATAAAAGACACCTGACATACCTCCAATTCTCTAGACTGTGGATTTACAACTAAAAGGAGTATTTTGAACTATGGACTGAGGACCTTCCAACCTTTTGGAAGTTGCCAGAGAGACTTTTGTAGCCAGTAGCCTATTCCATCACTGATACAAACCTGATATAAGGACTTTGCCATCATTTGTATGTATGTGATCTATCAACCATTCATAACTCTCTTATTTTCTTTTATTAATATATCTTTAATTAGTTTACTAAGGATTGGCGGACAGCATAGTGTTTGGCTAAGATCTGGGATACATATTGACCAGGGGGTAAGCGTTTGATCCTTTGGGATTAATAAGAACCTCACATATGGTGAAATGTGTTTTCCATATGCCCCCACTATATTAGACCAGTTTTTCTGGATGGGAGCCAAGGTCTGGAATGCATAAAGGGGACTGTTTGGCTTCTGGTTAACTAGTGTGGTACCGCAGAAGTTCTTTTATTATTGGCTTGGTGAATCTTATTATTGAATAAACCACCAGTTTTGAGGATCATCTGCCCTGTCCCTTGCAGTCTGCCCTGAGCGTGGCATTCTCAGTGTGGTCCATCTGAGGCATGTGGTCAAAAGTGTGACTTTAGCAACTGACATCCTATAAATCTAGATGGCTTTCCTTGTAAAATAATGGTACAAATATTATTTAAAATATGTTTCTGAGCATCTAGAGAAGAACAGAACCCTCTGCAATAAGATCATGGGTTTATAAAGAACAAGCAATACCAGACGAACTGCTCCCCTTACTCATTTGAAGTAGCACACTACCATGTGAATAATCCCATTGATTCCAGTGGGACTGTTTGAAAATTAAGGTGCTACTCTGCATGATATTAAGATCTGTCAGAGTGCAGAATATTCTCCTAAGGAAAGGGGCAAAGGCCCAATACTTGAGACTTTGTAAAGTAGACTGAGCAAAGTACTAGGAAATGCACTATATAGAAAAATCTCTTCACTTTCTCCCATCTTGGATTCAGTTATTTCCATGGCTTTCTGGTGAGTTCAGGAAAGGAACTGGAAAAGAAGAACCATATCTTAGTAGTAATGAATGTTAAAATTGAAGTACTGAAGTAGACCAATTGCATTCTAATATGCTGACACTCGTAGTGGTCTCTGTTGGATGCTTCAAAGGAAGATGAAACAAGACCACATCTGTAATACATCTGTCCATTTCTTCAGTATGATATCCCATGCTTGACCAGAGAGTAAGCCTCTGTAACTTTTCTCATTTGTTTAACTACAGATTCTGTTATTGGGGCAAATACTGAAATCACTATTCAGTTTTTACTCTGGCAAAGCTCTCACTGACTTCAAATGATGATTTACTTGACTATGGACTGAATAAGGACCTGTTCACAAAGATTGTTTAGATACAGATAGAGTTGCCTGGTGGGATTTTCAGAAACACCTAAGCAGTAGAGCTGAGCAAATAACTGATTCCTCCATTAGGTATCTGAACCAAAACATAAAAAAAGATTAAATGGTTTGATTCAAATTGAAAACTTATTTTCCTGGCTTTCTTGCCAAAAAGAAGAAAACAGAAAAATTGTGCAGGTTGATTTGAATCAACATTGCTGAAACAAAATATCAATTTGAAATGACATTTTGAAACATCTCTTTTGGAAAATATTGAAAGGAAAATAAATGGCAACTGTAAAAAAAAATCATATTTTATTCGGCCAAAACTATTTGCTAAATTTGACCTAACTTTGCAAATAGTTTTGATTGCTCCGAAACTGTACTTTTTTGTGTGGATTTAATATTTGCCAATAAATTGTTTTCCAGCTCTATTAAGCAGGTTAGGCACTTAGCTGTGTAGTGGGATTTCAAAAAAACAACAACAAAAGTTTGTTGGTTTTGTTTGTTTGTTTGTTTTTAATCTGCCTCTTCAGGTGCTTAACTACATTTGAATATCTGGTCCTTTAGGATTTAGTCTACTAACTGTTTATCTAATCCTTTTTACTATAAAGGATATAAAAATGATGTATATATTGTCATCTTAGTATTTTCTGTATTTTATGTCACCTTCCAAATATAACTTTACACCTTACTCAGCAGTGTAGAAAATATACTACAAGCCCATCTGTTGTGCTAGCCCCTTTGCCTCATTCAATTATATACATTACATATACATATATATTTTTAACTACAGTAAAACCTCATTAATTCTCACTTTGCTATTTTACAAACATGACAATTTTCACAAAGCTCAGCAGCCTTGCCCCATTTCTCTTGAAAATAAAATAAGATATAATAGGAGAGTGCTTCAGTGGGTTCTCATAATTGCTAAGGCATCAGAGAAATGTTGTGGTCTGTTATGCAAGAGGTCACATTAAATGGCCACATTCCGGCCTTAAAACCTCGGAGTCTACAACTTTTACAAAATGTATTGTTGTTTGCTTGCACATTAGTGTTTGAAATATAATTAAACCAAGCTACAGTTGTCAAAAACGATCAAAATGCACTTTCAGTACAATAGCCTTGTTTTGGTTTTCTACTATGTTAGCTTGCTTATTCGCAAAATTCAGCAGTCTGCAATGGGTATTCTAGTCACTAGTTTGAATTGGGAAGATTCCACAGTATTTTCATCGAACCCACTGCTACTTTCAGATTGTTTGCTTATTTTTATTTATTCAAGATGCTTTTATTTTCATTTTGTAAGACACAAAAGAGGTGCACCTGTGTGTGGACAGCTGTTTGTACTTTTGCAAATACAATTGTAATGTTTTCACACTGGCATTTTCTGCTGTGTCCATTGCTGTTAATGATTTTTGTGATGAGATAAGTCAACTGCCATTGCAAAGAGGTTTTTTTAATAAATTAGGATAAAATTAGTGTGTGGGTTGTCCACAAGACATGTATGGAAGCTGCTATGACAGCGGTTTGATCAAAATAATGAAGAATCTTAACACATTTATAAACTAGCATTAGAGAAATAGGAAACTTAAATTTTAGAATGCTAGTTCCACTGAGAGAAGAATGTTCCCAACTCATGTTGTTGTGTAGCTAACACAACCTGTTAGGCACTCCTAACACTTTTTCATCCTTGATGAAACTTTGATTCTCCTGTGATGCTTTCTGGGGGATCCCTGGGGCTTTGAGGCCAGGGCCGGCTCTAGGCACCAGCATTCCAAGCAGGTGCTTGGGGCGGCAATCTGCAAGGGGCGGCAGTCCCTGTGTTTTTTTAACTCAAGCAGCACGTCGAATTGCTGCAGAGGACGGCGGGGGCAGTCCGTGTGCCATTAGGGCGGCAGGCGCATTTCCACGGTGGCGGCAATTCAGCAGCAGCTTCTATGTTCAGCTGCCCGCAGCGGCGCAGCTTCTGTCTTCTGGCTGTGAGCAGAACTTCAATAGGAATTTCACACATCCGTTTGAAGACAGATATTCATTCCTGAAGCAACTGGAATGTTGTTGTTGCAGCAGGGATAAATTTGGCCCTTTGTGTGCAGATAGAAGAGGTACAAAATTATTGAGAATGTTGCAACTGGGGAAAAAAATCATTAGTTTTAGTTTGAGGAATGAGCAAAATAATTCAACTGAGATTTTATCCTAAGCTTCAAACTGGTGGTGGTAAGAAATCAAAGTACTGGTGTAGCTATTCATCTGTGGTATTCTATCCTATCACTGATAAGAGCTGGTATTTCTTTACTTTGGTGTCTCCTGATTATGTGAGATCTTGAGAGACAAAGAGCTAATTTTTTTCATGGTGTAACGCCACTGAAATCAGTGTTCCATAGGGTCCAAAATATTTAAACCAAAGAGAAACTATCACACTTCAGCTACCAATATGAGATTGGCACAGGGTAGCTGATCCCTGTGCCTAGACTATGTCCAGTGCCACTGTCTGAGCCCAGTTGATCCAATTAGGAGGCAGAGCTACACCTGGCGCCATAAAGGCCTTTCAGAGGGAAGGAAGGGGAGTAGTTATTAGGACAGGCAGTGCCTGAGGAGAGGAACCACAGAGGAATGGAGCTTATTCTCATTGTGGATCCCTGGAACATGGGACCAGGTGTTCAGGGTGGTAGCCTCTGAGGCCAGGGTTCCTTTTGACAGGGATCCTGTCACTGTATATTTTGGGTCTTCATCTTAAGAAAGTTGTGACATTTTTTAGAGATAAAAGTTGTAACAATTGGTTCTTTTCCGTATCTATTTTGAATATCTGTCCAGTTCTTAAATAGTGATTTGTCACATATCATGGTTTAAATGAAAAACAGAAAACCTAATTTTCTATATTAAAGTGAGGCTAAAGATACCCACTTCCTGAAGAAATGAATGCTAATTTATGATCTATATTCTTTTAAACTGAATCATATTCTATCTATAGGTTAGTCTCTTCCACTAACTCTAAAGGGCCTTCTCATTTTTCAAAACCCTTAAGGGTATATAGATGGCTGTCACATTTCTCAGATAACTTAATTGTTATTCACTATTAGATTATTATGGCACTAACTTAATTTCCTATTGGGATTTAGGCTCCTAGGTCCCTTAGGCACTTTTGAAAATGTTACCTGATATAAATGACTAGATAGTCAGATCATTTATCTTCTCTTGTAAGCAGACATCAGAAATCAATATCCAGGTTCCATAAACAAAGGATAGCCACTGTATCAAGGGAGGCTAGGTGTTGTAAACCAGGGCTGCCCAGAGGATTCGGGGGGCCTGGGGCAAAGCAATTTCAGGGGCCCCTTCCATAAAAAAAGTTGCAATACTATAGAATACTATATTCTCGTGAGGACCCCTGTGAGGCTGGGGCCCTGGGGAAAATTACCCCACTTGCCCTCCCCTCTGGGCAGCCCTGTTGTAAACTGCCCTGTAGATGACTAATTGAGGCCCTCTTCTGCCATGAGCTGATAGTTGTGTCAGTAATACGTGTTTCCTGAAGCAAGATGATGTGTGTTTCATGTTCTGCGACCAGCTGGAGGAGGATATACTTTTTGGCTGCTGAGATTTCCTTGATATTGAAGTGCAGCACCATGAGAGCTGACCCCAGCACTAGGGTTTGTGATGCTGACTCTGAAAGGGACCCCATTGCTGGACTCCTTTGGGCAATATTTATCTTTCGCTTTTTATTATCAGAACTTGAACTAGTGCTCCATGTTGCGTTTTGTCTAATTTCACTCCTTTTGTTTCTAGGAATGGGGTGGGGTGGGGTGGGAGAGTGACATATGAAGACAGTAGACTTTCTCCCCTCACTGACTGAGGAAAAGAGACTTAATGGGTATTGTCTAAGTGCCATAATTTTTTGGACTTTGTCTTTAATTTTCAACAAGTTTTCAACACCTCTTGGTTTCAGGCAGGATCCAGGGACTTAAAGCTGAGTTTAGCCATCCCTAGGGCAAACCTTTAAAATGGCCCTTGTTACACACAGTTTCAAAGTCCCCCTCTTTCTCCATCTTCTCCCAAAAGTTCATTGTGACCCTAGCCACTTTCACCCCTTTATCCCTTAATAGCTCCTCACAGCCCCTCTCTCTCTAAGGTGGTCAGGTAGGCTCACAGCCCCTCTCTCTCTAAGGTGGTCAGGTAGGCTCAGGCAGTCTGTGTAATATCTTTTGGGAAGCCCTTTATACTTTCCTAAACTGTTTTGCAAGATACTTTATGTATCCTTGATACCACAGCCCATCATATGGACATCTTACAGGTGGTTGCATACCAGCACTGTTTTTAGTTGTGCAGAGATACCTCTTCTGGCATGGCTACTAATTTTATCATTTCACCCTGTTGTTTTAACACCCTCCAGTTATGGATAATACACAATTCAGAGAGGTTAATTGGATAGTTTTAATCCCCTGCTTTGTTCACTTCCTTCTATGTAGCACTGACATGCAGTGCTTTGCTGGCAGCATATTAAATATTATTCCACATATGTATTGTGACACATGATTTTTAATTGAAAACCAGTGTGCACCTCTAAGGCCTGTTTAAGCATGCTGATATATTAGAATGGGAAAAATGAATAGACAGTTATGTACTGTGAGGTTTCTAAGGAAGATATGAAAAGGAGCTTTGAAGCAGATACCAATTCTGAAGCCATGAATGGAAAGTAGTGAGCAGTATTAACTGTCCCATGCTATTGCTTAGCTGAGCTAAAATAAACTGTCATATTATGCGACCTATAAAGTGGCACTAGGCATTTTATTAATAGCTAACTGTCAACTTGAGTTCTAAACAGTTATTAAAGATTATTTAGAATGCTGCTCATTTTATTTTACAGCACAGGTGGAATGGCCTTAATGTCCACAGACATAAAAGAAAGTAATGAGATAATTTTTAAGATGATGATCTAAGTGCAACAGAAAGTATGATAAATATAAAACAAACTTGTGCACTCTTCCTTGCCAATAGCCTTTTTATATTCCAACACCTCTGCCATTATTTTTAGAGCTCCTTACCAGAATAAATTAGAAAGCAGAAACATTAAAAGAGTAATTTCACTATGCAAAAATGCATCTTTAGAGTCCCATTAGGGGCAGTATCTGAGTATGATCTTTGCTTTCATAATCCATTTAGTGGTTTGATGAATGTTCGGGTTGTAAGGATGCTAAACAGGAATGAAACACTTTTGATTATGAGCATCATTGATCTTGATGAAACACTGGAGATACAACTTGTTTTTAGCAATGCAGCTCATGTTTTCTGTAGAACTTGTTTTAGATTTCCTTGTATTGATGACTACTTTGTTTTCCGTGTGCTTGGTTTGATCTACACTCTGCAGTTAATATCTCTGTGGTATCTGGGTTGTTTTTTTGGATCACTGGATAATGAAATCAATGCATGAATATCCAAAGCAAGCCAGGCACTTGGCTATCTGCGTGTCAAAGTTTTAAACCACCACAACATCCAGATGTCAACAAAACTGCTTGTGTCCAGAGCTGCTGTTCTTTCATCTCTTTTGTACGGGTGTAAAACGTGGACACTATATAGGCGACATATCAAGCAGCTCGAAGCATTCCACATGCGTTGCCTCCGCAACATCATGAAGATCTGCTGGCAAGACAAAGTGCCCAATCTTGAGGTCCTCGAGAGAGCCCAGATGACAAGCATCGAAATGATGATCATGAAGTCACAGCTACGTTGGACCGGTCATGTCAGCCGCATGGATGCCAACAGAATCCCCCGCCAGCTTCTCTGTGGTGAGCTCTCAAAGGGCATCCAGCATCTGGTCATCCACGAAAACGTTACAAGGACACCATCAAAGCCAATCTGCAGTATAGCAGTATCAAACCCAGGGACCTTGAGGACCCCGCCAGCGACAGAACACAGTGGCATGCAACAGTCAGAAATACCTGCATCGCCTTTGAGGAAGACCGCTGCTGGCATCTACAAGAGGCACGCAAACGATGTCACAGAGCACCAGCAGCGCACAACCCACTGACTGCGAACTTCCCATGCACCATCTGCAGCCAAATGTGCACCTCTAGAATTGACTTGTATAGCCATCAGAGGGCACATCACGAGACCAACAATAGATGATTTGCTCAGATTTGTCATCATCGGATCGATGGACTACCAAGAAGGTATCTGGGTTGTTTTTTTTCCCCCTCCAAACCATTTTATTTATAAATTTAAAAAATATATATATATATGAGAAAAGAGAAATAGCTTTAGTGCCTATGAGAGGTCAGTAGCACTTGATGTCTGTTTAATCTTCACTCTCACTGGCTAATGCAGCCTGAAAGGAATACATGAGTATGTGGTATGCATAATATTTGGAACAAGCAGTCTTTATTTTAATTGTCAATTCATTTAAAATTTCTCAGTAATAACCACAGCACAGGATCAAGGAAAACGAATATCCCACAGGCTGTCCATTTATGATCTGCGTGAATTTGAGATCACCAATTTAACAATGTTTAGCTTCAGGTTATGCAAAGGATTATGAACTTATAAACCTTTGTTCACTGTAGTGTAATAATAAATATTAATTTTAAGAGGCTACTTTGGACTAACGGAGCAGTGAGGACATGCAAAGAAATTGGTTCAAGGTTTCTTTGGCCCTCTGTTCTCTTAAAATGACCCATCTATAAATTAGCTGGAATTAATAGTGCAGTTGATTCCATACCTACGTCCCATCCAATAGACTATAATTTTTATTAGGTTTCACTAGGATACTTTTTTGACACATCAAATTTGGTATTCTAAGATTGGTTTTAGCAACTTCTGTGGGTTTTGTTTTGGTTTTTGCTTTGGTTTGCAGTGGTTTTCGGTGGCATTTCAGTGGCGACGCCTCTCGATGACCACTGATATAGGGGGACCACTGATATAGTCCCTTCTAATTTAATTTACTACTATGTTAATATTTCCCCTCAAGCAATGGTGAATTAGAACCCTTTTATGTAACTCAGCATAGACTCTTATAGTCAGCCTGTTGTACAGCTGCTATGAAAACAGTTGCTTAACCAAACGACTTTATGCCCGGAGGTACAATGTGTTATGAATTGTGTTTCATTACCAGTATAAACAATTTCTGCTGCTGGAACATCTGCTTCTTACTCTGAAAGGCGTAGAAAACCTTACTATATAGTAATTGGATAATAAAGCTATTGAATTTGAGATAACTGTTTGTGGTAAAAGCTTTTTCTTTTTTTTCTTTTTTTTTCTTTTTTTGCTAAAGGCCAAATTGTTGTCTCAGATCCCTGACTCAGGTTACTGTTAAATTAAATCAGTTGTTTACCAACTGTATTCAGACTTTCATTAATTGTTGCTGCTTTGATAGCTGTCAGTTTCTGTAGGTCACAAAATTATTAGTTTGCTATTGAAGAGAAAAGCTAATCAAAATACTATTCATTATATATAATGGCCCAACCCTGCAAACTTGCACCTTTACACACTGAGCAGTTCCATTTAAGTTCATATTTATAATGCCTTTAGCTGTAGTGAATCTTGCAAAAACCTTTCATTTTTTTTTTAAAAAATGTATTTATTATTTCCAGGAATTCACCAAATACTCTCAGTGAATGTCAGAACAAGGATGTGTCTGAGAACTGTTTGCTTTCGTGGTGTACTGCTGGCCACCTACGCCAGAAGATATTATTTAATCTCCTTCTTTGGGTGACTGACGGATTTTGAACAGGAGAGTAATGAATAAATAATGTCTAGTATCAAGTGTTTGTGTTTAAAATTATTCAACTCTTGAGATTCATCAACACTTTCACTCAGTGATCCTGAGTGATTTTCCAGATACTTCGGACTAAAGAGTTACATGACTCCTATAACCATAACAACCCAAACTTAACACCTTGGTTTAACTATTTGATCAGCTCTCCCAAAAAGCACTGTTTTTAATGGACTGTATTAAACAAATTTAAGCCCGGATCCAGCAAATGGACATTTGCGGATGCCTTTGGGTTGGTGCTTGAAGGGCTCCCAGGAAGAGAACATATAACAGAGAGGAAACTGAGGTTGTGGAGGGCAAAGAATTCTTTTGTAAAAAGAAGTGAGCTCTGCTAGAAAAGGACTTTTCTTTTAATCTACAGTAAAAATTGATCTTGCCTTATTTAACTGGAACACTGAATTGCTATTAATATTTTCTCGATGGTGTACTATTGGTATATAACGGGTCCTTCTGTTTTGATCAGACTTCTCCCTACCTGCCCTCATAACTCCTTCTCTTGATGATGGTGATTCATTGACATAGCCACATATTATTCTCCATTGTATCTGCCAGGGTTGACAATTATATGAGTAATAAGTGCTAGTTCAGTAATGTTTAGTCACTCACCTCCTCCATCACTATTTTTCTTCATGGGGACAAGAGTTTTGGAAAGCGCCTCTGTCCTCACCTGGAGTTTTGAGATATGAAAATTCATTTAGATTAGTTACCATTCCTCACCCAGATTAATATGGGGAACTGAACTGAAGTTCTCAGCAGCAGCTGGCATAAATTGCTTGCCCACTCAGTCTTCTCTGCTTGACTGACTGTTCTTGAATCCAGTTTATCTTGGTTCCATGAGAGCAAGCAGACTAATATAACAGGGTTACAGTTACAGTTAAATTTCAATGTCAGCGTTCAAATAGTGTTTGTAAATTCATCATTTTCTGCAATTATAAAAAAACCATGCTATTGGAATTGTTTGTTTTTTATATTGCTTCTCAGCTCCCAGGAGTCAGAAGGTTCCAAGGATCTTCCCAATTCTCTTTTTTATACTTTAACTTTCTGTGCTCTCAAAAATCTCATATCTTGGTGACCTGTCTTGTTGTGGAGGAAGGCTGAACGTAGCTTCCCAGAAACTATGGAAGATAATCCTTATGTTAGCCAGAGGGTCACTAGGGAACAATATGACATGTTCCTTCCTCTCAAGAACTACATATATCCCAGACCAGGAGCTCAGGACCTAACCAGGAATCTGAGCTCTGTTTTTCCACATGGCAGTGTTGTAGTGCATTTCATCTTACACATACTGAAAGTGAAATAACCCATATGCCCCAGCCACCCCAGCTGTACTGCATCACTTTGTCTTAAACATTATCTACATTTGTTTTCCACACACATTATACTCTCATACTACTTTGTCTCTGGGCTGGTCTACACTTGGGGGCGGGGGGATTGATCTAAGATACGCAACTTCAGCTACGTGAATAGCGTAGCTGAAGTCGAAGTATCTTAGATCGAGTTACCTACAGTCCTCACAACGCGGGATCGACGTCCGCGGCTCCCCCTGTCGACTCCGCTACCGCCGTTAACATTGGTGGAGTTCCAGAGTTGACAGGAGCGCGTTCGGGGATCCATATATCGTGTCTAGATGAGAAGCGATATATGGATCCCCGAGAAATCGACTGCTACCCGCCAATATGGCTGGTAGTGAAGACTTTCCCTCTGTCTCTCTCTTGCACACAGGCACATTGATAAACACTTATTACTCCATAAAACTGTTCCTCTTCATAAAGGCTACTTTTGTTGCCAATTGATAGAAGAAAATACATTCTTGCTAAGCAGAAATGGATCAGCAATACATTTAAGTGACAATTCTTACTGTTGAAGTCCCAAGTATAAATTCAATAGATATTTTTGCCTATGATAAATGGAGATACAATAGTGGAAATACCCGGGTGTGCGGGTAAAGGGAATGAACTCACAAATCAAACTTGTTCACCTGGCTCTAGCAGCAGCCACAGTCCTGTCCTGTACAGGTTAGTGTCTTTTAAGGGGAAGGAACAAATTTTGTTAGGCTAAGTGCTGAACTCATATGCATTAGAAATGTGCAAGTTACCCAAATTCTGCGTGACATGAGCCAGTGCTTGTTGATCTCTAAGTTGGAGACAAACTCATTTCATGTAGACCTATGTTTCAGCTTGACATGAGATTCCAGAAAGAAAAGTGCTTTAGCCACTAACTTACAGCAGCCAAATGCTTAGGCAGAGAGAGAATTAAAAATGAAAAAAGACTTGTTTCCCTATGGCTCAGGACCTGAGCAAGAGCGTATAAACATTGCTCAGAAAACTGCATTATTTATTTTATATTTTGTTGCTTTTTTTTCTTAAGTGCAATAATAAACCCATAGGCAGCATTGTCTTATAGCAGGTATCTGTAGCAGTAAAGACATTCACGATTGAATTGAATAGTTGTCAGGATTTTGATTTGTTGGCTGAATGATGTGCCAGATGTTAAGTCATAGGTTGTTTTACTGACTTTCCCAGCTGGGGAATAAATCAGCTGGGTTTTTATAGCATTGCCAATTATTGGACTTGAGTGGCTTTCAGCTGTAGAAAATAGTGAGCAGATTGTAGAAGGATTAAATGGACCTAAAACATTTTGATTTGACTGTTTGTAATACAGTACCATGGGGATCACACCAGTCCGTTTTACAGTACAAATAATACTGTTATTTTACATTAGAAACAGTTGTGTTGGAGTGTGGTAATTGGACCACACATATATTATTCCGCTAAAAAGTTCTATCAATACATATGCAACTTCTATACATAGACATCTGTATGTGTGTGTTTAAAATACTATTCCATTGTAAATTTTGTGTAAGATTAAGTAACCACCTTACTTTAAATGCAGATATTGAAAACACATTGATAGAAAACACATTCTGTCAGGAAATGAACTATTTCAAAATACTTGTCTCTTATTACATGTTCAGAGCTTTTTGCAATTGTGATAGCGGTTGGTTGATTTTAGCGAGTGCCTGAAATGGTTGCATATTTGAAAGATGAATCAAGCCAGCAATATGAATATATGAATTTTCATTTTGTCAGGTCTGTGGAAATATGGCTGCTATACCACATTGATTTTATTTCAGGGCTTCTCAGTTTTTCAGTATTGAATGCAGTCCCCTGGAAGTGTACTCTATGATCTGCTTTTGTTAGCAAGAGCTTGTGTCATCTTTGACGTGCAATTTATCAGTGGCTTTATAGAAAATTGATTAAAAATTGAAGTCACATTTCGATTGCCAGTATTCATGATCTCTTAAACAGAACTTTATTTTTTGTAAAATTATACACAAAGTGTGGAAAAACTAATTACTAAGGTAATTTTCACTCCTTTCCAAGCCAGTAGCCAATGCAGCTACTGGGGAAGGGTATGTGTTCTGCATTCTTCAAAGAATCTGAAAGACACAAGTTTGCATGGCTTTGTTGCCTTTTAAGAAGTTAAAAGCTGTGTTTCCAGAAAACTAATTGCATATTTGTTCAGGAAATACTTGTGACAATTTTAAACTTGACCTATGCTGAAATGCAGTAGTGATTTATTTCAGTAGAGGCATCACACAGGGTGGTCAATATTATAATTAACATGTACAAATAGATATTACAGTTTGCCCCATATATTTAGAATAAGAAATAATTGACCTGTGCCACTTACCAAATGATGACAGTTCAATGACAGCTATGGTATTTACAACTTTGGCCTTCCCTTACTCTGCTAGGTGCTTGAGGAAGTCACCTCTCTCTGCACTGGTCACATCCATTGCTCATTTCCAGCTCAGCTTTCTTTTTGGCCCACTACATCACCCTTCATGTAGTAAAGTACCTCTTCCCTCCTGGTCTATTCTCCTGCCTCCTTTCTCAGCTTGCTGAACCACTCTGTCCATCTGAACCTATGCCTCTTAATTTTTCTCTCTTGTTTTTGTCTTGTGATTGATTTAATGATTTGGGGACTCTGCAGTTTTCTATAATCAAACTGAGAGGAAGAACCAAAGAAATTGAGAGATCCATCCAACCTGTCGAGCCGTGGGGGCTCAAAATCTGAGATTTAGGTATAATGTCATAAGTTATGAAAGGACTTTAATAAAAATGTTTAATTACATTTGTAAAATTGTACCTTATTTATTTCTGAAACACAGCTACTTATAAAAAGAACAGGAGTACTTGTGGCACCTTAGAGACTAATAAATTTATTTCAGCATAAGCTTTCGTGGGCTACAGCTCACTTCTTCGGATGCATAGAATGGAACACACAGACAGGAGATATTTATACATACAGAGAATATGAAAAGGTGGAAGTACGCATACCAACTGGAAGAGTCCAATCAATTGAGATGAGCTATCATCAGCAGGAGAAAAAAAACCTTTGAAGTGATGATAGATGACCCATAGAAGGTGTGAGGAGAACTTAACATAGAGAAATAGATCCAATTAGTGTAGTGACCCAACCATTCCCAGTCTCTGTTTAAACCTAAGTTAATTGTATCTAATTTGCATATTAATTTGAGTTCAGCTACTGATGTGTTCTAAAGCATTTTTTAACTTAAGATCTTCAAAGGTCCTCCCTGCAAAAATCCTAATAATAGGGCCTGATCTTTGGGTCTAGCTAAGTTGACCTCATTTGAGGAACTGAGGTAAGGAACAGCAGTCCTTGAGAGCCACTCCGGCCCCGCACCCTCAGTGCACGCACATTTTAGAACGTGCCTCAGGGTTGCCCTAGCCTGTTCTGGAAGGTAATGGCTCCCAAAGGATCATAACAGACAAACACTCTGCAGTTACTGGCAAGCACTCTATTCTGCATGGTTTGGAAGAGATGGAAGAGCTGACATAGCTTCGGATCTCTGTTGGCTCAGTTAAAGTAGCTCTTCTGAACTTCTTCATAGTGCAAAGGAGCCGAATAGTAGGGGCAAAGATCAGACCCACTGTGTGTGTGTGTGTGTGTGTGATTATTATAAAGTTGTCATATATAGTGATTTGAAAAAGGCAATGTGTGATCAGACTCAAAATAAAAATTTAGAGTAGAATATATAATATCTGGGGGAAAAGATATTTGTAGTATCTGAATCTATGCCTTTCCTCTTCACTATTGTGATGGCTCTGATGGTATAATACTGGATGAAAATAAAGAATTCATGGAAATATGATGAAACTGAAGATATTAATTGCAGCTAATCATATAGTTCACTTTTGAGAATACTTCTTTAGATGTCAATATTTTATTTATTCTTTGTAATCTCAAAAGTATTCTTGACAGTGTACTTTGTAATATAAAAACAAATGTCAGGAAGAAATGATACATTTCAGTTGCCATTTAACTGTTTGCTTGGTGGGTTCTGTAGCATCACCAGGTGATCACACATTTTTTGTCCATCAGTCACATCTGGTAATTTATGTCAAGCTGATCTGTTAAATATTTAAAAACTTATTCCTATATTTTATTTTTTGTTTTTTATGACTGAAATCATGTAAATGATTTTTCACTGTAGAGCATGTATGTGTGCGTATCTAACTATAGGTATAGATATTTTGCTGCAGTGTAGAAATGTTTCAGTGTGTGTGGGGGAAGTAATATTAAGTTGGAGTTATGTCATACTCATGTTGTTTCTGTCACAAAGATAATGTAATGATTTGGTTCTCAGTACTGAACACTGAACTCTTCTACAGGGTATGACAGTATTTTTATGGCTGTGCACAGCATGGTCTCATCAAGGCTGGTGTTAAAATTAATTCCTCTTCAACAAATGCTTGTTTTCCACACTGAATAACCAGGTGAATGTTAATCTGAAGAATCTTTTTGAGATTTTTGTGTAGTAAAGATTAGGAAAGAGACAAGAACTTGGCTTTGTTCTCAGGTGCATTGCTGATGCCATTACTATATATCATATTTAAAATGCCCCTCTGCCTGCACCTTCATTGCTGGAGAGGCTTTGTCTGGGTCAGCAGGGGAAAGAAGACTTGAGGATTTCAACCCATCTCCCCTCCTCATGGGCTTGAGGACGGGGGCTCTGTATCTGATTGGTTGGACAGAAGGGTGCAGCATAATTCTATTGGTTCTTGTGCACTCAAATGGAGTCCTTATAAGGTCCTTTCTCTGCCATTGGGGACATTCTTTGTCAGGAGGAAAAGCTCTTCCCCCCTAGAAATAAATTAAGGCCAGGTCTTTGCTGTGGGCATCATGCTACATGACACTGGGAGGCTTGAAGGAATTTCCCCTCATTTCTCGGTTGGCCTGGGCAAATTGGGTTTTTTAACTTTCCTCCCAGCAGTCCAGAGACTTGGTGGGTAGATTAGGTTTAAAGTTAGTTTGATCATAGCTGGCAGGTGTCCCGAGTACGAAACTGATCAGTAGGTAGTCTAGTTCTCTCACAAATTAGGACTTCATATCAGGATTAAGAGAAGGAATCTCCTAAAGAAGGTGGGAAATGGTAGTTGGGTCTCCTAATGGCAGGTATAGCGAGAACACAACCTTCTTTTCTCCACTCCCTTAACCTACAGAAGGAGAATAACAATGGGGTCTCAGGAGTGGTGTTGGGACCAGACTAATGGGATAGTGGGCTAAAGGCAGGCCTCCTGCAGATGAGTTGTTATTGGATATTTCCCAGATGTGCTACTTGATAAAGCTAGAACTGGCCAAATTTTTTTCATCTGAACGATTTGCTGATTAAAATTGCCTTTTTCACAAATCCCATTTGGCCACAATATTCTGGGTGGCTCTTGACAAAGTAGGTGAGGTAATATCTTTTATTGGGTCAACTTCTGTTGGTGAAAGGTAAAAGCTTTCAAGTTTACATAGGGTTTTTCTTCAGATCTAGGGAAGGAAGCCCAACCTCTGAGCTAAATACGAATTGGGACAGGTTCTTAAGCAGAAGGAATAATGCATGTTGGAAGTGATCACGTGAAATGAAGTGGGCAACTGGGGGTTAGATTGCTATGCATAAAGTGTTTGAACTGGATGGCTCTTGACAATTTCATTTCAGAGCTGAGTTCTGGCCGTTTCTGCCTCCCAACCTCCTCCTCCACCTCTGAGCACTGGAGAGGGGCAGAGTCAAGGTGCTCAGCCTTTCCAGGCTCAGGACAGACGGAGGGAGGCAGGGAGGTTGAGTGCCCTGGCTATCTGCCTCTTCAGCAGCTGAGCTGAAAGACTTTTGTCAATTTCACTTTCTGCCTGCAGGTAGAAAGGGAAATTGACAAAAGCTTTCCACCAGGGTTCCTGAAGCTGAGCTGGTGGGGGGAAGGTGAATAGACTGAGTACATGGGTTCTCTGGGAGCTGGAAGGGACGCTTGATGTCCCAGGTCTTCTCTTCTTCAGAAGCTGGACTCGAAGGCCTTTATCAAATTTACAAAGCCAAACACTGATTTGTTTTCAAGACATAGGAATGCTTGCATAAGGAATCAGATTGAGGCCTACTCTGTAAATAAGATAGTAGAATGCAAATAATTTATCCATATAGTAGCTGTATAGATATGTTTTTTTCTCAGTTGAAGTTTTCATTATTTTCTGCCTAACTTATCTATCTTAACTCTTTCTTTCTTTTCTCTCTGTCCCTTTGTTTTCCTTTCATAAAGCCTTTTAAGAGGTGGACCTTTGGGATCACTTTAGTTTTCTCTGTTTAATTGCTCCATAAAAAGCCAAGATGGTCAAACTAGATTTTAGCTGAGGAGCTCAAAGTATAACCTTTTGACCTTGAGTATGTACCAGCTCCACCAGCCTGAGTACTGAGCAGCTGAGCTCAACACTTGTGTGTGCCCCCTAGGAATCAATGTGTTCCGCTGCCATTACATTTCCAAGCCAGCCCGCAAAATGCCTTTCCTGAGGTTTCTTCAGCAAGTGCTTTTACATATGTACATATTATGATTATGTGCATATTTTTAATTAGGGATATCACGAATTTGCCATCTGTTTAGATGCGTGCAATATTTTCATAGTAATTCAGTGAATAAACTGATAAAATGCAGTGTAATACTCCCTCACTCACCCTGGAGGAGGGAGGTCACTAAAGGGCTGGTGGCAGTCCGCCGCCAAGCTTGTCGCAGTTTAACTAGGGCCGCAGTCTGTCTGGGTTCCAGCAGCAGGGGAACAACAGTCTCAAGGGGCTGGCTATAGTCTGGGCAGAGCTCAGGCAGGCAGCAAACAACAGTCTCAAGGGGGCTGGCTACAGCCTGGGCGCGGATTAGGCAGCCAGCGAACACTACAGTCTCAAGGTAGTCTGGGGCCTGGGCTTGCAGGGCTCAGTCAGTCAGCAAATACTACAGTCTCAAGGGACTTCGGGCCACTCGTCTTCAGAGTGAGAGCCCCTTGCAGAGGCACGAGGGTCAGCCACCAAGCGGGAGGTGGGGCAGGGGGACACAGGCCCTCCCTACTCCACCGCGTCCCAGCCCAGGGCCCTGGTAGGTGCAGAATCAGAGGCCCTCGGGTCGGCGGGGATCCAACCGCAACACGCCAAGTGGGGGCTCAGGGCTTTTCAGCCAGTCCTCCGGAGGCTGCCACTGGGCCACGTCCTGCCTCCCTTGGGGTGGGTACTTCTGGTGTTCAGTCATTGTCCGGCTCCTCCGGGTAAGCGGCGGTGGGCACTCTGGGCCAATTGTTGTCAGGGTCTTGGGCCAAGCCAGGTGGGGGATCCGCTCCGTGCTGCTGTGGAACCAGCGGGGTGTCCTTCCCTTTTCAGGCTTCCCCTTGAATGGGCTGCAGATCTGGTCTTTTATACTGCTGGCCACACCTCTGTCCTTCTGGTGAGGGGGGCAGGGCAGCCTAGGCTCCACCCTCCAACCCTCACTCAGTCATCCAGGAGGAGAGAGGTCTGTCCACCTCCTACATGCAGGTATAAAAGGACCAGATTTCCTCCTATTTAAAGCTTGAACCTAATGTCTGTGTTTTACATTAATATTCTTGCTCTTGGTGGGAAAGTGACTCAGCATTAGCGTCTCATGTAGACAACGTTGTAGGCAGAAGCAGAGAGGCTATTGTTTGTTTTCTTAAATATTACAAACAGGCAGCCAGATAAAAGAAGGACAAATTAAAATCTATACTAAAAAGTTTTAATTAGGCAAATTGAAATGACAAAACTACTGGAAGCCTAGACAAAAACAAACAACAGTCTTATCAGTGTTGAGAAATCTCAGCTGTGTAAAACCAAGTTTTTCTCTTGTGAATGGCTTTGTGAATGAAAAATTTAAATTACCTAAGTAGTACAGAGCTGAGAGAGTCTGACAAGAAATCTCTTCTTTTAAATCTAGGGAGAGCTTCAATACAGTAACTTGCTCTTCCTTTAAAATATGATGTTCTGACATTAATGCTTTTTCAAAAGATTCAGTGCCCTGTCAACATGAAAGCAGGCAGATTTTTAAAGCGACAGGTCATAAAAGTACAGTAATCCTGCTGTTGTGTCCTTCCCCCACCCTGGTGCCTTTGCAAGTTCCCACCTTTACCTTTCCTTTGAAATCCAATAAGCACATGTGCAGTGTTTAAGATAAAACAATGTATCTCCCTTTCATATTGTAGTTCTGTTAATTCTAGATTTCAACTACCCATAACACTGTTCACCATCTTCACTTATGATTTAATAATAATAAATATCTACATATTATATAGTACTTTGCATCCATGGATCTCAAGATTTATTAAGGTGAAATCATTTGCTCTTAAGCATTTTCTATCTGAAAATTCCCACTCATTGTAAGCTCCCTACTTTAAACTAGAATATACTGTGGGTAAAATTAATCCCTGGTATAACCCCAGTTAATTGACTGAAATTATACCAGGGATACTTTTGGCCCAGTATAATATATATATGAACCATCAGTCTGTCTTTTGCCCTTCTGTTTTGAGTAGCTGACTTTTCCTTCCACTCCTATATAAATCTGTGCATGATCACTTCCAATTTCTTTCCCTATATACCACGTTATCAACTGCAGCAAAATGGGACTGAAGCAGAGCACCTCATAACATCAGTAGCTCCTCTCCCTACCCAGGGCCGGCGCTTCCATTTAGGAGACCTAGGCAGTCGCCTAGGGCACCAGGATTTGGGGGGGTGGCATTTTGCAGGGAGAGCGGCAGGCTGCTCCGGTGGACCTCCTGCAGGCATGGGTCCGCTGGTCCCGTGGCTCCAGTGGAGCATCCATAGGCACGCCTGCGGCAGGTCCACCGGAGCCGCAGAACCAGCAGACCCTCCACAGGGATGCCTGTGGCAGGTCCACCGGAGCCGTGGGACCAGCGGTCCCTCCGCAGGGATGCCTGTGGGAGGTCCACTGGAGCCGCGGGACCAGCGAGCGGCAGAACGCCCCCCGCGGCGTGCCACCATGCTTGGGGCGGTGAAATGGCTAGAGCCGGCCCTGCGCCTAGGGTGCCAAAAACCCTGGTGCCGCTCCTGTTCCTACCTCAGGATAAATCAGTTGGATATGATCATGGGGCCATAGAAATAAGGTAAGGTGGATATGATCCTGCTGTGAAAATGGCAGAAGTGACCCAGACCTTTTTCGTGCAAGTTTTGAGGTGCTGGTTTGCCAGAATTTGAGAGCCAGATTGGTAACATTGGTGTAGCTGATATTAGAAAAAAAGATAAAAAGTTGGATGGCACATGAAATGCATTAGCTGTCTCTGTTTTGTGCCCAAGGATTTGTTTCAGAAGCATCTCATGCTTCAAATTTTTAGCCATCTATAAAATAACTGTCTTTTCCAAATTGTTTTCACACCGAAAAGCTCCATCTTGTGGGATATTTTCTGCTTATGTGTGCTTGTTTTATAAGCATGGAAAAACAAAATGGAATCCATCATAAATTATTGCAGTTACATGTGAAAGTAAATCAAGTCTTGAAAAATAATTCATTATACTTCTGGGAACAATTTAGATGTGATTCATTGCTAAAACTTGTGGAAAGCAGTGTATCATGTCTGATGCGGTTGTAGGAGTGAAGTCTTTTGATTATAAGTTGAGAACAGAAAATTCCACATGATGTTTCCAAGATTTTTTTACCTTTTTACAGAGCTGTTTCATTGAGTAAAAAAAGTCTGATTAACTAGAAATAACAGTTATATGGGCAGAGACAAGTTACTCATTTATTCTTTTCCAGAAGTCAGTCTCTTTAGGTTGTATTCTAGCCAAGCAAAACATTTTTGTCCCAATTCTGTATTCTTATGTGTGGGTGTGATTCCCATTGAGATGAGAAAATGCAGTGGCTTCATGTAGGCCTTCGTCTTTGGAGACAAAAGACCAGATCCTCAGCTGGTGGAAATCTGCCTACTTCAGTTGACGTCAATGGAACTGTCATCTTACACCTACTGAGAATATGGCATACAGGTTCTGTGTGTGTGTGTGTGTGTGTGTGTGTGTGTGTGTTTTTATGATATGCTTTTTAATTACGTGATCACATACAATTTTGTCCTTAGGACTCCTGCCTCTTAAGGTAAGAGAGTAACTGACAATAGTTGGTTGCCATCCTCTGTGTGGACCAGTGCAAGAGGAGGATGAGACACGTTTTGCCCAATTTCACAGATATTTGCTGACGGCAGAGCCATGGTGAGTCTCAGGAATCATGGTTTCCATTCCAGGCTCTGGAGGGCAGTGTACTCCTGCGGTACAGGCTCTTTTGTCAGTTCACTCCAGGCTCGACCCCTTCTGCCCCATCTGCAGCAACTTGTCCCTGCTTTACAATCCTGTCTGCTCCTCCCCTCTGGCTCCTTGTCCCAGTGCCAGTGTTCAGGCTTCTCCTTCCAATCCCCAGTATCCTTGCTCAACCAGTCTTAGATGCCCCCTCTGGGCTCACTCTCCAAGCCGCAATCTGCTGCTAAACTTAAAGTCTCTACTGAACATGTGCAAAGTTCAATTTTTCAAAGGCTTGTAACTAGGTCAAATATGGGTGGATTTTCATGGTTCTCATAAATGGCCAAACCATTTCAGCTGTAATCTTCCAGTACATTTCAATCTAAGGCAGTCATCCAGCATGGAAAATTTCAGGCCAACAGGTTGAAGTTTCACAGAATTATAAGCCACTGAAGACAGGGTTTTATAGTTGGAAGTGTTGAGCAAACTTAATGATAGGAAGCATTACCAGCCCCATCTATAATAAGTACAAATAGGGGATGTCTGTAGCTATGACAGCAGGAGGGGCTAGTTGCCTTGAGTGCGTAACCATCTGAGACACTAGGCATGGACCGCTAGCTCCTCCTTTCACTCATGCTGCCATGGATACACTCTATTTTTAGCACTCTAGCTCAACCAGAATGAGCCTGAGTATGTCTCCTTGAGCTGGAATTTTCCCCTCGAGCTCAAAGGGTAGCCATACCTGGATTTTGGTCAGTCTTAACTGGAACAGATCTTTAAGGATTCTGACAGTATCTAACATACACAACTCCAGATCTCTCT
Organism: Gopherus flavomarginatus; assembly: GCF_025201925.1. Classification (NCBI taxonomy): domain Eukaryota; kingdom Metazoa; phylum Chordata; order Testudines; family Testudinidae; genus Gopherus; species Gopherus flavomarginatus. Next base: position 71,820,136 of record NC_066618.1, on the reverse strand, counting down.
AACAAGCAAGCAAGTCTGCAAATGGCGAATCCAAATTGTAGTCAGCCTTTTGCATCTGGGACATACAGGCTTGCATCAAGTGTTATGTCTAGCCAGTCGGATATACCATCTCTGCATTCTAAGGGTGGGAATTCCAGAGCTGCTAAGTCACTTAAAGATTGCAAATCATACTGAAAATCAGCCTGCTGGGTCAATGGGATTCATGCTCCCAAAGCACTTTGATGTCTACAAAAGTCCCAGTCTAAATTCTCTTTTCTCAGTAAATATTGCCTCCTCACCTCGACTGGGCTTTGTCTGCTAGTATATCCTGCTGTAAATGCAGTGTGCCGTGTGTGTGTGTGTGTGTGTGTGTGTGTGTGTGTGTGTGTGTGTAAATATAGCAACAAACATTGATTATCAATATTTAAATCTTAACCTGAAAGAATCTTCTCAACAGTGGAGAAGGGTAGACTTGCTATATGATGTTACAGCTAGTGTTTCTGTATCACTGCTCTGTTGGATCAAGTGTCACACAAGCTCAAATGTCTAATTCTTAACGTTCAGTGGATGGCACGGGGATGATATAAAACAGCATAGCACTAGAGCTGATAGAAAGTCATCTTTAGCTCTTGTTCTGTAATCCTGCTTCTTTTTTTTAACCTGAAAGTTGAGAGTACACCTGTTGTGTGTAAATCTATCCTATATAGCAGAAAATTTTTTGAAATTTTTGCAAAATGATGTTACTTTAAAAAAATAACTTTTTTTTACCTGCTGTAGTTCTGAGTTATGTTCCCACCAGTGCCACATGTAATAACTGATGCTTTATTTATGTAGATTGTGGATTTAGTACATTACACTACACTCTGATTACGTATCAGAGTAGCAAATAATAAAGTCCCTTATGCAAGGTAGCAAGACATTATTTTTTACCTATCTCCATATTTCTAAGAAAAACTGTATTTTTGTAGCTGCTTTATTGGTCTCTTTGTTGGAGTCTGAACTGTAGAATCTATGAAATCTGGTCTTCATTGATACAGGAGAGTCCTTAAACTTGTGCTTCATTTTATTCCTGTTCAGGACTGCACTTTAAGTTAAGCACACATTTGTGTGTGACCTTAACTCCCATTATTTTCATTGGGACTTAAGTCTGTCCTTAGCTTTAAACCTCAGTTTAAGTGCAGTTCTGAATAAGGGTCCCTCTATGTTCCTTTCTTTGTGGTTGGCATAAAAGAAACATCCATGGGTCATAATTCATACTTAAACATCTTCCTGAATCAAGGCCATAATTAACACAGTGAATACTAAATATCTCGCCTTTAAAATAAATCTTAGTTGATTTCAATTACTTAACATATGCAAAGTTGCATTTTTTTCTTTGAGAAGAACGAAGAGATTTTAAGGTTTAAAAATATTACAGTATATTTTAGAAGAAATTTACTTGTCTGTGTTGCTACTAACATCTTATGGGCCAGATTTTAAAAGGCAGGAATGCACAAAATATTTGTGTGCTCAGTTTAGATATGCACAGATGCAAAATTCGGGTGACCAGATGTCCTGTTTTTAAAGAGACAGTCCAGTATTTAAACCCTCCTACAGATGTCCCAACTTCTCCCTAAAAATGGGCAAATTGTCCCATATTTTCTGTCTCCCCCATCTATCAACACTGGCAGGTCCTGCTGTTGGCCAGATCCCTGCTTGCCAGCTACCCGCCCACCAGCAGTGAGTGGAGGGTCCAGTGACTGATGATGGGGGTGGGTGTGCAAGGCTGGTGGCAGAGCAAAGCTGCAATGTGCAGGGCCGGCTGTTCCCTCTGCTTGTCCATCAGCACAGCCCCTGTTGGGTGCCGGCTCTTGGCCCCCTGTCCTGTTTCTGGCCAGAGCTGGCTGCATGCTGCGAGCTGTGGCAGCTGGCGAATGGCACTAGGCAGTAGCCAGTTACGTGTCGCCTCTACTTCCCATCCAGCAGCCCTTTATGTGTACCTCCCTCACTGTCCTTTCCCCTTCTCTCTCTCTCTCTCACACATGCGCACACACAGACACAGAGCCCTGCTTTTCCTCCATATAAACCCCCTGGCAGGGCATGTCCTGCTCCCAGCATGGTGCGGAGAACCAGCCCCTGGTCGGAGTGCTTAGCTCACCAACAGCTTTCCGTTCCCCACTGCTTCTGGCTGGACTGGCACCCTAGGCAAGCCCAAGACCCTCTGGCCTGGGGCATGTGAGAGAGGAGTACAGGAGTGTGTGTGTGTGTGTGTGTGTGAGAGAGAGAGAGAGAGAGAGACACCTCTCCACCTGTGAACCCTAAAGCCTTAAAGATAAGGTAAATAAAAAGAATCCAACTACACAGTATTTATTTTTAATAGGGGCTCAGTCAACTCGCTGTTAATTTGACCATTTGTACTGCATCATTCTGATTGATTGCAGTTGAATTTCTTGAATATGAGTAATTTTACCAGGTGTCCCGTATTCAACATAGGGAAATATGTTCACCCTATGTAAAATACAATCTGTATAGGGTTTTGTTGTTGTGTTGGTTTGGATTTTTCTGGAGTTCTTCTGCTATGTATGCTTTAAGTATAGTCATTCTAATCAATGCATTTAGATTTCTTAAAATGTAAAAACAAGTTATAATGGTCCACAATATATGCTGTATACATGTCTGTAAATCATTCACTTTTAAATGCATAGAATGGGACAATTAATATTTCTACATCCACATGTTCTGTCTGTTATAAAAACTATTACGAAAGGGCAGAACATTCTACAAACAAAAAGAAATTATGGTATGTATCACATATTTTAGTGGAAATATATTAAATTAAACATGCTTATTTGAATTAAAATGCATCTTCAAATTATCTACATTTAATATGACAAGGAGGAAGGGAATATGTCATGGTGTGGTATGAAGGCTTTCTGGCAAGATATTAGTCATGAAAATTAAAGCCAGGAGTGAGCTATTTGATCACCCCAAATGAATGTTTATGAAAACCTTTATACTATATATCATCATACTCTGTACATGCCACTCATTCTATATGAAAATGAAAAACTATTTTAGTTCATCTTAAAAAATTGCATTGATACTATGTCATATCCTTCCATCTGTGTTTGATATTCTTCTAACGCAGGGATCTTCAAACTTCATTGCACTGCAACCCCCTTCTGACAACACAAATTATTACACAACCCCGGAGGGGAGACTGAAGCCTGAGCCCAGCTGCCCCAGGTGGCAGGACAAAACGCCCCAAGCTTCACCATCCCAGGCAGGGGGCCTGTAACTTGAGCCCCACGACCCAGGGCTGAAGCCCTGGGGCCCTGGCAACCCCAGTAGAATGGAGTCGTGACCCATTTTGGGATCCCGACCCACAGTTTGAGAACTGCTGTAACTCCTGCTTCCCTTGAGCCCTACTGTACAGATCTTGGAGGGAGCAGAAAATTATAATAAAGTTTAGAAACTACCAGGTAGCCCTGAACTGTTGCAAAATATTGGATCTGAAAGCCAGTACTGGGCCAGATCTAAATAATATCCCAAGTCCTGTACCTCAGACCAATGCAATTTTGGGGTCAGCTGACACATTTGGAGATTGTTTTAAGCTGTTCAGAAGCTTGAAATGTTAGAAGTACTTCTGGTGAGAGAGCAGTGGTGAAGGGCAGTGAAGCAGTCAAAGATTCAGGATCACTTACATTATTCAGAATCACTTGGCTCTCGTATATCGCCACAACATTTGTGGGGTCTAGGCATTTACTCTGCAGCTGTCATCTTGAGACATGTATATGAAATGCTGTAATATATACCGTATGTGTATATTTACTGCATTGTAGTTATATAAACTCAAACAATAACTGGTGACCAGATAAAGTACTATAACATGCAGTGTTTCATCTTCTGCTACATTTCTATAGTAAACAATTTGTTTCTAACTGGCTGTGAAAGTTATGACCATCTTTTTCAGTTTATATCACACCACATTTTTATAGCTTCTGTACTTGTTGATTGACATATCTAACAGTGGGTAGGTTTTAAGGTTCTTTCTAGATGTTTGTCCTCCCATCAAGTTTTTCAGATTTCTCAACCCTTTTCTTGTCTGGTAGGATGCAGTGAAAGCTGCTGCTATTGTTTAATTTGCAAACAAATCTATATTTAGTGGCAGTTATGGGTGATTCCGGGCACACCCAATCTACCCCAAACCTTAACAGTATGGAGATAAAAAGTTTTAGGGAAAGACTTGTCCACCTTCATATTGCCTAAAACATTGCTGATAGCATAATTAAGGCTAAGATTTAGTCACAGGTATTTTTGGTAAAAGTCATGGACTGGTCATGGACAATAAATAAAAATTCATGGTCTGTGACCTGTCCATGACTTTTACCAAAATACCCATGACTAAATCTCTACTTCTGGAGCCCTGCTGCTCCAGGGGGCCCCTGCTTCAGTGCTGGGCATTGACTTCACCCTAGCCACTGCTCCCAGGGACCGCTCTCCAGCTGCTATGTGACCACTGCTGCTTGGGCAATTCCCAGGGAACCCCCAGGACTGCTGCTCAGGCACTCCCCAGAGCCAGCCACCACTGCTTGAGCGGTGCCTGTGCCAGCTGCCTGGAGCCTCCCGAGCAGCAGCTGGTGCAGTTGGCTCTGGGGACCACCAGAGCAGCTGGCCCCGGGTCGCTCCAGCAGCAGTCGGTACAGCTGGCTGTTGGCGCCTGAGCAGCTGGCCCCAGCCAACTGCTTGGGCAGCCCTGAAGTCAGCTAAATCAGCCACTGTGGAAGTCACGGAGGTCATGGAAAGTCACAGAATCCATTACTTCTGCGACCTCTCTGAAAGAATTGCAGCCTTAAGCATTATCCAGTACTCCAGAATGCTTTTACTTCCATCTCCAACAGATATCCAAAGAAATCCCAATTTCATCTGACTTGCTCTTTAATGCAAAACCTTAACAGGTTTTATATTAATATTAACATGCTTTTATATTAATTATATCAACAGAGCAGCACATCTGCCATACAGTCATTGTATTTGGGAAGTTATTTTGCTGTAACACTGCTGAGGTCACTGTTAAGTTTTTGTCTTAATGTGTATTCCATGCATAAAGGTGGTACGGAGGAAGATATGAAGACATTTGTGAAAGGACCCAATGAGCTGGCTTTTGAGGCTGCCACCAATGGACGTGTGGAGAGAAGTGGGACAGTGGTCTGATAGGAGGATGAGTGGATAAGTAGGGAGAGGGAGTGTTCTGAGGAGATTTAAGATGGAATTTGTTTTGGTAAAAGAGAGGGAACTAGTGGAGGACCCAAAGGGTGGGTGTGGGAGTGTTATGGTCAGAGGCAAGGAAGATAATCTCACCAGTTGTTTGCCTGGATCAGAATGGGGCTGCCTTGTTTATATTTATAGTAGTCTCATGGTAGCACACTTGTGATTACTAAACTGTCTAAACCACCAAAGCTGCATCCAGGTGCCACATCCGAGCAGAATTGTAGCTCAGTGTTTGTGAAGGATTCTTAATATTTTGTCTGAACATCTGGGCCATTTTGCTTACTGAAGAAGTTCTAGTTGACATTCCTGAGTAATATTTTTTTCTCTGTAATCTAGAGACTTTTTATTTTCTTCCATTTACATTTCTATACTGTATTGTAATAAGATTACAGTTGTAGTTCACATTGAATAAGAAAATGTCCCTTAGTTTATTATCACACAATTAGCATTGTTTGGTTCTCAGTAAAAAGTTTAATATATCCTAGACACCACAAAAGATGTATGTTTGATAAACAGAAGAGAAGTGGAGAAATCCAGTAGAGAATTGTGACGTGAATGTGTTATTTGTTGTTTTTTTTTTAAATTGTGTGAAAGAAGAGTTCCTAATTTGTCATTTCAGTGGGATCAAAACTATACTTGAAAAGACTTCAGATGGCTTTAAACTAGTTTGCCTTTTTGTGGAAGTAGGAAGAAGGTTCCACACTGTTCTTTTGAATCTGTTCATTCAAGAGGTTGTGGTCTAATCAGATAGTAATTTGTCCATGCTTTGGTTAAGAAATGGGAAAATTATTTGCACAAGGAAAATAGGGCAATAAGAAAAAAAAATGGAGCTGAAATCATCCATAAAAGCATGACAGGTTTTTAGTTGTGGAAGGGGGTTACAGATCATAGAAAGATATAGCTGTAATCAATTTGTAGCTTTTAAAAGATGTTAACCTATTAACGCCAGAGAAGTAAATAAAAAAGCCTTGTTGATAGTGATCTCAACCTTAATATCACAGTAACATATTTTACATGTTTCTTTTTAAAAAAAAATGAAAAGTGGAAAAAACCCAAAGAAACATATTAAGTAGGTTGGGGTGAAGGAGGTCTTCAACCAGAACTGCAAGAAGTTAGTGTCAGAAATCAAATAATGCACCAAAGATACAAGAATTTGAGAGATTCCATTCTGGGTCAACCCTTGCTTTGCTTATGAGATTAGACAAGATACCAGCTATGGCAACACAACAGTATGGAGACTGTATTGTCAGCAGCATAGTTAAGGCAGCATTGAGCTTTTCATTTCATTAGGGTTGAAAACAAATATTTATCATAACCAGGATGACACCACTTCCTCTTAGGGGGCAGATTTAATTATCTAGAAAGTCAGAAGTAAATGTATTCAGTAGTTTGGGCATACAAAAGTTAAAAAGATTCCTTTCCAATGCTTTTGAATGCCTACGCTACTGAATACATTTACTTCTGACTTTCTCGATAATTACATCTGTCCCCTAAGAGGAAGTGGTATCATTCTTGCTATTATGTTACTCATTTAAAATTTTAGGACTGCTATCTAATGTTTCTTTGAAACTTTCTAATTTACAAACAGATATGTTCTAACACGGAAATTTCAGGAAATATCAAGTTACAAAATGTAGTGCAAAGAGTAGTTGAAGGCAAAGAAAGTCCCTTTCTATTATGATAAAAATAACCATGCACAGAAATCTTCATCCCAAAGAAAAAAATCGAATATGGAACACCTGATTTGAACATCTAAGAACCCTTTATTCAGACAGGCAATATAGTATCTATCACTACGAAGGAAAGAGGGCAATTTTTTTTCCAAATGAACTGTAGGCTCTAATGTGGACAATGAAATTTAATGATACAATACCAAATCTCCTAGCAAAGCTAAACTTCTCTGTTGTTTTCTTCTACTGGCTCTATTTGCCATCTTTGACACGGTTGATATTTCCTTCTTGGATTTGAGACTTTGGTCTCTTGCCTCTTGCGCTACCTCATTGAATGCAATTTCTGCATCTCCTTTGTTATCACAGCATCCTTCCTTGTTTGAAAGTAATGAAAACAAACTGAAAAGACAAGTAAGCAATATGATTCTCACAGTCAAGCCCTTAGCTAGCTTCCAGCCTTCTGCTGGAGGAAGAATCTTTTATTTTCAGTGTGGACTTTGTCATAAAAAGAGCTGGTTGAATAATTTTAAAAAGAGCAGTTTTCAGTTGGAAAATAGATTTGTTGAAATCAAAATGTTTCATGGGAATGTGTTGATTTTTGACAGTTTTCCTCAGGAAACAGTTGAAATGAATTTTTAACTCTTGTTTTGTTTTAATAATGTTGAATTTTAATATATTACAATATTGTATTTGATATTTTATATTGCAAGGTTTTGAGAATGAAACAATTTTACGCTTTATAAATGAAACATTGCAGTAGATTAAAATCAATTTCTTTTTCAGAATTTTCATTTCAAAACTTCAACTTTTCATACCAATTGAAAACAAAAACAAATTAGAATTTTCTGTGGAACAGAAATTCCATTTTCCAATCAGCTCTAATCATGAACTTCTCTCTCATTATTCTGACAGCTGAAAATACCCTCTTTCCCTTGACTAATCTTGTACATTTCCCCTGACCAGTATGTGCAGGAAAGGAGAAACCGTGACAAAATGGCATTCTGATGGGAAAAGGGTGAATGATATGTCCCAATGACATGTCTAAAGGACAGTTACGAATCCATTTTAACTCCTTCCCCCAAAACTGCTCCAATCCATTTAAAAACAATAGGGTAACAGTTATACTCACAGGTGCAAGTGAGGGCAGCTTTGTAAAAAAACATTGTGAAAAACACTCTCAACACTACTGACTTTTGAAAATGGTGTTTTGAAAATCTCAAGAGGGGAGAAAGACTGGCAGAAATCCTTTTAAATTCCTTTCAGAAAGGCTGTTCAGGCTTTGTGCAGGAGGCAACAGCACTGATCCCTTTTCACTGTATCATCATCTATCTTCTTAAATAATTGTAAATTAGAGAAGCCTCAAGCTTCCCATCCAATAGAGTACATTGCTACCAGGGTGTACGTGACTGGCTTGTGTTTGGTAAAGTAGATAGTGCAGTTTGTAATAGCCATGGCTTTCAACCTACTTTGATTTTTTTTTGCAACATTGTTACTTACAGGTTGTCCCAGTACATCCTGCAATATTTTATTTTGTTTGACAGACACAAACATGTGCCTAAAGCACTGAAGAAGGAAGTATCTTTCCATAATTATTTTTAGCCCAGGAGTCACTTAAATTTTCATAATTATTTAAGATAGTTTTATATGGAATTTTACAGTTTAAATGAAAAATGATAGTCAGAGGTGGTGGTAAATTAGTTATTTTGCCAAAGCATTGCAGTTCTTGGGTACTGTGGGATGTGGACACATTCATCTGAGCTCACATCACCCTGAATTGGGTATTTAGTACAGCAGATTCACAGCATCAGTCTGCTAAACTGGAACAATTTGCCAGATGATTTGCTGCACTTACATATAACATGCCACTTTAGGAGTGAAATTGAGGCAACATATCTCATTTCTTTATGCAGTTTAGAATTCCCTGATGAGGGTTACTAATCTGCAACCTGGTTCCTTATCTTTTGGGGACGAATAGTTGTAAGGATGAAAAGTGAATGCAGTGAAAGTAAGTTTTAAAAGAAGGGTGAATTTTGTAAGAGAAAGTAACCTAATACACTAGAGTGGATAAAGCACTGGAAAGTATTAATAAGGAAAAATCCTACAGGGACAGGGGGATAGATTGCATTATTTAATAGATTCCAAGTTCCTCTTCCATATAAAAACCCGTGGAAAGGGAAAAGTTGCCAAAATCAGTTGAAATTCATCTGCAGATCTTCACCATCTTATGGCTTAGTTATTGCAAACTCTCTGATCTTGCTGAATTCCCCACAACCCCCTAATCCACACAAATCACAGTTACACTGTCTCGCCCATATTGGAATCCTTTAATGGGCTCCCTGGTTTCTTTCATATCAAATTCAAGATTATTTTCTTCAGTCTTAAGGCCCTTCATAACTGCATGTTCCCTACTTGTCTGGTCTTGTTTCGAACTGTGTCGCTTCCCTCCCATTCCACTTTTCAATGATGCCAGCCTTGAATAGCCATTGGTCTGCTTCTCCTTGCATGTTCTTGTACATTTCTTCTTCAGCAGGAACCACCACGAATGAAGTACTCCATAAGGCTACCCTAACTTATCATCCTTCATATCTTTCCTCAAGACCCTCTTCTGTTTTAGAACCTACAAGAAATCAGCTAGGTAAAGATAGTTAGGCTGAGCATCTGTCAGGGATAGGATGCATAGTTTCATAATGTAACAAAAACAAACAAAAAAACTAGAACAACAAAGCTATCAAATGATTCCAAGTCATCACATTAGGTTTATGCTATGTGACTATATTATTTTATTATTGTTACCCTCATCCTCCCCTACTCCCACTCTCACCGATTTGTTTTTCCCACTTGTTGCTGTCTTATTTCAAATTCAACTGTAAGATCTTTAGGGCAGAGATGATGGATTCCTATGTACAACAGGGCCCCAGTTCTGATTGGGTACCACAGCAATAATGTCATTGGCAGAGAGGGCAGCAGTCAGCTACATGGACAAAGAGTTACTGCACGGCTATCCCTTTTGTGTTCTTTCTTCATACCACATTATGGGCTCTTCTGGCAAGGGGACGAGCTTTCTGAAGTCAATGGGAACCACTCACATGCTTAAAGCTAAGCACATGCTCAGGTGTATTGCTGTGTCAGGCCAAGAGCATTCAGCACTGTGCCATCCTGAGCCCTATAGCCCTTCTGCTGCTATCCGACAACAGAAGGGCACAGAAGAGTCTGTTGTTCTTCTCTCTCATCTAATAAACTTGCAAGTGCTGCAGATCATCTCAGTAATGGAACAACAGCTTGTGAATTGAGTGATTTTTACATGAGAGAGCCAATATGAATCCTTGTGGTGGTGGTGGAATAATGACTGTGTTTCAAATGAAAAAATATCCTCCAGAACGTTCCAAGAGGGTAATTTTTACATAGTGCATGCACACACAAAAATTACAGCACAGAGTGGAGAAGTAGATTATAGTGCATGGCATTGATTCTCCAATACTTACCCTCTGGGATTCATTTTGAATTAAAACTGAAAATGAAAAGATAAAAAAACTGGGAAAAAATTTTTACTGAGCTGCCGTAAAGGTCATATATAATGTGTTGCATTAAATTACCAGAGCACATATATAGCAATTGGTGGCAGCAAAAGTAAAAATATAGTCTTGCTTAACAGTTTGACAGATTTCATCACAAGAAATGGCATGAGCTAAGCCAGAAAAAAGAGAGACACTAATTTTATTGTACAGGGAGTAGCCAAGGCAATCTGGCATGGATGAAAGAAGAAAAGCATTTTATTGTAAGTTAGATATTTACCTTGCGTTATGTTTCTTTCTATCCCAGTGGCAAACAAGCTGTTTTTCTGGGAGGGGGAAGGGGATTCCCAACACTGTTTTATGTTGTTATTACCTCTCAAATTTCCTTGATGGTGAAATAGCTTTAAAATTTTTATTTTTAATTACTGAAGTTCAGTTGAAGGGTGAAAGACAAAATTACAAGCATTATAAATACATTTAGAGAAGTATGAAAACACAAGACGGTTTAATTTTTCCATTTGGTGTGTACGTGTTGGAGTTTTGACAGTACTATTGACAGAATTCCCAGTTTCTTGTGTGTGCAGTGGCCAAAATTTGCTGCAGAATAGCTTTAATTCACTTCACTGATGTTACAAACCCAAGTATAGACATTCAAGATCTGTTAAACGTGGCTAAAGGCATAAATGAAAGGAGGTAAATAGTCTCATTTTAACTTCAATAAGTTATATGGGGTTTCTTATAGGACTCTTACAATCAATCACAGAAATTAGAGATGTTAATAGCCTACTTTATAATTCCTAGTGCCAGGATTGGATAGTTTCTTACAATACATCTTGCATTTTTTTCCGGTCTGTTTTAAAAGGCACAAAGAGATTAGGGCTTCAATCATTAGCCCACAGCTTAAGCTAAATCTCCCATCAGGAATGGTTTCCCATTTGGCCGAATTTTTCCTTTACTTTCATTGCATTAACTTCTGTTTATTCTTCTGTGTACTGGAGCCTCTTCCCTCATGTGACTTGAGCAGCAATGTTGCCCTTACTAATGCTTGAAAGCAGAAGTATGGATACCACCTACCATGCTCGTTGACATTTCAAATCCCAGAGGAGATATGGTCTCTACCAACCCAGTCAGATGACACTTGAAGTCCCTTCTAACCCTGTGGTTCTATAATTCAGCTAGCACATATGTTGTGTCATCGGCAGCATATTCAAACCAGGGTCTGAAAATGCTTTTTAAGAGAAGTAGAAAATGCACCTAATAGTTAGCCAAACTATCTTGCCTTCTCTGTTAGTTTAGTATGATTCATATGATGGCCTCATAGCTGGCAATGCTTTGCCCTCCCCTCCCTTTATGTGTCTACCTCACATAGTAGCAAGATATGGCCCCAAAAGGGTTTAAAGTTATTTTTGGTGTGATATAGTTCTCATGATAACAAAGAGACAAATAAGCATTTTCTTCCCAAACAGAGTTCACGTCTTGTTTGATGTGAGGATTTTTAACTGCTCACACCTGGGTCTCTGCAGCACTCACATAGAGATCATTTTTTCTGGGAATTTTATAAGGATATTTAAGATGAAGACCAAATGTTCTAACTTAGGTCTTACTCAGCCTCTGATCACACATACCATGTGCCTTCTCCTTTACTCCAAACAACCATATAAATCTTAGTCCTTCGTAAGCAGTGAAATTCACTTACAGTCAAAATTGTTGTTGAAAAATTAGTTTATATAGCATGGTATTTGCAACAAATACAGTTACACCTGGCTTGAGTGACCACATAAAAAGATCATCCAAGTTCTATTCACTTTTTTGATTTTACCCTAAAGGCTCAAAAACCAAAAGACAAATAAAAGACTCCAAAAACATCATCTTTTCTTAAAATCTCATGATTTTGAAGTCTAGTGCATGATTTTTTTTGAGGCCTGACTCATAATTCGGAACACTGAAATGATTGTAACACCAGCAATCTCATTTGATCAAACCCAAAAGAAATAAAAACTAAGTAAGAGTACCAAAGAAAATAACAGCTCATCTTCAAAAGCCTAATTCATAAATGTGGAAGGAAAAGGAAAATTCCAACTTGAACCAATGGATGTAATCTCTCTGTTTTGCTTCATTTAGTGGAGGTTGAATTTACAGTTGAGGACTTTTACCTTTGGCAAATTGTCATAGTAGTAAAACAATAATACATATATTTAACTCAATTAAAAAAGACACTGGTACTTAACAATAGCTATCAAACTTGCAGAATTGCACGTGTCTTTTCTGCCAGTCATACAATTACGTATGGGCACAATACACAGAATGTGGAATTCTACTTAGTTATCATCTCCTGCTTCATCTGGTTGCAGAGGAGATTGTGCTTTGACTGCGGCTCTCAGATAACACAATGTAAGACTGCTGAAGTTGGCATAGATCTTTTAGGCTTTGGAGAGGACACCACTCAGTTTTACCGTCAAAGAATATCGTCACACACAGATTCAGGCACTGCATGAATGAGTATGACTATCACAAACAGTCTGCTTCCTATGTTGTACCTTCTGTGAGGCCATGAACCTGAGTAAGAGAGTTGGTATGTCTTGCTTCCATGACAGCATGCAACTTCTCCAATATGTTGTGTTTCTTCTCATCGACATATGCAGTGTTATCTGCCAGATAATGATGTTGCTCCTGCTACTGAAATTGGCCCAGTGTGCACTAGCAGACACTTAATCAGTGGTCTCGGAGTTGTCTGAGGATTTTGCAGCTTGGCAAAGATTTGGTACAGGCTTTTTTGAGTGGGGAATTGGTGGCATCTGCTTCTAGGGAACAGCAAGAGCCATTATTTTCCAGAAAGCCCACACCTTACACTTGAGATAAAGGGAAAAGGTCAAACCCCAGCTTCTTGGCACACGTAGAATTCAGTAATAGGGTACTGAGTTTGTATGTCACTTTGGGGCTTTCAAAATGCATTCTGAATGCGCTTCCTGAGTTGTAATGACACCGTGTCTCCTGCAGGCTGTGCTCTACCTGAGTTATACTGCTCTTGGGTTCCCACATGACCACCACATATACTTATGACTATATTTATTTTGTGAATATGCAATACTCATTTGTAAGGGTTCTGATCCATGGCTAACCACCATCTGATATATTTCACAACTCGCCCAACAAATGTTCCCCAAATAGAATACATTTAATACTGTTTCTCCATTATTTCATGTCCTTCTCAATGATGGACTTCTTCCCTTCCAACCCATTCTGTTGTTTCTTGTGCAGAGTGCTTATTTATTTATTTTAAAATAGCAATACAATTCTATGACAAGAAAATGACTAAATTCCTGGAAAGTATTAGAGGAACTGGAATTTGTGTTTCACAGGAAATTCTGAAATTTTGAAAAAAATCAGAACAAAAGCAAAATTTTGAAATCTCTGAAATTAAAGTTTTTATAAAAGTTCATTTCTAGTCAATCAAAACACTTCTTTTGATTTAAATGTTTTTTAAATTTTAATTTTTGTAATTTATAATATAAGATTTTGAAATAGTCATTTTGAAACAAAGAGCATTTCATTCCAAAAGGCTTTAACAGCATGTTTTGACCTTATCAAAATGCTTATTTTTTAATTTTTTTTAAATTTTGTCTGACTCACACATTTGGATACTATGGTATGTGACAATTTTGATGAAAAAAATTGTCATTTTTTTTACCAACTCTACTAATTATAACAAAGAGATTATTGAAGTTTAGATGCATTAGTCACAGTAAGGATAGAACTGCTCTTTTCATCTTATATCTCTTGTAGATTTTCTGATCTAAACAACTGCATACAAGATTTCCTGTTGTGAATATTGTTTTGACCATTGTGTTTCTGGTATATGGATAAACAGAAAAAAAGCAAGTTCTTTTATCTTCTCCCAAATTATTTTAATTTGAGTTAGAAGGTATTTTTACACATGACTTTGACTGTGAAAACAAATATTGAATGTCTGGCTGTGCTAAAGTATACAATGCTGTGTCCCGGGAACTCTGTGAAAGTGACATTTTCAGTATAAATAGGGAACATGGTAAATAGTTACTTTTTGGCAACTAATATATTACAGAGAATCTTTAGACTTGAAAAATAACTACAGCTGGACTAAGAGAGAAGCTGCTAAATGGATTTCCTGTAGACAGAACAAGTGAGTCATTGTAGATGTAACTTTTTTGCATTTTGACTCTTAATTACAAACAGTTTTTTTGTGGTATACTTATGAGCTTCTAATGAGTTACAACTTAAAGCTGGCCAGGAAACAGAATTTCTGTCCCATGAAAAATGAGTTTGCAACATGAGTTTTTGGTGGGGCAGCAGAGGGGGAGAGGGAGAGAATTACATTTTGATGTTTCCAAAATGAAATACGCTCCTAAAACTGCCAGGGAACAGGGCATTCCATCTGCTGGATTACCTGGCTCTGAGGCTGCCTGGACTGTTCGCCTCCCTCTCTACCCATCTGGCAGGCTGCCCCACTCCGAACTTTTCCTTGGAAACCTGTCTGGTTTCTTGCTAGCTTGACCATTTGGTTCTTGAGCAGCCCGCCTGGCTTGCAGCTTCTCATAGCTCAGGTCCCAGGATTCCAGGTTCCTCTGCTCCAGACAGCCCACCAGGTAGGCTATCCTGGAGCCGGTGCTCCCAGTAGAACTGAGAGGAGAACAATAAATCTGTTTTGCAGAGAATTTCAAAATTTTGTTTTTTCATTCTAATCTGAGCGAAATCAAATATGAAATATCTGAATCCTCTATGAAGTGTAATTACTGTTTTCTGGCCAGCTCTAGTCATGACTAGAGCTGGGTGAGGTAACTGATTTTTTGATTTGCTGGAAATTCCTATATATATATTTTCTATCCAAAATTTATGACAAAATTGGCAAATTGAAAAAAATTCCATTTAAATTCAACCAAAACAATCTGAAATTGATTTTTCCTAGCAAAGATAGTGGCCTCCCTTTATAGCCTATAGCCCAGTGCTTAGAGCACTTACCTGGGATGTGGGAGACCCAGGTTGAACTCCCTGCTGGCTGGTCTCTCTCAATCTCTCTTGTTCAAGCAGTTCCACTTTGTTTAAATAATTAGTCCTTGGAGCAGCGATTGGAACTTGTGGCTTCCCCATCCTACATCAGTAGCCTGACCATCAAGCTCTTACTCTTTTCTGGGTCCAATGACTCTTCTTTGTTGTTGTGAATGACTATGACTTGCTATTGTGAATGACAATGAACAGTAACTGGACCAGTGAGCACTCTAACCACTGGGATATAGGTCATAAATATCTCCCTATCCTTCGCCACTAGCATCACTGCCCCCCCTCATAATATTTTTTAGCTGAAACTATTAAGTGAATTCATGTGGAATTCATAAATATTTTCAGGTTCACTGAAACAGCATTTTTGTCTGAAGTATTTTGTCCAGCTCTAGTCATGAAAACTTTAGAAATAGTGAGGACAGGCTTTGAAGATAGAGTGCCGCCACTCTATCCTGACTTGTATCACCTCCACTAACTACATCCTGACACACTCTTCAGTTTTCTTCGGAGGTTTGCAGTCCAAGCATTTTCCAGAACCATCTCTCTTTAGCTTGCGAAATCTGAGCGGATCACAACATAATGTTGTGATCCCTTGATCTCTCACATGCACTACTTAGATCATCTCAAATTTTCCACTCCCTGACAGCAATGCACATTTAGAATAAGAGCGTATACAGTGGCCAGGATCTGAATATTACTTCCAATTCCAGCACCTTCTTTGGTTCCTAAACTTGGAGAAGTTTTGGTTTCCTATTAAAATTGTGGCTTACTCTTCAACATGTGCCTAAGTGGGCATATTTTTATCATTCAGGATGAGGAGTGTCAGTGCCTTCTGACAATAAGATAACAAGTCTTAACACATTCTGTCTGTCAGACTTCACAACTCCAGAGAATAATTGATTGCCATTGTCCATGGTTGTTATAAAGCAAAATATTTAATGCAACTGGAAAGCCAAATAGTGGTATATATTCATTGTTCTGGTTTTTAAAATATCATCCCACATATAACACTTATATTTGCGAAGCTCTGTAAATAATCCCTCACACAATCCCAGTGGTCTAAGTACAATGCTTCGCATACCTTTCCCAGTAGTTACCAAGTGGTATGTGAGATTACCAGAGTTTTTTTTTCCATATACAGGTCTTAGGATAGGATATAGGACCTGTAGAAGTTGTGTGCCAGTGCTTGGAAAATGCTGACTTTCCAAAATTTTCTACTGTAAATATTAATTTTCGCATTTGATATTTGGGCTAAATCCTGTACTCCTTACACAGGCCAAAATCCCAGTGATCCACAGACATTATTGTAGCTGCTTGAAGCACTTGCCCTCTGGCTCTGGATGTCAGAGCTACAATTCATATTCATGAGTTTCTGAGCAATTCTCCTATCATGAGCACAAATCATATATCTAGCTTTTTAACACATATTTTAGGTAATACGAAAAGAAACCACTACATACATATTTGATGAAGTTGATATCTTGGCAAATTCTTTTAGACTTGGAATAGTGCTGGAAGTTTCTATTTTGTAAAATTCATTCAATATGGCCATTGTGTTACTTCCAATTTATAACCTTACGTTTCATTATTTATTTGCACACATGGAATGTCATTGGCTGGGAAGCATTATGTGATACAATTTATTTTGTGTATCTGTCTAAGAAAAAGTATTGTGCATAGTATAAATTCTCCCAGAATAAACAAACATAGTAAATCAAAACAACATGACAATTAGTCTATGAACAAGTTTATAGTTGATTTGTAGGGAGTGCTAAGAATCCAAGAAAAGACACAGTCCTGTTCCCATTGAGATCACTTGGGAAAACTTTTATTAATTGTAGTGGATACAGGACTAGGACTGAAGGCTGACTGAAATGGTTCTTAAAATGAACAGGAGTACTTGTGGCACCTTAGAGACTAACAAATTTATTTCAGCATAAGCTTTCGTGGGCTACCGCCCATTTCTTTGGGTACATAGAATGGAACACACAGACAGAAGATATTTTTAAATACAGAGAACATGAAAAGGTGGAAGTACGCATACCAACTGTAGGAGTCCAATCAATTGAGATGAGCTATCATCAGCAGGAGAAAAAAAACCTTTCAAGTGATAATCGAGATGACCCATAGAAGGTGTGAGGAGAACTTAACATGGGAAAATAGATTCAATTAGTGTAATGACCCAATCATTCCCAGTCTCTGTTTAAACCTAAGTTAATTGTATCTAATTTGCATATTCGAGTTGAGCAGTCTCTCTTTGGAGTCTGTTTTTGAAGGTTTTTTTTTGTTTGTTTGTTTTGCAAAATTGCCAGCTTCAAGTCTGTCACTGAGTGGCTAGAGAGGTTGAAGTGTTCTCCCACTGGTTTTTGAATGTTATGATTCCTGATGTCAGATTTGTGTCCATTTATTCTTTTGCATAGTGACTGTCCGGTTTGGCCAATGTACATGGCAGAGGGACATTGCTGGCACATGATATCACGTTGGTAGATGTGCAGGTGAACGAGCCCTTGATGGCGTGGCTGATGTGATTAGGTCCTATGATGATGTCACTTGAATAGATATGTGGACAGAGCTGGCATCGGGCTTTGTTGCAAGGATAGGTTCCTGGGTTAGCGTTTATGTTGTATGATGTGCGGTTGCTGGTGAGTATTTGCTTCAGGTTGGGAGGCTGTCTGTAAGCGAGGACTGGCCTGTCTCCCAAGATCTGTGAGAGTGAGGGATCATCTTTAAGGATAGGTTGTAGATCTTTGATGATGCGCTGGAGAGGTTTTAGTTGGGGGCTGAAGGTGATGGCTAGTGGCGTTCTGTTATTTTCTTTGTTGGGCCTGTCCTGTAGTAGGTGGCTTCTGGGTACTCTGCAGAGTTACTTTAAAATGACAACTTCTTATTCAACAGCTCTGCCCCCTGTGAATATTTAGGGTTGTATCTACTGATGATTTTTGTGACAAAATAAGATTTTACTACTCTACTCCTGTTAGGCTTGTGAAGCCAACATAGTTCAGATGGAATGAGCTGGATTCTATCTCCTCTTGTACATCAGCAACAAAATTGTTTAGTAAACTCCATTCAGTTCACATGCTTTAGAACTTTTGTTCTGTCATGTAAGTTTTGGATTTTTTAAAATATATTACATCTGCTAGAGGAATGGGAACTTCAGGCGGCAGCTTTCTTGCTAGAAAACAACTTGAAAATTCTGAATAAAGGATGAAATCAGAGCAGTGGGACTATATTAGTGACATTTGCATAGTAAAGAAAATTGCATATTCACAAAGCAGTTATTGAAAAATAACTTCAGAATGGTTACGCAAATTCTTGCACTTTGATTGGTTAATAATGACTTTCAGGCAATCAGAGTACAAGGACTGGTATACTATGTGGTTATTTTAAAAATAATTTGATGCTGCAAATCAGACACCTTCAATCAATCAGATTGCAGGGAACTGGATAAAATCTTATGGTGATGCTTCAATAATTTAAAAATCCCTGTGCTCAGAAATGACTGGAGCATGGTTGCTGACACTTAAGTCATCCTGATGCAGAGAGCAAGCGTGGAGAATTTCAGTCAAAATCTTTGGCAAAATTGTCAGAAAGAGAAAGCATGAGCTTATAATGGAAAGTGGCAAGTAGCCTCAACTATAAGCATTGCTACTTTTTCCATCTCTATTACTATTCAAAATGTGGTACAGTTTTTTACTTTGCCATTAATTAAATTCACAAAATACCCATCTACAGGTTTGGAAATAATTTCTGTGTAGGATGGATTGTTGCTTAGAAGAAACCGTTTCCTGTTGGTTCCCCATTTCCTTACTTGGACTAATCCTGAAACAATTTGCCCTGGCATTAGGGCTGGGGCAACTCTACCAGTTGACATCCGAGGAGGGATGTAAAAGTGGTTTAAGGACATGTTGGGTACAGCTGTGTTCATTCATTGGTGTTGTACTGATAGAGCCCAGGGAACTGTGCCCTTTGGTGCCTATAGAGTTGCTCAAGCTCAGGATAATTTTAGGTTGCCATAAAACAGAAGGACCTAGTTATCTAGACTGATTGGAAGGCAGGCCATGATCATTAGGAATCTCATGAAAAAGAGAGTTTGTGTGGCATGTGGATTCCAGGGTTCATGGGGAAAACTCATGTTGCTTGACAGGTTAATGCTGATATACAGAGGCCTGGTAGAAAGATGTGGCCACCAAATTTTCACTTGTTGCTCGTGCAACCATGCAAGAGTGTACAGATGTAGGTGATTTAGAATTGCAGATACCATTGTCAATTATTTACTTGTATAAAATATCTTAGGAATGTTGTTTCTCATTTTGAAAATTGCTGTCATCATCTATGTTTAGAATTGATTGGAAAATTGTAGCTACATTATGCCATCAGTTTTGAAAGAATTTTTTTACAAAAATGAAAAAAAACTTGGACTATAAACTGAAAAACAGCTTGGCTTTTGATATATAATGAATTTTTAGATTTTCAAAACCTACAATTTTGGGGGAGGGTTGATTTTTCATTGAAAAATGGAACATTTAGGAAGAAAATAATGTTTATTGGGAGGGAGAGGGGAGAATACCATTTTGAACTGGAAACGAGTTTAGATGGAAAATTTTGTCAAGCTCTATTTGTATTGTACTGCCCCACTGTAATTTTGTTGTATTAAATCTAAATCTATAACTCCCTAATATTCAAAGGCTTCACCTGCATATTTATAGAAACCTAGAATTGAAACAGCTTTGATCTCTTATTTTTTCATATTTGGCTTTATTTTGGTACTATGAATATTCAAAACTAAAATTCTAATTATCCTATATACACAAAAGCTTCTTTTGTACTACTGTACTAAAGGCTCCATAGCACATTGTATTCCAAAGCTGTTCTTCCACAATGATGTGCTGAGAATTTTTGTTTGTTTTTTAAAAAGCAGAGGGCCTGTAAAGTTAACTTACTTTTAAAGAGACCTGCTTGGTGTAGAGAGCTCTGTTTTAGGATAAATAGCTTCAGGAACGGAAACCTCACAGATTCAATGGAGCAATACCCATTTACGCCAGATAAGTATCTGGCCCACCTTGACTAACTCTTGGCTGTTTAACTCTGCATGTGTCTGAGTAAATTGATCTAATGGGAAATTCAGTTAAAAATGAATAAATGTGTAATAATAAATGAGTGTATAATGGTGGCCTAATACTATGTAGAAAAAAACCAATGTAACTCAGAGTGCTAATCAACTGCATTATCCCAGATGTTTCAAGTATTGTGGCATATGTTGCTGCTGGAATAAAACCTTCATGACATCCTGCATCGCAAAAGTGTTTTGCATGTGATCATAGCAATTGTATCAATGGCCAGTGTCATAACATTTCTTCCCAGATCTGGACCTTAGCGTCCAAAATATGGGTGTTAGCATGAAAACCTCCAAGCTTAGGTACCAGCTTGGACCTGGTATCACTGCCACCAGCTAAGGATTATACAGTGCCTAGCTCACTATGGTCTCCCCAAAACCTTCTCTAGGGGACCCCAAGACTCAGATTCCTTGAGTCTCACAACAAAGGGGAATAAACCATTTCCCTTCCCCCTCCTCCCCTCCAGGTGTTCCCCTCCCTGGGTTCCTGGAGAGAGATACAGAAGCAAGCTCCATGAATCTAAACAAAGGGATTCTACCCTCCCTGTTTCAAGTCCTGGAAACACAAGTACCGAGAGATCTAATCTCTCCCCCTCACCCAGAGGGTATGCAAAGTCAGGCTTAGTAAATCTAACACAAAGAGATTTTCCCCTTGACTTTTTCCTCCCACCAATTCCCTGGTGAGCTGCAGACTCAATTCCCCAAGACTAAAAAAAAAAAAAACTCCAACAGGTCTTAAAAAGAAAGCTTTATATAAAAAAGAGTAAAAAAGGACATAATATATAGTCTCTGTATCAAGGTGACAATATACAGGGTCAATTGCTTAAAGGGAAAAAATG
Source organism: Gopherus flavomarginatus (assembly GCF_025201925.1). NCBI lineage: Eukaryota > Metazoa > Chordata > Testudines > Testudinidae > Gopherus > Gopherus flavomarginatus. The sequence goes on along the minus strand of NC_066618.1, from coordinate 71,798,739 downwards.
AATAAACAGCCTTATCCAAAAAGAATACAATTTAAAACATTCCAGCAACTACACACATGTAAATACAAAAGAAAACAATATAAACCTATTGTCTTACTATCCTTGTACTTACAACTTGGAAACAGAAGATTAGAAAGCCAGCAGATAGAAAAATCACTCTCAGAGCCGAGAGGGTCAGACCCAAGACAAAGAACTCACACCCAAAACTTCCCTCCACCCAGATTTGAAAAAGTCTTGTTTCCTGATTGGTCCTCTGGTCAGGTGTTTGGTTCCCTGTGTTAACCCTTTACAGGTAAAAGAACTTTAACCCTTAGCTATCTGTTTATGACAGCCAGAAAAGACAGAAACAAACAAGTGAAAGGAGACTCTTAAGCAAAGCTAGCAACCCCAAAGCTAGTACGGGAATTTTATCTGCATAGGGAGGTTTTTGTTTAGTAGGAGGTTCAGTTCTGTTGTCTGATGGGATTTAATTTAATTTCTGTCTATTTAACTTTTGTCAGTGATGCTTAAAACCCCTTTTTGTTGTGGTAGAAACCCAAAGAAATAAATAATAAATAAATATTTGGAAGCAGCCAGTGAGGGCTGCCTGGCAATGATAATTTACTTGATATTTTCACTGTGCAGTACACTGCCAGTTAAGCAGGCATCAACAGTTAATTTTAGATCCTAACCCCAAATCCACTGAAATCAGTGGAAAAACTCCCTTTAACTTCACTATTTTTTTGATCAGGCCTTTCAACTATAAATGTGCACTCAATATAACACAGACAATTGAGGCATATGAATGTTTCTCTCTCCATGACCTGGTGTACTGCACATGCTACTTTTGTAAAAGTGCATAACACCTTTCTAAACCACAAGTTAAGGTGATGTATAGGGAAGAGTTATAAAAGTAGAGAAATGGAAATTGTGAATGCAAAACCCTACAGACAATTGCATTCAAACTGACACAAAGGGATGCCAGTGTTACAGGAATGGCTTAGAGCCTTGCTCAGCAGGGCAAGGGAGCATTAATATTGAGCCATGAAGGAGCCCATGCTAGCTTTACACACTAGCCCATAACCCAGTCAGTCTCTAGGGTCACCATGAGTAATCTTTCAATATATTCCATGGTAAAATGAAAAAAATGACTTGGACCATCATTGTGCTCATCCTTTTTGGCTCAGACCCATCTCATATTAACCAACATGCTAAATCTATGCATGCTGTCTCTATATTCTGCAGCATCAGAACAATTTGAAACTTGAAAGCTGGAAATTTATCATCTCTAATGGATGCTCTCAGAAGCTGGAGAATGGCCAAAAGGAAAGACTGGGGGATAGGGAGCACATTACCATCAAGTGGAATTTTCTTTTATTTTCATAGATGTTTGTACTTAGCATATTTATCACTACTCAAAGCCGAGATTTCCATGTGTTGTACAGGGATTCCTGTTTTTATTAAAGGAAACATAGCCAATATTTCAAATCTGTTTTAAAGTTTGTGTTGGATTAAACTTCAAATCACACATGAATAGAAATGCTCAATGCTTATGTAGAGTAAAATGCTAAAGAAAACGATTTGTTCCAAATTTTGCTTTTCCAGTCAGGTAATATAATTTAAAGAGACTCAAATTTATATAAGAAAAGTTTAAATGAAAATTCAAGTTTAAAAACATTCTATTTTATTTCCTAACAATACCCATTACAATAAATGTTCTTATTTAGCTATTTCATTGGCAGGCTCCAATATACTGTATATGGTATCTTCAAAAGAGAATTCTCCATATTTTATCATTTTAAAACTCATTTCCTTTAGCTAAAAGTACATGTATAGTATATAGAAAGTAATTTTAAATCATACTATTTAAAATCCAATGTTAGATGCTCAGCTGCAGCTCCTAACATAGCATGAGAAAAATAAATTTTGCAACATGCTTTTCTAAGTGCTAAGCATGCATTTTAATGTGAAATGGGAGAGCAGAGAGCTCCCGTGTTCTTAAGCTACACTATAAGCCCAGAGGCTCCACCACACTGCAGCTGAACTGCTCTTAAAAAGCATGGAGAAAAGCTGCAGATTAACAGTATTTAGATGCACTGGTTTGATGTAATTTCAGGCTGCCGGAATTAATGTTCTGTGACAAGCCCTCCCTTGCAAACCTTTAGAAGCAAACTGTGTCTTTGTCTACAGTTTTAAGCTTGGTTACAGTCTCTCGTAGATTCTGCATTGTTTCTCACATATTGGTTTTTGGACAAAGTCGAATCATCATCTATGAAGGACTAACTGCCCAAAGGGTATACACCCAATTGCTAGTGGTTTATTCAGCTTTGACACTTCTCAGTGTGATCCTAACTGCCTTTTGTAAAACAAGCAGGCAAGGGAAAGGCTCAAGAGACTTTCTTCTATTCATTTCTGTAATAGTTTTTTTGCCACGGGAGGCTTAAGAAGATTTGTACTGCCTGCTTTCTTTTCATTAGCAGTGAGTGCAATGCTGTTAGGTAAGTTAATGTGCTAGACTGTAAAAAGAAAAGCACAGGAATTTGAAAAATATATAGTTTCTCATTAATCCATTTTAATGTTATTTTTCTTAACTCATTTAGTATAGGATGCAGACAAAAATTTAGTAAAGTGTAACAGTTAAGATATTTTCTGTTCTGTGCCAGAGAATTAGATTCTAGCTTTAGTCTGTTTGTTGAATGCAATACTATGCTTCACTGATTTTTGGCAGGAGCATGTTAAAATTCTCATTATTAGACTGACAAGGAAACCTGATTGAATTTTCAACACAATCATTGTCTCTGTCATGGAATGTAACACTATTTAATAATTCTTTGTATTTCTATATGCAACAAAATAGAGCAGTCTTTCAGGGGCTTACTGTGACCACCACTTTGCATTAACCTGCCATGCTTAAATTACTGTTAGATGTATTTACTTTTTCTTTTCCTGACTGTCGACTTGAATCTGGGAAGGAAGATTGGGCAGATTTGTTAGTAAAAGCTACAACTGTAGTATACAAATTCTTATTGTGTACAGTACAATAGCTATTTGGATCATAATTACTTCAAAGGTTAAATTTGGCTGAGAAATAGAGATACTTCAGCACTGAGTTTTATATGTTAGTATAGTTAATACATAAAATGTATATTGTGTGTATATATGATGGCATTCTCTTTGTATTTGTACTATATTATCACCAATATCATCACTTTCCCAAAATTTCAGGACGCATAAAATTCCCCAGGAACATTATTGATAACCAGCGAACGTAAATTAGTTTTGTGGAATAATGCTTTCAGAAGGTGAATGATGCATGTTAAAATCTACATTTGATAAATTAATACAGGACACTCATCCAGTACATATATACATTCAGAAGAGTGACTCTAATGATAAATGGTAATAGTCACTAAAAGAAGATTGCTACATCACTGAATTTATTAATCATACTGCTCATCAGCAGCAAATTGAATCTTTTTCTTTGATATTTTTTCCTCTTGCTGTGCTATGCATGTTTGTTGTGTTTGCATTCCACAGATATGCCCAGAATATAACTCAACCACTCTACCAGGAAATAGAGACAAAAATAATTACCTAGAAAAATACTGAGAATGCCAAGGAAACATTTTTGCGAGAATGATGCTTTTAAGAGAGTGAGCAAAACCAGTGTGACCTGAATTGTAGACCATAAGTTCAAGATTTATAAAGCAATTTCTTAGTAAAATATATACCAAGAAACAGAAATTTGTAGAGCAAAGTTATATTATTTTTCCCAGAGTGTTTTTGGTGGTGTCTTTGACATTCTGAAATATTAAAGTAGAGATAACCTTTGATAGATTTGACTTACCACTATCCTTTATTAAAGAAATCATGTTACCATAGACCATACTGCTGTCAGCAACTCTGCATACCTGATGTTCCAGTTGCCCATAAATGCATTGTATGTTGAAGCACTGCCAGCAAATATCATAAATCAAGAAACAAATTATATACTTGCTTATGTTGTCTTTGACTTTGCATGCATACACATAGTTAGAAATAATCACTCACAATTATTAAGTCCTTAAACAACTACAGTGGCTTGTAGATGATTTCCCTGAATTCTATTTGTATCATTTTATAGGATGGAAGATTGAGTCACTGGAAACTGTAATGTAGATCAGAGCCTAAAAGAGACTGTTACTCATGCACAGTTATATAGAAAAGGAAACAAATGGAAGTGTCATGCTCACCTCATATAACCCCTCCACCCAGAAAATAGAAATATCATTCATTTCTTAGAAAAGCTGTTTAAGTCTCAAGTGGATAGAATTACTTCTTTTTAAAGATATGACACTTTATTGGCTTTCTAGACACCATGCCACTTTCCAAAGATGTTCTACAGTGGTCTATTTCTGCCAGCTACAGTAACTCAGCAGCAATTTGAAAAACCAGGCTACTCACCTGGAAGAACCTGAAGTGAAATCCTGGCTCCATTTCAATCAGTGGCAATCTCCTCTCACTTCAGTGGAACCAGGATTATTATTTACTCTCTAAACTAATATGTGGAGGGGGAAAATAAGCAAGACTTACTAAAATGAAATAAGATTCTAGCTTTTAAAGTCATGCAAGCCTGTGTGCACTTTTATGTTTAAAAAGGAATTCAGCAAGTAGTTGATTTCCCTATTCCTTTCACATGTTTTTGGCATGCTTTGCATATTAAAAGTCCATGTACAAAACAGTACATCAAGAATACTATTGATAAACCAATAATCATGATAGATGTACCTCTGTTGCTACATGCATTTGCTGAAGGCGTCATTCCTTTGAAAGGTTTAAGCTTTGCTTGTTGATTTCGCCTCAAAATAATAGAAAAACAAACAGTGCCTTGCAGCAAACATAACCTGTAATCATTTCTTGTACAGAGTATTTTTAACAGTTTCTAAGGGCCCTGTTCAGCATTCTTTAGTCACTCAAACTCCCATTGAGTTCAGTGGGCATTTTGAGGATTAACAAGTGAGTAAGGAATACTAAATAGTGCTCTAAGATAAGAGTTTATTCAAATGTGAACAAGCCTTTAGGGCTACATTTTTCAAACTAAATTATCTGATTCTTACTTACAAATGAAGTTTGTGCTCACATTAGAGTGTTTGTGGACCAAAAAATTGGCAGTAGAAGCTCCTACCATCTTAGAAACTATTCATTATTTTGACAATGTGGGCATAGACTGTTCCTCTTCAGATAAACACCTCATTTTACATAGCAGTCCATAAAATATTGCCACTCCATTTTATCCCTTTAAATGACTGTGTTCCAGAGGGACACATTTGAACTATACTTAGTTTGAAAAACTAAGTTTTAAGTAGTTTCTTTGTATCCCATTGTCAGATTGACATTGTTCACATTTTACTTTTTTTGTTTGTTTGTTTCTTCTTGTACCAGGGTGATTTTGTTCCCATTAAAGGCCAGTGGGGCTTGCCCAGCCCCTGTTCCATGACATGGTCACTTTAAGAAAACAGATGTTCAAGGGATCAGCAGAGGAACTGGGAATGGGAGCCAGGTGTTAATCAAACGGCTGGCTCCTGAATGACAGGATAGAACCAAGCTGTGAGGTGACTGGCGAGGAGGGTGTGTGTGACAGTCAAAGAGTGTGCATTGGAGCACAGAATCAGGAGAGCAGGTCCCTGGAATGGGGACATGAGCTGCTGGGCTGGGGAAGTCTGCTTGAATCACAGTATAGCCCCAGGAAGGAGGGTTGTGAGTTCCCTGAACCCAAAGGGGAAAAAGTGTGAGAGTCCAGGGACCAGAGCAGGACACCTATGTGAAAGACTCTCCAGGGAGGCCAGGAGCTGCAGTGGGACTGGCAGAACTCCACAGGTCAGAAGGAACTGGTGGGATTGAGCGTACCAGGGACCTGAAGCCCTGGAGCAAAGTGAATTGGAGACTCTCAAAAGGAAGGTTTGGGCCTGAAGGCTCAAAAGAGTCTATATTAAAAAAATAAGGAAAGGGGCATATTACTTGCCCTATTCTGGGCTGTAGAAAAGTTATTGGGAGAACCAGAAGGGAATTGAAATGTCTGTAGTTCCATGCCATGCCACAAGGGAGTGTGCTCTGAGATAGGCACACAGATATAACAGAGACAAAGGACTGATTATGCAAGAGGGAAAGTGAAACAGACTATATTCAAAGTCCTGTCAAATTAACAAAGAAAGCAACTTGAGAAAATAGAGAAGTTCTTTTTCTCTCTAACCTCTTTCTGTTAGTGTTACTTGTAATTATAGTAGGTAAGAAACTTTCAGACCAAGTGTGATTCCTAAGAGGTTCGTGTTCCTTTAATGCTGCCTACTATAGGACAAATCCTGAAATCATCAACATATTACTGATGTCAATATAAGGATTTAAGGATTTGGCCATAACATACTCAGCAGGGTCTCAGTCCCATCTAGACCACTAGAAGTGGGGTAACCTTTAAAAAGAACCCATTATCTAGCTCATTAAACACTCCTGGGCCACAGGACAGTCTGTTCTTTTTTAAGCAAGTAAAGTTGGGGAATCTGTTTGACATAAATACTTCATTTTATTCGTCTGCAGGCAAAAGTGGTCATTCTTGACATGCTTAACTCCATTAGGAAATTGTTGCCTGTTAAAATGTAGACAAAAGGATAGTGAAGATCTGAGTGGTGCTTAAAATATTAATCTATTGGTTATGGATTATGATGTGGATTACTACAAAGTGGATGGGATAGTGAGAGGGAATATTATTAAGGGTAAAATTTGCTTGAATGGTTCAGAGGATTAAGATTCTTGAAATAAGAAAGCTTGGAAAGAAGAGTTTAATGGTGGTGAGAAGATGAAAGAGGTGGTTCTCTTTCTTTTCTTTTTTCTTTGAAGGTGTGAGATCTCTGGAGGAGATTTGATGTTTGCATTTTGTGGAACAATGTTTTGCAAGAAAGGAGATTAGTTCTCACTATGTCAGAGAGGTGAGAGATCCATGTCTGGGGATATTCTTCTGTGATGGTGGTGGAGTTGTACAGTACTACTCTGAGGAGGTGGGAGTTTCACAGGGAGTAGAGATTTATTTCTTTTTGGGAAATGAGAACTCTGCAGGGGACATTTTGAGTCCCTCTAAATTAGTAATTTGGGGATGTTCCTCTGTTTTAGGAGGTAAGGAAGTCATTGTGCAGACCCTCCTTGATAAACCCAATACAGCACACTAACGATATGGCCAACCCCTGGCCTGCATTGAATCTCCTGTTTTGGGAAAAGCTTTTTGAGAAAGCTGTTGCAGATCAACTCTGCTGATTTCTAGAATCTTCAAACTTCCTGTGTCCTGGTCATCCAGGTTTTAGGTCTGTGTTAGGGGATAGAAAGAGCACTGAGTGGTTTTTTGTCCTGGCAATACACTAGGACAACGTTTTCTGAACTCTTTCTTTTCTCTACTCCTCAATCTCCAACTCCCTTCCCACGGGAGCATCTCCCTGCACCTCTGGAGCTATTACAGACTGCAGGAAATATAAAAGTGCTGTTACTGTACTTTATCCTCCCACATTGTTGGGGTGCTAAGGACAGGACAGTTTCTAGATGTATCCCATGTCAGGTGTCTGACTTTTCCTTTCTTTCTCCACCACAGTAGGAGAAATAGAGAGAGTATGCAGGCTGTGTATGCAGTAAGTAGGGTGGTGCAAAGGGATCTGTGAGGCATCCAGAAGGATGAATGGCAGAGACACAGCTGAAGTGAACTTATAAAACATGCATTATATACTTATTTACGTGCTTTTTCATAACTTGGGTACCTACTTCACAAGAAGCAGTTTAACCTAGAATAACTCATTCATCACATGTCTAAAGAGAGTTTGTATATAAAAGTCTTTGTGGAGTCATACTAGTTTGTGAATAAATACTACAGCCAGATTTCAAGGTTCTGAATGGCTGGTTGCTCAAGAAAGATGGGAACTTCAGTTCAAAGTGATATTACCTCACGGTGGTATTATAGCTCTAATCATGTTCCAATATCAGCATAGACTTCCAACAGGGGCTTAATAGAAAGGGTTAGCTAGATTTTTTACCTGTAATATGTCTCTATTGCTGCAGAATGAGGGGTTGTTGGTGAACAGCCAAAGGGGTCCAGGCTGGTGACAAGTTATTTGTTGAAGGTGGTAGCTTTATTTTCTTCAGTTTTGATGGTGATTCATTGACCAGTTTCCTTTTCATAAGGCTCATGTAAAGCAGTAAGAATACACTGGAACCGAAGAATTTTCACTGTTTGTGATTCACTCTAAGATATATGGCCTTTGCAAAGCTTCCCGGGGGCTATCCTGCCTGGTGGTGTAGGCTCCTTGGCTAGCTTAGCATTCTGCATGTTCCTTTAACATAATGTTACGTCCCCACTTTGCTAAGTCCATTTTTGAAGTTTTCTGGTTTGTAAATAGAGTACTACCAGACTTTTTTGTTTTTATGAATGTTTTTAATCCTTTATACGTAAATTTGAAGTCACTTAATTAGAACTGGCTGTGAATTTTACAATCAAATATTTTTTATTGGAAAATGCTAATTTTTTAATACCAAAACACTGAGGAAATGTATGTGTTGGTGAAAATTTCATTGGGAAGATTTCACAGATGCATGCTAGCCCCATAGCCCAGTGGTTAGGGCACTCACTTAGCACATGGGAGAGCCAGGTTCAACACCCTATTCTGAATCAGGCAGAAAAGTGTCCTAACCCTCAGGTTATTAATCAGTCTCTCCTGGTGAAGCTGTTTTACTTTGTGTAAATAATAATCTTTGGGCCAGAGAGCCTTTGACTTTTAAAATACTTTTAATAAAATCAGTATATGAACACAAGAAAATATATTACAAATTCAAAAATAATTGCCCATCCCAAACAGTACAAAGTGCATTTCCAAAACCGACTGCTGAATAAATTGATCCAAATAGCTTATTAGTATAATATCTGAACTCCAAATGAAAGTGTAAAACCACTAAAAATCTAAAAAGCTGAAGAACTTTAGCAACCCCAGTATGAAATAATGTACATTTACTTTTTTTAAATGGCCATCTTTGCTTGACCCAAAATAAAATTTGCAAGACATACCATAGATCTATTTGTGAACGTATACTTAACAGCAAAAATAAAGACAGTAGGAGAAAAATCAAGGGACAATACCTGAGAAATACCATGAAGTAAAACAAATAATGGCTGTAATCTGGAACAAGTAAGAAAAACAGTGTCATAAGACAATGACAAAACATGGACCTCTCTGGAGTCAAACAATGCACAAAAACATTTGTGGTGATAACTCCATGAAGAATTCTCCATTGGAGATCACCCATCCTCTTCGTAACTGGAGGCTTGCATGCAGCTTGACAGGCTGGTTGGCTGGAGTCTGTGCCCAGAAGCTGTCTTCTCCATATCATATTGGGATAATCAACAGGAGTTCAAAAATGATTAATCTTTTCCACAAGCATATACAATGACTTATGGCCTTTGCTATTAAAAGTTAATTCAGAAGACCCACTGAAGGCATGCAAGCTGCCCAGCTTGTCAACATCCCAATCCATGGCAGGAACAACAGACAAGAAAATAAAAACATTAGTATGATCAGGAATGGCTCACATAAGGAGGCAACTGTCTAGCCTGGCGGCTGATTCCACCTCCTGATTAAAATTGAGAAATCCAGTGAATGAAATGAAAACCAAGCTTGACAGCTAAGATATCCACTAAGACCCAGGAAAAATTAGCAAAATCAATTAAATGAACCAGTTTTGTTACACCTGCTGCAATAAGGGAAGAGGCAAGGCTCCTAGAAATAAGACTGAAATCCTCGTGGCTGGGTTATAAACAATGTAGCCCTGTTCAGTATGTAGCCCTGAGACCTCTCGCTGCCTATCCTGTGGCCTCTGTTTAAAAAATCTCCAAGAATTTAAAAGGCCTTTCTTAAAAATAAGGTAACACCTCAAAATTGAGGCACCCAGGGTCCACCAAAAAAGTTCCCTATCAAAACCCAACCCCCCTACCCGCTGAAGAAAAGCAAAGACCAGTTGCATCCAAGGAACAGGTTCATGCACAAACACAAGCTTCTGCAGAGACTGTAACCAAAACGTAGCAACTCTTCTCAAAAGATCAATGAGACCTTGACTCCCTTCCACAATGGGTAGATACACCAATATTCTGCTTGCCAATGATAACTATCCCAGAAAAAGTCCAAAAGAATCTTCTGAACTTTTTCTAAATAGAGTGGAGGAAGATGCAGAACAGTTAAACATTTATACCACAACACAGAGGCAATTAAATTATTAATGACTAACACCCACCCTCAGAAGAAGAATTCAGGAAAATACTACTTCCACCTTTGTGACCTCTCCTTTAACCTTTCCATATCTCCCTCCCAATTCTGACCCAAAATATCATCCAGTCCCAGCATAATTCCCAAGTGCTTTAAAGCCAGTTCGGCTCCACAGTCGCCTTATTGGCAGGAATGGGAGATTAGCCATGTCCCCAGCAGGAGTGTGTCACTCTTCCTCCAATTTATGTAAGCTGAAGAAGCCTCCTCAGAAGAGCGCTGACATTCAGTCAAAAGCTGGACATCACAATCATGAGTAATAAACACAGTCACATCGTCAGCGTGTGCAGTGACTTTCACTGGAGTACAAGCTGGAACAGGAAGAGAGGCTCTTTCGCAACATGCATAACAGAACATACAATAACCCAGACATCAGATTCCCCTACAGACTGGAAAGAGGGACCTCAAAATACCATTCACCTTAAGTAGACTCTGTGCGTGAACACTAACTGCAGGAGACAAACCTCGGCCCAAAATCAAAAGCACAAAGGGTGAGAAACAAATATCCATGATCTACACAATCAAAAGCCTTCTCTTGATCAAGGGAAATCAACCCAACATGCAAATCAAGCATTTTTTGGAAATTACATCCAACAATAGGAAAAGTATAAAAAAAAATGGACCTGTTGGGGATGCAATAGGTCTAATCAGGGTGCATGACCAAATCCATCTCAGTTTTCAGTCTGTTTGCCAACGCCTTTGAAAAAAGTTTATAGTTGGAGCAAAGCAAGGACACAGGTCTCTACCTCTTCACCTCCCCAAGGTCCCCTTTCTTGGGGAACAGGGTAGGAACCACTTGAAAATAACTGAGTGGCAATATCTTCTCTCTGATGCTCTCCTAAAAGATTTGGAGCAAGTCAGGCTCAAGAAGGATCCAAAGGGCCTCACAAAACTCAATAAGCAAACCATTAATGCCTTTCTTGGAACAAAGTCATTTAGAACAGAACTGTATTCTGAGAATTTCAGGTCCTGTTCAAGTCTGTCAGCATTCAAAGTTGAGTTCCTGGAAAGATCCAAAAAGTAGCCACCGAGTCTCAAATGGATACACAAGAATGATGGAAGCATAGGCTCCGTTGCAGAAAAAAATAAAAATGAAAAAATCCACAGCAAAGTTGCTAATCTACACAGGATCTGAAAGCACTCAATCTTGAAATGGATGCTTATCTTCTGCTCTTCATTTTTCTTTTCCAGGCCAAAGAAAAACTGAATAGTTGCATCCATTTAAGAAAGGTGCTGAAATTGGGCCCTAATCAGTGCACCCTGAATTTTGCTATCCAACAGGTCCTTCAAGAGCTGGGTTTTTTAAAATATTTCAAGATCTTATGCAACCCAACTTCATTACACTATGAAAGCCTTTTTCAAGTTCCACAATCCCCAACTCTAACTCCTCCATACTCCAGTGAAGGCTACAGGATTGTCTGCTGCGTGTATTGCTGCCAAAAACATTTCATATTAACCTTACACACCACTCACCATTGCCTCCAGGAGGTAAAAAAGTCCTTTGAGGCAACTCAGGCGGCCGAAAAATAGAGAGGCTGGAAAAGAGTGACTGTTAAAATGCCAATATGGATTATGGGCTAAAAGGAAGAGACAACACAAGTAAGACCTGATCTGAAGTCCCAGTAGGGACAGTACTACTGGAAAGTAAACAAAAATGGTGCCTAAAAACATAAAAACTGTCCAAATGGTCCACAGAGAAAGAGCTGGCACTAGCACTCAAGCAGATATACTGCTGCACATCAGTCAGGTTAGAAGCCTGAAATAAAGCTGCAGGTTGCTGAGCAGACAGTGGGTGCAATTCTAATTATTCCTATCCAATCTTGCATTAAAAGTACAAGTAAAATCGCTCTGCCCCCCTACTTCCCATTGAAATATTGCTTGTCAAACAATTTGTTAAAAGAGGACCCCAGGTCAGAAAAAACTCAGCCTGACTTTCCCTCAGTAGGAGCATAGACATTAATTAAAAAAAATAATTATATTGATCAAAAAGTAGCTTGAACTATCAGTAAACATCCTGGAACAACTTCCTGTACAACCACTGAATCAGGCTTTACCCTGTACGCAAAGAGAATGGCAACCCTGTACAGCCATGACTCAGAAGAACTTCCCTTTCCCAATCAGCAGCCAATCAGTTTGGTTGCCTGCATCTGTGTGCATCCCTTGCAAAAATGAAATGTCCACCTTTTTCTGGGACAGATACTCAAAAAGAGCCATATGTTTTTTTTTTAATGTCCCTGCACCCATTCACATTCAGAGAGCCACATACAAAATTATCCACCAGACTAATACTCATCAGAAAAAATAAGAAAAAGACATAGAACTCCTCTTCCCCTTTATCCCCCCATAAGAGTGGCCATACTGGGTCAGACCAGAGGTCCATCTAGACCAGTATCCTGTCTGCCGACAGTGGCTAATGCCAGATGCCCCAAAGGGAATGTACAGAACAGGTAATCATCAAATGATCCATCCCCTGTCACCCATTCCCAGCTTCTGAGCAACCCCTCAAATAAAACCACCAGATTCTCCTAGATCGATGAATCCCCAACATTTCCATTGATCAAAGAGACACACACTTTAGTCATCAGAGTTTTTTCAATCTGTAACGCTTCTGTTTGTCAAATTCAGACAGACATATGTCTCATAGTATACTGAGCAGACAACAAATATAAATTAAAGTTAAGAAACCAATCTGCCACTTCTGTTTCACATTTCCCTTTTGTCTCACCCAGAAACCTACCAAATAGTGTCCAGAATATATCTCCTTGAGCCAGTTCAGGACCCAAAGAATCTGTGAGATTGTCATCCCTCATACCCGCCGACTCAGAGTTACTACTGACCTCAAAGGGGGAAAACCTCAGAGAGACCAGAGAACAGTGTTCTTCCCAACTGCACTGACCAAACTAGTTCATTTCACAGCTCCTTCAGAAACTGTAGCCCCTCTTCCTTATATGCCATTTTTTGCTTTGCGGCTTTGAGTTCCATAGCAACTGGTTCAGCTTCCATTTCGCAGTCGGGCTCAGGCTGAGAGGCCACTGAGTCAGGAGCCACAGAACCAGTAATGCCATCTCCCCCAGGTTGCAAGGGGGGCACTAACCTCTCAGAAATATCCCCACAGATCTTTGGAGACTCTTAGGACTCAGTCTCTGCCACAGCCAGCCCACCTTGTGCTTTACTCTCAGACACCCCCACATTGCCAGGTACAGGGTCACTATTCTCAGGGGCAGTTTGCCTCCTCTGAGGGGACTAATTAACCAAATATGTCAGAATCCCACAACGAATACGGACCATGTCCTCAGTGGCAAGAAATACAGTATAGTCACACTCCCCAATCCTATACTTAAGGATTTAAAACTTTGGAAGTCTATGAAAGGACAAGCCATGCCAAATCTCTGGGGCTTTACAGCCCAAAGAAATCCTCCTAATAGGGCTAGTCATCTTACTATAGTTCACCAAGGCACTAGCCAGCTGCTCATTTCCTAAAAAGGGAGGAACATTAGTACTAGTGACTTGACTAGCAGGTGTTGAGAGGAGCACTACAGAGATAAAAACATCCCACACAATAATCCCCTCCACAACCACCTGCTCAACAAGGCTAAGGATGGCAACAAACACAACAGCCTTGCTCATGTGGGAGGCATACCTCACATTTTTAAACCTGGTTGCCTTCCTCACAGCTGGAAGACACTCCTCTGCAGACGCAGAGTCTGGAGACAAAATCCACAACTCGTGTCCATGGGTTAAACCTTCATAATCCACAACAAACTTTGGTCTCTGTCCCCTGGACTGCCTATGCAGACAAGAAATCCTGCAGATAAACTGACAACCACCACAAAACTTAAAAAAAAAAAAAAAATAACTCTCCCCCTCACAAAGCCCGAGAGAGAGAGTCAGGAAATGTCTGTTTCATGATCTGTTATATTGTCAATGAAATGTTTTCATGAAAAACTATTAAAACTTCCTAACTAGCTGTAGTGGTACTAGCTAGCTCATTCTTCTATTATGTGATAGATGCAGGTTCGAGACCCTTTTCTGATTGAACCTGACCCTCCCATACCCCAACTGAGTGCCCTAACCACTAGGCTATTGGATATTCTGGGGTTGGGTCTTCTCTCATATTTTTTTTCTCTCACACAAAAAATTGAGGGGTCTTATTTTTGTTCCAATGTAGAATTAAAACAAACATCAAAATATTTCATAAAACAGAATATTGTTTTCTGACTTGCCCTACACTTAGGTCATCTCGGTTCAGCATCACAGGATGAAACAGCTGTATAAATCTCCAACCTCTATAATGATACCAGTTTAATCTAGCTTCATTTATTTTTATTAACTTTTGTGCACTTCTAATCAAGAACTTAACAAATATCTGTGCCCATTCAGATTCTTAGAACACATTTTGGTTAGATTTACCTTTAAAGACTTTCACTTTGCATTGGCTTTTTCTAACATATAAAATACGTTTCATCTAGTCTTTGACTACTTGAATATATTTATTATCTGTTGGGTGTATTAACATTCAATCATTTACTATTTCTTAAACCACCCGTATACTTTTACCTTTATTATAGATGCTGTTTTGTGATTATAGTCTCCTAGCAGCAAATTTCTCTTAAACTGACAATTGTAATTTCAAGATGTCTGTGTCCAAATTACTTTGAATAGTCTTAATTCTCCATACAGCTTCTGTAATTTAATCAATCTTCCTTTTTGTCAATTTGATTTAATAACAAAAGCATTTATTATTTCCTGAGTCATCCAAAATGTGAACATTTTAGATCTCTATGGAATGAATACTTTGGCTTATTTAAACCTTATCATGAATGCACAGGAATATGTTGTTGTTGAACAGGATTATTGAGTTAAAATTTATGGAAGTGTTTTTCAGTACTCTTCTACTGAGGCAGGGCCTCACCAATACTCTGTATTTTATGAGTATCATCTCATAGCCCTGCCTGAAGGAGTGGGGTGGGAAACAAGGTTGAAAGGGCTATATAGAACTACTTCCTATCTTCTGTTTGCTGGTAAGGGGAACTCTGTTAGCTCCAGATATGCTGATGTTCAGGGGAGCACTGGAGAGCAGCCACTGGGTCAATATCTGTGAGCAACCTGGAGCCTGTTTGAGCAACATGGACTAGCAACTGTTTCTATTTCAACTCTCAAACTAGAATAGCAAAGGTGGAGGGGTAGTCTCAAGACTCACCTCTGGATATAGAGTGGATTTTGTTACAGGGCACGCTCGTGAAGCATTTTTACTTGTGAACGTGATAAAAAAAAACCCCAATTAAATAGCTAAGCTGGTACTATAGGAGGTGTTTGTTTCTGTCTAACAATTAATGTTCCTTATGTCATTCTATATAATTGATGCTGTAGTTCTATATGATCTGTGTCATGCTTATTCTTTTTAATGGTTTATTTGTACATTCCAGGGGGAACATGCACTTGTAAATAAACATATAAAATGGAATCACAGAAATAAACATATTAGGTAAGAACACAAGTACCTGGTTCAGCATTTTATATGCACATATAAATACTTGTTGCAATATTATTTAATGCTGAGAGGCTCAAAGGTCCACAAACTAGGCTCTGAGTTTTTTTTAAATACATGTTGGTTACCTGAGCGTTTGGTGCAGAATAGGTATAATCAGCAAAGTGTGCAGTATGTATAAAAGTGATATTGACATTGTGATAGGTATGGCACTATCCTCGACAAACCTATTGAATTAAATTAAACCTTACTGAATTCAGTTTAAGTATTTTAGGAATTTGTTTAATTTAAAATACAAATGTTTATGTACTATTGAGGGATTATATGTATTTCCCTGGGGAAAACTGATCACAGCCCTCCAGGAACTAAGAATGGTGGTGGTTGCTAGGCAAATTTACTTGGGTGTAATGTCTCCAGAGAGCTATAACCACCTGTCCAAGTGGCATGGGGAGAGGTGGCATTGACTTGGTCTAGTCTGGTAGTTTTGAGTAAAAACTATTATGAACTTGTGACCACAGGCAAAACCCTTGTGTGGGATTTGAAGGACTAATCACTAGCCAGAGTCCTTGTTGGATTTAGAGGGTGATCTCTGATAAGCTTATTAGCATGTTTGTGGGTTCCTTTATTGTTTTTAATGTTTCCTCTATAACGTTTTTACCTTAAGAATGAATGTGCTTGCTTAGAAAGTACTGTGTAGTAACTTATAACTGTTGGCAATTATACTGTTGTTAGTCTTGGAAGAGAAAACAAAATGCAGATGCTGGCTATTTAAGACAGTCTGTCTTGCTGAGGGATATCACAGTATAAGCCAGGGGCTGTGCAGTCTGGAAATGCTCCAGTGAGGAAGGAGAGAGATATAGGTCTCTACCCAAGCATAACAGGGCCTCCTTGGTTCTGCTTTTGTCTCTGTCAACAAACCATACAGAGACCCTTGTGTTGGTTCAAAACCCTGTGCAGTTTATTTATAATTGAGTCCCACCACCTTCACAGCAAACCTAGCACCTTTGCAAGCAGGAGGAGAGGGAGAGGGAGAGCAATCCTAATCCCTCTCCCTGCCTGATTTCCCGCCCCTTTCACTTCCTTCCTGTGCTTATTTGTGGGCTCTGGCCATTGGCTCATTAGCCTTTTTGCCCTGTCTCACCCACAAATTAGGCACAGGTTTGCCTTGTCAGCTCCAATCTGCTATGCCTGATTGGAGCTGCTGTGAACAGAGTGCTGACTCAGGGTTTCCTACCTAGCACTCTCACACCAAGTGGTGTGACAGCTGAAGATCTGAGAGCCTGCAATGGGTCCATTGCTGGATCATAGAGGAGGAATTCAGGTGCAGCTGTCATTATCTAAGACTGACATTGTTCTAGACATAAAACAGGGTAGTTTAGGTTCAGCTGGTATTTGTCCTCGTTTCTTGCACATGGCATATCACTCATTGACTGAAGCCAAGGGCTTCTCAAATCAGTTTGGAACTGCCTAATGCAAGCTGTGATCTGTCCTTATCAGTTTATCCCATTTTAAGATGTATTTTAACTATAGGGTCAATCAGCTGTAAATCATAGTTTGGGACTACATTTCTTAGCTGCTGTTATGATTTTGAATAAACATATTTTGTTGTTTTGTAGGTTTTGGATTTTTTTAATCCAAAATTGTCATTTCCATTAGCTTTTATGTATGTGGGAATAGAGTAGGTATGGTGCTCTGCTTGACAGATCTAGCAGATGTTGGAACTGATTGAGTTCATTTTGTTTGTAATAATAAAAGTGTAATTACTTAGCACTGGCATGTTCTCCATGAGGGCAAGAAAATGGTAGTTTGTGCATTTTGGCAAATATCCACCTCAAAATGAAATTTTATAATAATTTTGTAAAAGCAGCAAAGAATCCTGTGGCACCTTATAGACTAACAGACGTTTTTGGAGCATGAGCTTTCGTGGGTGAATACCCACTTCCTCAGATGCCCACGAAGTATTCACCCACGAAAGCTCATGCTCCAAAACGTCTGTTAGTCTATAAGGTGCCACAGGATTCTTTGCTGCTTTTACAGATCCAGACTAACACGGCTATCCCTCTGATACTATAATAATTCTTTCCCTTTTCCTTGTATGTGCTGTGACTTCTCTATTCCAGTGCTATTCAGAGCTGCACAGAAAATGGCAATCCGTCATTTTAAATGTCTGCTTTTTTGATTCTTTCTAACCATGATTAGACTTTGGCAAGGGTTGCTATATGTTGCCCTTTCCATTTTTATATTGAAGCTGGAAATATTTCTAAAAAGATTGCTCTTCTAGGTTTGTATTATTGGGAACAATGTTCAGAAGATTTCAAGCCTGAAATGTGGAAAGAGTAATTTAGCTAGGTCAGTTTTACAATAGCTGTAATCTTAGACTGTAAGCTTTTTGTACTGTTTGTACAGCATCTAACACAATGGGGTCTTGGTCTATTGCTGCAGCTCCTAGGCTTTATACCACAATCATGAGACTAGGTATCTTTCTAAAAGGTTTGCTTTAATCTGACTTCCGGGAGAAATTCTACTCGGTGGTTCTCAAACTTTTGTACTGGTGCCCCTTTCACGCAGCACACCTCTTTTGACTGGAAACTTACAAGGAACTGTCCCATAGTATAATCTCCTCAAAGAGCAATAATAAATGTGTCTCAAGAGATAACTCCCTCATTTCACATCATGGAGATATATTAATGATGACAGTAGGACTGAATGTTATAACATTCTTGGAAACAATGAAATAAAGCAGCCCACCACACAAACTCATGAGATATACACAGTGCATGTGTAATGCCAACAGACACCAGTTGTTATTGGGCAGGATAGAACCGGGGACTTTTGGAGAGAGCTTCTACCCCAGGAGCTAAAACCCGGCTCGCTGTTAGCTAACGCTATAGAACAGACGCAATCTCTCTCTCTCTCTCTTTAAGTTGTCTTGGTGCCACTAGATGGGACAGAACACCACACCCAGAAGGTGTGTGGGTTACACAAGCATGTCATCATTGTATTACTAACTCCTCTTCATCACACAGTCGTCCTCCTCCCTTCCCTTTTTCATACAAGCAAAGAATCATCTGAAAACAAAGTACATAGCTTCAGGTCTACTTTGTTGCAAGAGGCCAATATTGCATTCTGTGTTGCATGCTCTTTTTCCCTATTTATTCTGTAAAACAATTTTCAGTTCATAGCTGAACTTAGTGAAAAACTATTTGTAGAAAAAAATGCTTTCAGTTTTTTCTAAAACACAATTCATTTAAAAGTTTTGCTGATGTTTTGGATAAACTGACCTTCAGTGAAGCTCAGCAGTGTCAATATAGCTTAATTACAGTTTGAATGGAGCAATCTAGCTACTACACCTGATTCTCATTAATACACCTGATTCTCATTAATATAATTAGGAAGTCTTTGTGACATTATCAATCTGAGGCTGATTTTTTAAATCATCAATATTTCAATGAGTTCCATCATTTTAACAACTGAATATTTGTAGATAACTCTGGTCACAAGTATATAATTTATACACAATTTATATATATATTATAGATACCAATTAACTTTTGAAATTAAGCAAGTACCTCACTTTTCGCACATGAATAGTTCCATTGACTTTGAGGGGCTACTCATGTGCTTAAAGTTAAGCATGTACATAAATGTTTGTTGTATTAGAGAGTAATTTTTTTATTAAAAAGTCTTTGTACCTATGTTTACTATTACCAAAAAAATGATAATTTACGACTAAAAATGGTAAGAAAGAATTAGCAAAATGTAAATAAAAATGTGACAAATTAAAATGTACTGAATGCTAAAGCATGTGGCATGCAATTGTTTAAATAACTGTCTGTACTTAATGAGCCACATAATAAGGCTGTATACTGCATTCTGTGCAGATGCAGTATTAAATTGTGGAACCCAGGTATACATTTTAATCATTTAGGATATGGTTTCATCATATGCTATTAAGAAGCAGGAATAGCCTGGATATACTCTCTTTCATAATACTTTAACTGATTATCAACCTATCATAACACTGAGGCTGAGCTGAATAATGAAACTTTCACTGCATTGTAGATAAAGCATATAAAATATCTTAAAATTAAAAATCCGTATGTTAAAGATGCTGCAAGAAAACTATGGTTTGAAATGAGTAATTTTCTCATTCTGGAACTGAATCGCTGAGTCTTGTATCACTGTTTCAGTTGCTCTGCTTATATTGTCCTTTTTGTTAAGATCATGCCTTCCAGCTTGTACAGATCATCCTATTATTCAATTCAAGAAATAAACTGTAATGCTTAGAAGTAGCTAGGGCTAGTTACAATTAGAGAACTGGGGAAGCTTAGGAAAATCCTCCCAGGAAAGATATTTTTTTTCTTCCATCAAAAGTTCTTTAAATTCCATAGTGTCTTAGCTTCACTAAGAGAAGAGCTCCAATTCTATGGTAACTGAGTATGGAGAATGGCAAGCACAGAAATAGTTTTAATTTTTTGCTGTGCACATCTGCACTTAGGTAAGCCTTAGGCTCCAAACTGTATGTAAGGGGCTATTTGTATGACATTTCCTAGCCAATTTTTTTTAGCCCAAGAGGTTTGTGTGTTTTGGGAAAGCTTTAAATAATCATTGAACTTGAGTACTTCACTGAATTACAGCTCAAAACCATTTTTTTGAGATTCACCTATTTATGTTTTGAATAGTTTTCCAGAATCTATTTATCCAGTGACATTCCTAAATCTCATTTCTGCATCCCAGCCTTCCAGAAAAGGGTGTTGAAATTAAAGACACAGGTATCTGAGCCACATAGTGTACACATGTCTAAACCTGTCCTTTAATTTATGTCTGATATGTATTACATCCTCACTTCCCTCTCCCATCCATGTTCATCATTTAGGCTGATCCTGCAAACACGTCTCTGCGTGTATTACAATGGGGCTGTTCATGTGTGCATATTTATTCATATGCCCAAGCATTGGTGGAATTGAGGCCTTTGATAGTAAGCTCTTTGCTCAGGTACTTGTTTCCTGTGGAGTCCCTTGCACATTTGTAGGCATAATAAGATGGCTTCTAATGACAACTGACTAGTATTAATATTAACGACTGATAGTGTAAGCTTTTATTAGATCTTGCTGCATAACATATTTTCTGTTGACAGAGACAAGTAGGTGAGGTAATTTTTTTTTATTGGACCAACTTCTGCTGGTGAAAGGTATGAGCTTTCAAACTCCGGGTAGCTCAAAAGCTCCTACTACCCACCCTCTGAAGTTGGTCCACTAAAAATTATTACCTCATCTTCTTGTC
The DNA here is from genome assembly GCF_025201925.1 of Gopherus flavomarginatus. Lineage (NCBI taxonomy): Eukaryota > Metazoa > Chordata > Testudines > Testudinidae > Gopherus > Gopherus flavomarginatus. Next base: position 71,777,670 of record NC_066618.1, on the reverse strand, counting down.
TCTCTCATATCCTGGGACCAACACAGCTACAACAACACTGCAAATTAATTTCTATTGGCTATCAACACTTGCTTGACAAAAATATGGTTTTACTAAACTACCATATATTGTATGTTATCGATAGACATTATACTTCATTCAGTTAAGGCCAAAGTATTTGAGTCATAATATAGTGTCAAAGATGTTGCATATGGATATTTTTTTCCCAGCAAGGTTTCTCTCTCTCCTTCAACTATGAGGACAGATGTGTCATCATATGTCATTATTTCTACTAAAAGTGACACTAAAAAATCTGCAGTGGAATATTTACCGTGTATGTATAACTAAGATGTATATGGTTCTCTACAAAAATGCTGTCTTGAAAGCTTAGAAATACTACTTTCTGCTTTGCATATTATGTAAGCCTAATTAGTATTGGTCCTCTTAAAAAAATTCATGTCCTCTCCTTGATATGAGTGGAATGTGTAACTGTAGCTTACCAACAAGCTAACAAAAATGAAAATATTCTTTTTCATGAATGGTTTAGCTGTAAGCAAAATGTTGTGTTAAACTAGCAATGAAGAAAAAATACATTCAGAGAATTGAACAAAGTCTCAAATTAGGACAGTTTCACAGCTGTGAAGCAGGAATTGCATGTTGCAGTTTAGAGATTGGGGTAAAATTTTCAAGAGACTAAGTCTCTTTTGAAAATGGGTCTTAGACACTCTGAGCCAGATTTTCAAAAGTATTTAGGCACCTTAAGATGTGAATAGATGCTTCTGAAAATTCCAGTAGACACATATAAAAGTTAGACACCTAACTCCCATTGAAACCAATGGGAGTTAGGTGCCTATCTTTTTAGGTGCCTTTGAAAAAATCTTACCAGGCTCCTATCTGCATCTGCAGGTGCCTAATACCTTTGAAAATCTGCTTCTTAGTCTCCTAAATCATATAGGTACTTTTGAGAATTTTACTCTAACTCTTCGTTTTATCATAGACTTCAGTGAGGCCAGTCTTTCACCCCTGCTGTAGATAAGTAGATCGTGTGAAGCAATCACTTGGATTCACAAGGAAATATTTGGAAGAACTGCCCAAACAATCAATCCAGACATTCTTCTGATGCTGCCAGTACTCAAGCTCAGAAACAGCTGACTCCCCATCCTCTGTTTCATATGCCCATGCATGCCCTTAGGAGAGAGCACATAGTACACGCAAGAACTTCATGTACCAAAAGAACAACCAACTCCAACTCCTCTTACCCAAAATGCTGTGCTGTTTGGGAGAAGAGCAATGGAAACCATTTCAAATTGTACATGGGATTTTAGTTATACAACTCTTATGGACTTTCATGACTGCTGTCTAGCCAAAAGTCCATGTAATAATTGAAAATTAGGGGTTAATAGTTTGTGGTGCTGGAGTCTTGAAGCGGAGTCCTTCAGAATAAGGACCTAACTTCAGAAGAAAGTCCTCTTCCCCCAAAATTAATCTGAGACACTGAATGGGAATTTTAATTTTTTTTTGACAATGAGATTTTCTGATTAATTTGTACTAAAGTGCATAGAAAAATAATTTTGAAACAGAAGGGTGAGCAGGACAACATTTTCAGTCAAATTATTTGACAGCCTAAGATATGCAAAGACAAAATACAAAATAGGACTTTAAATCAAACAAATAGGCATTGGAGCATCTATCTGGAAAGTGGAAGCAATTAATAAGATGTTCAGTAGAGATCTACAACCTTATTTTGTTATCTGCATGCAGTTTATCATGCACACAAAATGTATGTCATAGGGATATTTGTAAATAGCCATTATGAATAGGAATTACTCCAAATGTTCTTTTGGTGGGTTTCAGAGTAGCAGCCGTGTTAGTCTGTATCCACAAAAAGAACTGGAGTACTTGTGGCAAATGTTCTGTTTTTAATTTGGCTCTAAGGAAAGAAGTGTAAAAATTCAGTTACAATCTGAAGGATATATGCTGAAATTAGAGTACAGTAACATTTCTATTAAGAAATGTATTATAAGTGCTATATATAACTCTGAAAATGCATAACTTACTTATTACAACATTAAACCAGTACCACTACAGTTAAATGTGTGTTTCTACTATAAGTTCCAAATATGGGGAACTCAATATCTCAGCTACTCAGATTCCGTCTCATTTGAAAGTTGGTCTTCTGTACACTTATGATATGGATGAAAAGAGTTTTTTTTTAATCCTTGCATAAATATATTTATTCTACAAAGTACTTGGAGTAGTGAAGCTATTTCTATTAAATTCTTTTCATGAAACCCCAAACAAAAACCAGCTAACTTCATTGATGATGGTAGTGATCATGAGTGTTAACTTTCTATGTCGTTATTTTAAAGGATATAGTATTAAAAGTTAGAAGTATTAAAACTTGCAGCTGAACTTCTGTCCCATGTTTATTAAGAACTTTCAAGCTGTTGTATTGTTGATGACATTCACCTTGTTACAACTTATGAAATTTTACTCAAAATAATATTGAATTGAGACATAAAACTTTAAGGTTGTTATGATGTCCTTGCACACATTTTTGTGCGTGGCTAAACACAGCATAGTTACACTATTGCAACCTTATTCAGCTTATCTCAAAACAGTGACTGATGTTACATACCAGCTGTATACTGCGAATATCTATTCACAATGAAATGAATTAAGGATGTCATGGTAACCCTACTTTGCTTTTTCTTCTGTTTTCTTGCTTTTGTGAGTTTATGCCTGACCCTCAATGTTACTTTAACAGAGTTATTTGGTATTTAATTGAATTATAGTGTTTAGAGATAACGGTGTAGAGTATACAAGCCATAAAAGGATTTCTGGACAGATGGATGAACAGAGAACTCCACTGAGTTGCATTCTTTGAATACCATCTGGTTTAACAAATACTAGCAGAATAGAGTGAACATATGTTGCTTAGCTGGCCCTACGTCTTGCCAGGAAACACATTACAGACATGCACGGGACAATGGTCTGCGAAGATATGATTCCAGCTTCCCAGAAAAGTGAAGGCTTTAGATGCATGGATAGCTGCCATTCATATTAGAAATAAGCAGGGGGGATGGGGAAGAGTAGTTACCTCTGATTTTAGGTGAGTATGCTGTAGGTCAAACTGAGTGCCTCTGCATGGCAGGAGGAGTGGGGGTGGGGGAGGGAAAACACCTGTGGCAGCGAGTCTCAGAGCCTAGGTCCAAGACTTGGTCTTGCACTATGGTGCTAAAAATAGCCGTGTAGACGTTCAGGCTCAGATTCTGAAGCCTTGAGAGGGGGATGAGTTTCAGAGTGTGAGGCCAAACTTCTACATGGCTATTTTTAGCACCATAGCCCAAGCCCCATGAGCCAGAGTCTGAAGTCCTGGCCTGTGAGACTCACTGCTGCAGGTCTGGTGTTTTTGTGTTTTGGCTGTGTAGACATAACCCTCTGAGGCTGATGCATAAGGAAAACATTTTAATTTGTATTCTTCACTCATTTGTCTCCTAGCTATATTGGGTCCAGTTCTGCTCTCACTGAACTGAAGGCCTTTCCCCTTCTGACATGTGTGGCCTTAGAGGTGGGGAGGTTTTGTCAAGGACAGCAGGGAAAAGAAAACCCCTCTTGACTCCTTAAAGGATTGCACATACTACCTTCCTCTCCTCTGGGGCATGAGGAGTGTGGTTTGTGGCTGATTGGTTGGACAGAAGAGATGCAGCATAAACCCATAGGCTTCTGCACACCAAAGGGGAGGTGCTTACAAACCTTTTCCCCCTGACTAGGGACATCTTCTACCCTGGGAAGAAATGCTCCCTCCCTCTCTGCCCTTGGGATTAGAGTAGGACTGGCTTTTTGGTCTTGCTGTGGACATCATGGCAGTTGCCTTTTTGATAGTGGGAAAGGATTTTTTCCTCACTGCCAGGTTGGCCTGAGCAATGTGGGGTTTTTAACCTTTCTCTCAGCAGCCCAGGGATCTGGTGGATAGGTTAGGTTGTAAAATTAATTTTGTCACAACTTGGCAGGTGCCCAGTGCAGGCAATTGGTCAGTAGAAGGCCAGGTAAACAGGAATTGGAAGCAGATTAAGAAAAGGCATCTCCTAAAAAGCTGAGAAATAGGGTTTGGTCTCCTAATATGTGGTACAGCAAGAAGACAAATCTCCCTTCCCCAGCTATTTAATCCTCAAAGCAGGGAGCGGGTCTGTAAACAAGTTTACTCACCACTATGCACCCCCTCGAAGTTAGTTGTGGCATAGCAACTCTCTTGTTGGGTTAGCACCTGCCAACAGTCATTCCAGCACTCCTTTTCCAGTAACTCAGCAGTGATCCATGGCCAGTGGGAGCTGCAATCGGCCAGACCTGCGGACGGGGCAGGTAAACAAACCAGCCCGGCCTGCCAGGGGCTTTCCCTATACAAGTGGTGACCTCTGTTTGAGAAACTCTGCTTTAGACCCCTTCCTGGGCTCAATAACTCTTGTGGTGGGCTTGCACTCCCCCTGCCTTGAGGTCATAAGGGAAACCCAGTCCCACCTTGTGTTCCAGCCCA